>NC_138181.1:12689794-13074150 GCF_964165515.1 Mesoplodon bidens | reverse complement strand
TGAGAGCAAGACCCCTCCAGGAGAGCAAAGACCACCTGCATGACCTCTAAGGATGCATGACAAACCCTTGTGAGAGTTAGAAAATGGCTCTGCCCCACCCCCACTCAGGTGGTCACAGCTCCTCAGGCACAGACTCGGCCAGAGGAGCTCACCTTGCAGGTAACCACCCACTTCATCCCCCAGTGGACTGTTCCTGCCCAAGGCAAAAGCCTCACAACCACAGGAGGCGCCCTGAACACTTCTCCTGTCCTGTGGACTGGGAGCCACTGCGCCGAGGATAGTAATGTTAGGGAACACAAGTTCATCTGCCCAACTCACAGTGAAGCCAAACAAACCAAAACATCGGAGTTTGGAGCAGAGAAAGGTTTATTGCAGGGCCGTGCAAGAAGACAGGTGGCTCATGACCCCCAAAACCCCGAACTTCCCAAAGGGCTTCAGCAAAATATTTTTAAAGGCAAGGTGAGGGAGGGGTGTGGCTGGTAGCTACAGACTTCTTGGTGTCGGAATCCTTTGTTCTGGCAGACGTCCGTGTAGGTCAAGGTCACGATGTTCCTGTAAACGTCCAAAAAGACAAATGTTATTCTCTGTTCTGCAACTTTTTATCTCTCTATGAATGGACTCTTAAAGGTCAGAGCTTTGAGAATAGGCTAGCCTGTATATTTCAGACTATAGGCAACATTCTTTTATAAAAAGTGCAGCGTCGGCGTGACTAAGCACAGGGAACCGAGTGCAAAGGTTAAAGAAAAAGGAACAGATCTAATATGGAGACAGGCTTGTTC
Source organism: Mesoplodon bidens (assembly GCF_964165515.1). Classification (NCBI taxonomy): domain Eukaryota; kingdom Metazoa; phylum Chordata; class Mammalia; order Artiodactyla; family Ziphiidae; genus Mesoplodon; species Mesoplodon bidens. The sequence goes on along the minus strand of NC_138181.1, from coordinate 13,073,371 downwards.
TTCCCTGTTACAGTAACTGCCCCACATAGGTGCTCCATACATTTGTCGGATGAAAGAGTTCAAGTCACCTTGGCCAAGTTCTCTACGTGAATCACAAGTTTTAAAACCTCTTGCATCCTTTGAACATCAGAAGTAGTTCCCTTCTCTGGACTTCTGGTAGTCCCGTGGAAAGGAGCCATGTGCTCTGACCTCAGGGTCTGCTGGCTCCACCAGGGCTCAGGGGAAGGATGAGGTCTGCCATGAATGGTCCAGGAGTCCATCGTGCTCCACTACAGGCTACAGCTGGATTTGGGTCTAAATCATCTGAATTTAAACACACTTCCAAAATACCCAGTCCAGCACACATACTTCTAATTCTATTTTTTAAATATGTACCTCCTGCCATTTTGACCTAACTTTGATCATATTTCTTGCAAAATCCTGGCTCTGGCTTTATGACCTAGGTAGCATTTAACCCACCCACCCTGCTCTGAGTTGTTTCATAATGATAACTCATATTAACTGCAGTGAATGGTACACTCAGCTGCTTAAAAACAAAAACAAAAACAAAAACAAAAAAACAGGCTTTTTTCCTGGCCATAAGGCAGAGACCATAGGATGATTCCAGGTTAGGGTAAAAGTTGGATTTCACCACCACAAAAACAAACAAAAGGCCCTATATTTTCTATCCTTGTTTGTGACTGTTTCGTGAATTTTCTTAAACTTCGAAAGTAGACAAGATGAACAGATAGAGTCCTAGTATCTGAGAGATATGGGAAATACTTGCTCAAGCAGGGGGCATCACTGGGGCTCTCAGATACACATGTATGTCTTGAGCTCACATATGTGTATGCATAACCTCCAAAGAAATCATTAGGCGTCAAAGTGCTTGTATACCATGAGCTGAAAATCAAGTCACAGTTATAGGCAGAACTGTATTATCTTGGACCCCTCACTGCGTAGCATCCTGAACTCCAGCCCAGTTCAATTACAGGCCTTTGTTTTACATAAGGGTCTGCCTTTTCCTCCTGCTTGAAAGGTGCTTCCTCATCTTCACCCCATGAACTTCTAGGCGTGCTTGTAGATTCAGCACAAACTTCCCCTCCTTTGTAAAGACTTCCATTGCCTCCCCCCTCCCCCAGCTGTGGCAGAAGGAAATTTTCCCTCAACTGCCTTCCCGTAGAACTTCAAAAACAGTGCCTATGACACTGTGTTGTGCTTATCTGGCTATTGAACATTTTGCCTCAAGAGACTGTCTGTTCCATGAGCACCTGTTGGACCACAGTGTCCCAAGGCCTGGGGTGAGGTCTGAAACGTGGAAAGTTTTCAATAAATGTTGAAACAATGAAAGATACATGAGTGAGGATAATGTACTCCCAGCTCTATAGCTTACCCCCATGGTCCCCACAAGCTGGCCAGATGTCCTCCATCTGGTGACATTTCCCAAACCCAGAGGAGAAATTCACCTGATCTTTGGACATGACTGCCATCTTCCCCCCTGCACGTCTGCACAGGGCTCTCATCAAGTTCAGGGTTGGCTTCAGTCGAGGAAAAGTAACAGGGCCACCATTAAACACTACAGAGCCATCTCATTTCTATGAGAAGGAGATACCTGGTGCCCCGCTTCCTGGCCTGAGCAGAGAGAACAAACTCACGTCCCAACGTGAGTTCCTGCACTTAGCCTGGTCCTCTCTAACTTCAGGGCCTTATGCTCCTTTGACAAAGGTTTATATTCTAAGTCATTAAGGTTTCCTGACAAAACACAACGTGTTTCTCTTTAAAGGCCCTTGTTCCCACTCTGAAGTTTCTTAATCAGAAAGAGTGACTTACCGTTAAACTCCAAATAAAGGAAATAAAGTTAAATGTCCCTGTTGCTTTTTGCTGATTTGGGCTTTGGTTTCCTTTTATTATTTTCTTTACAAGGCTTGGGCTTATGGAGGAATTCCCCGAAGCCCAGCTCTCCACTCTGCTGGGGAGGGAGAGAGGTGTAATGCCCAATGTGAGCTGTGAATTATAGTTTCTTTAAACGATATGCAAATATTGATGAATAGAAACGTAAAGGGCCGACGTTTAAAACTCGCATCCCTGGTGTGTGGTTGGGAGACTGCTGTGGAGCCCTACGTGCAAAAGTCTTGGGGCATTTCCAGAGCCAAAGAGACAATGGTTCAGGAGGCAAGAACGGGATTCTGTCAACTTATACCTCTTGGAATGGACGCAAGGTGCCTTTCCTATTTATGAAAGACGATTTGTCGCTGGCCTCCTTCACCTAATCATGGAAATGCTGGCAATATGGCCATTCAGGGACAGCCTGTAGAAAAGCCCAGAAAAAGAGGGAGGCAAGTCCAGAGAAGAAAGAAGTAATGAGAATGAGAGGAACTGGGTCGAGAGACTTAGAATCATTAATGTTAGGACCAGAAAACATCTATTTCATTGTCTACAGTGTACAAATAGGGAGTGTGGGGCCCAGAGAGACCTAGACTCCCAAAAGGGAGTGTAAATTTTTCTATGTCATCTTATCTTTACTGGATGAAAGAAAGAACAAAGGAACAGGGCAGATCAACGTCTGAAGCTTGGCACGGCTCCTGGCACAAAGTGGGCAGTAAATGCTTGATAATGTTAACTAAAATAATGTTAACTAATAGTTCACACAGGGGATAAAATAATCCAATATTTGCATGGTCTCTCAGGCAACAGCCCACAAAGAAAGGCTGGAACATATCTTGGAGATATTGCAAGTGTGGTTCCAGACCACTGCAATCAGTAAATAATACAATAAATCCAGTCACAAGAATTTTTTGGTCTCCTAGTGCACATAAAAGTTATGTTCACACTATACTGTAGCCTATTAAGTGTGCAACAGCATTATGTCTTAAAAAAGTACATACTTGGGCTTCCCTGGTGGCACAGTGGTTGAGAGTCCGCCTGCCAATGCAGGGGATGTGGGTTCGTGCCCCGGTCCTGGAAGATCCCACATGCCGCGGAGCAGCTGGGCCCGTGAGCCATGGCCGCTGAGCCTGCGCGTCTGGAGCCTGTGCTCTGCAACGGGAAAGGCCACAACAGTGAGAGGCCCGCCTACCGCAAAAAAAAAAGAGTACATACTTTAATTGAAAAATACTTTATTGCTAAAAAACGCTAACCATCACCTGAACCTTCAATGAGTCATAGTAGTAACATCAAAGATCACTGATCACAGACCATCATGGCAAATATAATAAGAATGAAAAAGTTGGAAATATTCTGAGAATTACCAAAATGTGACACAGAGACATGAAGTGAACAAATGCTGTTGGAAAAAATGATGCCTATAGACTTGCTCAAGGCAGGGTCGTCACAAACCTCTAATTTGTTAAAAATGCAACATCTGCAATAAAGTGAAGCACTTTTCTGCTCCATCAGTTGCTGAACCCACACCTGTGGGAAGAGCTTACCAGCACCCACAAACCAACCAGCACCCACAAACCAGCCATTGTAACGTCAATCAGAATCTCTCGGGCCCTCACTGACCAGGGTGTTAATGGTAGAACTGAAGAAGCAGCATGGATTAAAAGGAAGCTTTTCTCCTTCCATCCTTCCTTACCTACGTCTGCCTCCCTGGGGCTCCCTATCCTTACTAGGAAGGTAGGCGAGATAAAGAAAAATTAAAAAAAGTAAAATGAACAACTGAAAGTGGAAATTCTATTTGCCAAGTGGTGTGTTAGGTGTTTCATATAATTTCCAAGATAAATAAGGTTGATGTTGTATTTCCATTTTATAGATGAAGAGATGGAAGCTTAAAGGACTCAAGTGAGGGTCTGATTTGAATGAGTGTGGGTCTTCTAACTGGACACTATGTGTTCTTTTAATGGCACCAGACTGTCTGCAGACAACACACTTGAGGTTGTCTCCTATATTAGGGGTCCCCAACCCCCTGGGCTGTAGACCGGTACCAGTCCATGGCCTGTTAGGAACCGGGCAGCACAGCTGGAGGTGAGAGGTGGGCGAGTGAGTGAAGCTTCATCTGCCACTCCCCATGGCTCCCCGTCGCTCACATTACCACCTGAACCAACCCCCCCCAACCCGTCCATGGAAAAATTGTCTTCCACGAAGCTGGTCCCTGGTGCCAAAAAGGTTGGAGACCACTCTCCTACGTCATTATTCTTTTGAAAATCTAACACAAACTTAGCAGGATTCAGTGGAAGCCCATTGTCTAGCCCAGGTACCATTAGATCCATGTGAGATTTCTTGAAGTCCATAGCTTGAAAGTCAGAGCTCATCTTCCTGCCAAAAGATGTACCTGGGAATGACTGAGAAATTAGCTTCGGCTCAGCCCAGCCCAGGCTCCCAGGGCACCATGCATACCTGCATGAGCGTGAGTGAGCACCTTCGTGGATCAGATGACTGACGTGAACAGGAAGAGTACATTGTAAAGATCAGCCCCGTCTCAGCTTGTGTGCAAGTCAGAAATGCCAGAGCATTCTTCCATAGTCTTCTATAATGTTCATTACAAACGCGTCCCCAGATAGCAGATGGCTATTAACTCACCATGACCTATATAAATGTCAAACGTAAAACTACTGCTCCAGCAAAAATCTCAAAATAAGTAACAACAGGAGGGATGAGATTCTGTTGTCATCAGTATTTACAGTTATGCATTTGGGCTCTTCCGTTCTCAAGCCAGCTCAAAATGCTTTCATCTGTCTAGGGAATTCAATTAGCCAGAGCCAAACAGGAAGTGGAGTCCCACAAGGATAACTGGCACAGATGAAGAATGGCTCCCCTAAAGAGGTAAGCCAGTGGCTGAGACGAGTGCAATGGCTCGGGGGAATTGCTTAGCCCACATTTTAAAGGTTTATCACCAGATCTTTGTCCTTATGACGAGGCTTATTAAGGCAAGAGAAAGGTTGGGTTTTCTAGCTTTACTCCTGGATAACCCAGAGCAGGGGCATGCTTTACCATCCAAGGGAAGATTCTAGATTGTAAGAAATACAGAATAAGTTATTTTTGTACAGGGCTTAGAGGATCAACTGCTTTCTTATTTGAAAGTCACAGGGTCTCTGCCTGCCAACTGCCAAATCTTCAGAGACCTGTTCTCCATCATGATGTGTGTGTGTGTGTGTATGTGTGCATGTGTGTATATACACACAATTTATATATATATATATATATATATATAAATCTATATCTCTCTATATGTATATAGATTCTTATATATACATTTTTATATATACATTTTTAACATATCAGTGTTTCTAACACAACACGATTTAAATCTGGTTCTCCAGATGAACAACTGGAAAAAATTTCACTCAGTCTGTTCAGTGAACTAAAATCAGCTTTCATTGCCTTGTTGGCTTTGTGGTGTAATGATTCTGTATGGATTTTTCTCTTGCATTTATGAAGATCTAGATGATCTTAGGAACTAAGCCATTAAGATTAAAAAAAAAAAAAAAAAAAAAAAACTACCCCTAGGGCTTGGACAAAGGATTCACCAGGAAGTAACCGAATAAGCAAGTGTGATCTACCAGTCCAAAGAGAAGGTGACCACATAATTTATCCTCCAGACTGGGACAATTCTGAGAGTGAAAGGCAGTGTTATTAATAATTTCACCAAGGCAACAGTCATAATCCAGGGGTATCCATCCAGGGCAAACCAGGACATAAGATCACCTTATTTAAAGATGATTTATAAACACCACAAAAAAAGCTTATTTAAACAGTGCATGTATCTGAGGAATAAAAGTGTTCATTATAAGAAATAACCGAGGCAGAAAGACAGCAGGATGTAGTAGAAAGAACTCAGTAATTTGACAGCACTTTGTCTGGCTCTCTTTCCTGACTAGCTTTGTGACCTCAAAGCCTCTAATTCCTTATTTGGAAAGTGAGAATAAGATACCTTGAAAAACTGTTGGCAGAATTAAAAGAGACACAATATGTGAACTGCCTAACACATTGCCTGGATAGAAATAGTGCCTAATACTTTTTATTTCTCATCCTTAGGAATCTGCAGATCCTACTTGGAATCTGTTTCATTTCATTATTCCCTGGTTTTAAATCAACAACTATTAAAAATGCACTTGAAAATTAATTTCCAGCAAAGCTTCTTCTTACAACTGACAGCTGGCAGCCTGCAGCGTGCCTCCACGTATATTTCTGCCAGTCCTGTTGTGAAATAGAAGTCTTTGATCCAAATATTTTTGTTTTTACTTTTGAAAAAAAACATGCGATTATACAAATAACACCTCAAGCCATGGTGTCAAAACAAGGCCTAGACCGGAAGCAAAGATGTCCATTTCTAAAGAAACCTCTCAATTCAGGGTAAGTGTCTGATGTGCAAATCGTGGATGGTGAATCTCATCATGCATCTCTTCACGTGGGATGACGGCATTTTGGTGTAGTATTCCAAATACGTTTCATAAGATGCAGAAAGTGAAGGTTTTATCACAAACATTCAATTTATATTAGTTCATTTAACTTCAGAAAAGCTCTCCAAATGGCCAAGGAGTCCCAGACAGCGGATGGCCCGTCTTCCATGTCAATGCCATATCTCCTCCAGTTCCCATTTTTCCAGCTCAGGGATCCTGCTGGCGGATACTTTACGTGCAAATCCCTCATAAAAGCAAACCTGCAATTGTTCCATTGGAGTCACATGCCAAAATTACACTCATGCCATGGAAAACAAATCTACAGAAACATTTGGCCCTGAGGGTCTTATTACTAAAGTTGGACTCACACTCCGAAATGAGTTTTGAAGTGAAAACATTTCTTTATTATTCAATAAGTGCTTATAAAATGCCCGTTACATGACTGCATCATGGTAGGTCCTGAGAAGACCAGACGAAAAGATTCAATCTAGACCTTCAGGAAGCTCAAGGATTTAGGGGAGAAAGCAGCAATTAATTACAATACACCAAGAGATTGCTTGAATGGGATTATGAACAAGCTAAATTGCATGGAGGAAGAAACATCCAAGTAGATGTGGGGAATAAGGGGAAGTTTCAAAGAGGGAGTGATATTTAAACTGGGATTTAAAGGTTGAGTTTGGAAAGTGGTCAAGATGGAGGAAGAAGACACGGGGTATGCAAAGGCACGAGGAGGCTGGGGAGAGGCCGGGGGGCTCTGGAGGTGACACGCATCACTGTGGCACAGGCAGTGCAGGGGCGGTGGGAGCCCACGAGGCTGGCATGGATGAGGATCTGGTCAGGGGAGACTCTCTGGGTTTTTGTAAAGGTGTGGATGCGTTTCTTTCCCAGACGTGTAGTTTTCCGACAGTGCCCCGGATCTGCACCGAAACTCCACCTCTCACCCTTTTCTCTCCTGCTCAGGCTACCAGCGTCTCTCGCAGGTGTTCAGGTCTGTCTTCTAAATGGTCCCTCTGCTTCCACCTTTGCTTCCCCATTGCCTACCACCAACACACCCGTTTTATTTTCAAAACCTAAATCACATCGTGTTGATCTTCTCAAAACTCTCCACTGGCTCCCTGCTTCACTCAGAGGACGGGGGGATCCGAGTCCGCACAAGGACTTTCCACGCCCGGTGTGGCTGCCCCGCTATCCCTGCAGCTCTCTGACCTCACGCCCTGCCCCATCCCCTCATCCACTCAGCCACACTGGCCTCCTGGCTTTGAGACCTCAGGGTGTTGGCGCTCTATCCCCTAGGCCTGGAGGGCTTTCGAGCAACACATCCACGACCCTCTGTGTCACATCCTTCAGGTCTCTGACCAAAGATCAAGCTATTGGAGAAGCTGTTCTCGGCCACCTTATCTTAAGTGACAAAGCAACCCCCATTCCAACTTTTCCTAGTCTCTTACTGTGAATAATTTTTCTTATCACTGTCTGATGTTGTATACATTCACTTATTTTTTGTTTTCTCACCCATCTCCTTATATGTCTACCATAACTAGCATGTAAGCCCTATGAAGGCAGGGACACAGTCCTATCTTTGCTCACTGGTTTAGTACCAGTGCCTAGGACAGGGCTCGTGCAGAGCTGGCACTCAGTCAATACACACCCATGAGTGTGTGAAGGAAGACACTAAGGGAAGCGGGAGGGGGCCAAACAGGGGAGCTTCAGTGCCTCCTTCCCTGCTTCTATTTGTTGTATTTTTCAGGGTTTCTCATAAGTTTTAAATGCAAATAGGAGTCTACTGCTGTAAAAGAAAAGAAGGAAGGAAGGAAAGAAGGGAGAGAGGGAGGGAAGAAGGAAGGAAGGAAGCTACTGTGCTAGCCCTGAAGAGTTCAATATGATACTACACTTGACATTGAAAAGAGCACAACGTGCACATAAGATAGAGGTCCTCAAGCTAAAAGGCAGGAAAGCAGGTAAGGAGAGTCCTGAACGGGCTAAATGGGAGAAACTGGGAGTCTGTATTCAAGTCCAAGCCATGAGAGCAGAGAGCAGAGAAGCATGAGAGAGATTTAGAAGGATTCTTCTAAATATCCTGCCTTGGATGTGAACAAGTCAAGAGAGGGAGGACGCTAAGGACGCCTCCCAGGTTCTAGCTTAAATAATTGCCTGAAAGGTGACAACCTCAACGGTGACAGGGAGAAGACAGAGGGAGCCATCTGGAACCTGTTGAGTGTGAAGGCCCTGGGGGGTGTCCAGGTGACAAGGTCCACCTCAGCAGCTGGACTCAGGGTCTAGGAGCTCAAGAGAGATGCAGGGTCATTGACGTTTAGGAGGTAGAGGAAGGCATGACCTTGAGTGAAATTACTCAAGTGTGTAGAGTGAGAAGAGAGGAGAGTACAGTATGTCAACAGGCACAGGGATCCCAGCCAACTTGTGATTAGAACCTGACGACCTCAGCTGTTATCCTGGCTCCACAGTTTAGTGGCTGCATCACTTTATTCCATTTATGAAACTTTTCAGAGCCTCAGCTTTCTCCTCTGCTAACTGCTGCTAATAATAATTACTTCATAGATGGACTTCCCTGGTGGTGCAGTGGTTAAGAATCCACCTGCTGATGCAGGGGACAAGGGTTTGAGCCCTGGTCCGGGAAGATCCCACATGCCGTGGAGCAACTGAGCCCGTGCACCACAACTACTGAGCCTGCACTCTAGATCCCGTGAGCCACAACTGCTGAAGCCCATGCACCACAACAAGAGAAGCCACCACAATGAGAAGCCCACGCACCGCAACCAAGAGTAGCCCTTGCTTGCCGCAACTAGAGAAAGCCCACCCTTTAAAAAATTTTTTTTTAAATATATATATTAAAAAAAATAAAATAATTACTTCATAGAGTAGCTCTGAAATTTAAATGAGAGACAAGGTACAGTATTTAGAACATATTAATAAATATTGCTATGAATATTACCATTTGTTATAATTATATCAGACAAAACGAAGCCAAAGAAGTCGACACTTTGGAAGAATACAGCCACCAAACTTCAGGAAGGAAAGAGTTTCAGGAAAGGAGTGAATGGTCAGCAACATGAAATACTACTGACAAAAGAAGGAAAATGTTCAAAAATGCTAGTCAAATGGGGCAACTAAGACTTTTGGTGACTCCACCAAAAGCAGTGTAGACAGGCAGGTGAGTATTAAGGCCAGAGGGAGCCGAGTGGGATGAGGACAGAGGAAGGAAGACAGACCAGGTTTTACATCAGGCTCAACCTCTCTCTAGAGCTGCGGTCTTGGTGAAATTACTTAACCTCACTGCGCCTCAATGCCCTTATCTATAAAATGGAAACAAAAACAATAAAGTGTTATTGACAGTATCTGGCCACTGGCAGGTGATTAACTAAATGTTAGCTCTCTTTCACTGCCTCTTCTCTTTCCTCTGATGGTGCAAATTCAAAAAGGACCAGAATTGTGTTAGATGCCGCCTCAAACTCTCCGGCACAAAGATGCACGGATAGTATAAGAAGTAGGGACACTGGAAGAGCACATTAAATAATGTAATTATAATTTGCATAGGGTATTCAGGTAACCACTTCAATCATCCTATCCCATGTTTTTCTCTTTCCTTATACGAGATTTCCTCACTCAACATTTACTTTCAGATATAAGTATTTGTAAAGCACTAAGCATAATGATTCCTAGAGAGACTTTTTAAATGGCTACATTCCCTTCCTTTTATCACACACACACATACCCCTTACATATAAATTCCTTTTAAAGAAAATATTTAGACAGAGGTTTTATGTGAACCATTTTTTCTGCCTACTCATTTCAAAACAATTTATATTATAGGAGTCCAGTATTACACAACGTTGTACTGTGCTTCAGCTTTTTATCATGAGATTGACTGGTACACGATATACCACATATAAGAGGCAGATGTGAGTTCTAGGTATTTTTGTATCTATGAAATTCTGCTAATATTTTTATTTTTGTACATAAAAATGGTTAATTTTCTTATAAAATTTATATTTGTCTTTTTTCTTCTCATTGCTTCACAAAATCAGGTACCTTTACATAAAACTCCTGGTATTGCCATTCTAGTAGCAATGCCTATAGCAAACTAGGAATTCTTGCAACTAAAGCCAGAAGCCCAATGATCTCCACACATACACCTTTTGAAAGTCAAGATCTCTATTTAACAATGTATGAATGATATGTATGAATAATACAAATAAATACTTGTGGTAAAATTAAAAAAAAACATTACTCTCAGCTTAACCAAATGTAATCACACAGGGAATGGATCAACTCTCCAAATGTATTTTCCTAGCATTATTCATCAGTGACACCCACTAGCCTGCTCAGAGCCATTACTCAAATTTAACTCCCTTTACTTCAAAGGACCCTGTTTTGAGTTTGGCTGTAAATTTCTGTGTTGCCCTAACCAGGAAGTATTTGTAAGGTTTCTGGGTCCTGCTATTAAATGACAAGTCTGCTTATTTTCTCTCTCAAATGACCTCATTTTCTCAGAGAGAAAAGAAAAGGGGGCTCAATAGCCTCCCTTCCTTTCTTAAGCATCCTGCTGCTCCAGGGAACCTAAAGAGAAAGGGTGAGAAACTACATTTCCCTAATTTTGGAGCAGTCTCAAGAGTATTCATTTCCTGCCCAGCCTCCCTTCCCGGAAAAGGAGATCCCTTTGTTCTTCTGTTGGTGAGGACACAGCAAACATGACCCAGAAGAAACAGAATAAAGGCCACCCCGACCCCGCCAACGTCATTCTTCTGGCGGGCCCACTCGCCTGCTTTTTGCTTCAGTGTCTATTTGCACCATCATAAATTCTAAACTCAGGAGGATAATCCCAGCCAAAGCCTACATGTGCCGGATACCATAATGTAAACTGCATATGTTGTGAGAAGCTGTGAAATGGAACCAGTGAATGCAAACAGGGCCAGCTCCATGCTTGGGCCCCTGGATTTCCTCTCCTCTGTAAACCAAGGCCTCTCCCCTCAATCCTAACTTTCTGACAGGCCCATAAATAAAAGCATTTTTGGCTACCAGATCCCCTTGAGGTATTTAGGTACAGCCTTAATTCCAGTTAAAGTTCAAGCTCTGCTCAGGAATACAAATAGCCAGGCCTGGAGCTCCCTCCATCCTGACTGCGACCCACAACAAACTGCAAAAGGCTGCATTTCCATTTCAAAAGCCTGCTGCCACTGTCTTCTCCCCTCCAGCTTTGCCCTCATTCCAGTGTAAGGAGACCCAGCTGATGGGCAGACTGATTTAGCTGGAAGGAATCCAGTCCAGGACATCAGTTTAATAACAGTATGCACCCCCAGTCAGCCTGAGAGCTATAAACTCATCATCAAATGAGTCATTTCAACTCTTCTTCCCCTACTTCCCTGGGGTTGCACCCAAGTTCAAGCCTATTAAGGCTAAAGCCTTTGGGACAAACATCTGGACCTTCATGTCTTCTGCCTAGAGGGGCGTCAACTGAAGTGCACATCTCCCTTCCTGGTCCTTGACTATTGGTCTATGCAAGGTGATACTAAGACATCTCTATAGCCATGTGGCCCCTTGTGCACCAGCCCCAGCCCTCTTAGCTTCATTTGTGCTACTATATTTATGATTTCTTCTGCCATCTCCACGTCCTGCTGGGTTCTCAGTTGCTGTAAAAATTGCCTTTATAGACCTGTGTTGCTTTCCTCAGGCCTCTGCCCAGGAAGCAGAGACGAGGCACTCCACGACCTGCTAGCTTCTGTACTCTCATGGCTTTTCCCTCAGAGCCCAGTGTTTGGCTCTGTAGTTATTGGAAAATGGCACTCTGTCGTTCAGAACAAGTTTTGCTCAAGAGAGAAGGAAAAATTACACTCCTGGAGGCCAAATGTATATCGCTTTCAGAGCAGGTAGTCTGTGTTTCTATGGTACACTATCCCCAGGAACCATCATATCTCATGTCACGTTCTCTTTTGCAATACAGGGTCTGAAACAAATTCAGTTATATGTGTCTTTGAGCAGCAAGAACTGAGATAACACCTGATGCTGTGAGTGCAGGGCTTCAGTGTCCATTGTTTAGGGAGAGGCAACCCTGAAAAATTGCACTCAATGGCCATTCCACAAAACAAGAAAAATAACTAAATGGAAATACAACCATAATGATCATTTTAAATATTTCATTCAGTATGAAATATAGATCTTCATTCATTAATATTTTATTGGGGAAATGAGTTACTGCAGGTCAGGCAGCCAGTACACACCAACGTACACAAAGAGAGGAAAGTAGAAAGAATCTGGGTTCATAATACTGGGGTTCCATAGAACAAATACTAGAATCATATTCCGCAGTGCCAGAAAGCACTGGCTCCTCTAGGGCTTCACCATGTAGGCTCCAGAGATGGTAGTTTCTGTATCTTTAGCCCCACCCTATCACCAAGATCCTAGAGTCCATGTTCAAGTGATACGTGGATGTCCCATTATCACTTTACCATGAAAAATTGAAATCACCCTCTGCCTCTCCTCTCTCAAGACTGCCCAACTCTGATCATCACACTTCGGTCAAATGAATAAGAAGTTAAGTGATTAAGAGCTCAGTATAACAAGGATAATAGAATTAATAAGAAAGTAAAACATGTTCACAGCAAAAACAAAACAAAACAAAACAAAACCAAAAATAAAAATCACCTATAATCTTCAAACTCAGAAATACCTACTCCTAATACTATGGGTTATATTCTTCCAGTTTCACTGGTGAGTAACCACCATATTCTTCCTGTGTTGAAAATGCTTATTTATTATGCTTCTTGCCCATTTTCTACTATGGAATTTAATATTTTCTTCTGGATTTTTCAAATATATTCGTAGCTTCATATTTATACACTTGTATTCATACATTTATACCTTTGTCTATATAGGTAGTGCAAATACTTCTCCAATTTATCATAAACCTTTTAACTTTGTTTATAGCTTTTCTGGTTAATATGAGTTTTCATTCTTTTCTGTTTTAAAATCTATTAATATGTTCCTCTATATCTTCTTATTTTGCTTTTATGTGATATCAGATAGATGCCCACCTACATTTTCTATTAAGCTATTCATGATTTCATTTTTTATGTTTATCTTTTTAACCCATCTAGAAATTTCTTTGGCAAACGATATGAAGCAGGTATCTAGATGTTTTCTCCAACAGTTAGCCAATTTTTCCAACACCACTTATTTAATAATCATCTCCCTTCACTGATTTAAAGTATTAACTTTCATTTGATTAATTATACACCGTGGTCTGTTCCAGGGTTTATAATTCTATTCTATTATCATCCGTGCTTAATTACAGCAGCTTTATAAGATCTTTTAAAATCTACAAATGCAAGTCTCCATATGTATTTTCCTTTTTGGAATATTTCAAAAACCTTCCAGATGAACTTTCTGATTACTTTGTCAAGTTAAAAAAAAGGATCCTCTTAGAATTTTGTATTAGAATTGCATTAACCTTATCAACTCATTTCAAAACCCAAGCAAATGAGTTCCATTTACACATTTTAAATGTCGGTAATTTTTTAAATTCTTTTTTTCATTTTTGATGACATGTATTGTTTTCTTTCTAATAATACAATCAATTGTCCATTGCAGACATCTAGTGAAAGTTGGCATTTTTAAACAGGAACATGAGTGCCTAGATTCTGGCAGGAAGATAGATCTAGATCTAAATAAGGGAAAATTCTTCTTAAATCCCAGATTCCATCAAGCATGTCTAAGGTATTATTTTTATTCACTGCTGGTAGTGCTCTGTGAACTGTCTCAAGAAATTTTTCTTCTATGATTTTACTGCTTGCTTTACTTTCTTGGGCACACCCTGCTACGAATATTTTGGATTTCCCAGATCATTTCACAGTTCCCTAACTTCTTTTATTTAGTATTTGCTCCTTTGAATTCTGGCAGAATGTCTAGAATATGCCTTTATTTTCACATTCAGCCTGTTGGCAGTATCCACGGAGCCGTTCACTGCCACATGGAGGTTTTAACTTCTACAGTTGCATTTTTAAAATTTCATTCGGTCTTTCATGATTTCGTATTGTTACTTCTATGACATTGCTCAAATTTCAAAAATGTAATATCTACTTGAGTGTTATAGAGAACATACATTAGAAATGTTCAGTGATTTCTCCATTTATTACAGCAGTTTGAGTTTTATAGGAAGAATCTTGCTCGTATGCTGCAGAATGGTATCTTTTTAAACTGTAGAATATGTTTGTGCTAGTGGTTTTTCTCCACTTGTGCATTTTAAAAACGAGTTATATATGAGAACAAACTAGCCGTTACCAGTAGGGAGAGGGGTGGGAGAGTAGCGAGGTTGGGGAAGGGGATTAAGAGGTACAAACTACCATATACAAAACAAATAAGATACAAGGATGTAATGCGCAGTACAGGGAGTGCAGCTAATATTTTATAATAACTTTATATGGAGTATAATCTGTAAAAATACTGAATCACTATGTTGAACACCTAAAACTAATATAATATAGTAAATCAACTATGCTTCATTTCTTAAAAATCGTGGCAAAAAAAAAAGAGTTGCGTTAGTTAAGAGTTGAAGATATTAAGGTATTATGAGCTGACATGGTTTCTGTCATCAATGTTGTACCAAAAAAAAAATCTTTTTAATACTTTTAGTCCCCCCCAAAAAGAGGGAATTCACTAGTACTGGAATTCACCAGCATTAGAGAAATATGGAGGTACTGGCTTGGCGGTGACTTGGTCTTTTTGCAGGTGAATTTGTCTTAGGACTGGTGAGGCAGTCAGAAATTGTAGGGACCATTCTCCATTCTCTGTTGTCTGTGCCAGGATTAAGAATCGCCATCAGCCACCTGCTTGGTGCAGCCTCTGGAACCCAACTAGTACCAAGAACAACTGATGGGGTGCAGATGTCCTTCCTGGCCACCCCACAGCCTGTCTACTCTCAAACTTCCACTTGCCCAGAACCTTTGGTGGGTGGGGAATTGAAGGGATTTGATTGGGTCTCTTCAGCTTACTTCCCAGGCAAACTGTTCTTTCATATGCAGAAAAATGCATGTCTTCTTGGCTAGACACAGTAGATTTCTACCCTCACTTGAGCCAGTAAAATTTCCTCTAAATTTCTAGAGCTTGTCTTGCCTCTTTTCCTAGTTTCCAACACAGAATAAGCCACATTATTATCTCTTGGTAATTTCTACAGGATTCTAGAGGCAAGAGGTTAGATGTATGTAAGTGATTATCTTTCTTGAAAGTTTGAAAATGCCTTTTAGAAAATGGAAAACACTAATAACCTATTCCAGTCAGTGTTGACCCCATTCTAGCAGTCATCCAGGTTTTAAATTGATAGAGTCACTTTTGACTCCTTCTTCTTTTTCCTCCCCATCTCAACACAGCCCCCAAGTTTTTAAAACACTGCTTGCAGGTCATTTTTTCTTTTCGAGTGACAAAGCCCTTCTCTCTAGTGGAATCCCACATTGCAATGTGTCCCCAGTCCTGGTCCCTGACTCCAATCTATCCTACGCGCCCATGAAGTGAATCCTCCTAACACATCTCAAACTACCAGCAACTCCCACTTTCAATTGGATAAAATTAAAGTGCTTTTAGGTTTCTCAGTATCTGATTTCTTCAGGCAGAAACAATCTTATTTCAATCACTCCCTGACACAAAACATCCTCACCTTCCAGCATGAGCCCCAAGACACACAATGCTCAATTTCAACACCAAACCTGCCTCAAATG
Source organism: Mesoplodon bidens (assembly GCF_964165515.1). Classification (NCBI taxonomy): domain Eukaryota; kingdom Metazoa; phylum Chordata; class Mammalia; order Artiodactyla; family Ziphiidae; genus Mesoplodon; species Mesoplodon bidens. The sequence goes on along the minus strand of NC_138181.1, from coordinate 13,057,332 downwards.
CCCTACCTACCCCGCTGTGAGACTATAAGTACCTGGAAGTGAGGGTCAAGTCCATTTACCTTCACAAGGTCACAATATTAAACAAATACCTATTGAATCTTACTGATTGCTACCTTTCACGTCTTTTCTAATCCAGCACCATACCATCATCAGTGACATCTGTTACAAATACTCAGGCTTATCCATTGATCCAAGTGTCTGCTTTTTATAATTATTTTTTAAGTTTTTCTTTGAGACATAGTGTAGATCAATATTTCATAAATGTTTTATTAATGATGAAAATAAAGAGTATTCTCTGCAGGATACAAAGATCAATATATACACATTTACACGTACTGCCTTATTAATTATATTATTCAGGATTTACATAACTTGTTTTTTTTTTTCTATTTGGTCGAAAAAAAAGTACAGATATGTGTTACAGTCTTCTGCGGTAATTCTGTAAATTTCTCCCTTTCTTTCTAAAACTCTTTTCTTTGTCTCTTCCAATGATAACTGTGTCAATCGACGTTCAGTCACGTACGCAGAAAAACTATGAGTTATGGGATGATGCACTTGGACATGACAGAGTTATGGGAGGAGTGGGGAGTGCATGTCTGAAAGGGGATGTGGAGGATCAGAGGAGTCGGTAATAGGCTACTTTGAGAAGCTAAGTACCTCCAGCCACTAAAGTGAGGCTGTCGGAGGAGAGAAATCTTGGAAGATATCCGTAAGTCCCAGCGAAGTGTCTGACGATGCACCAGCTGAAGAGAAAAGCTGGAGTCTGATGATACACCAGCTAAAGAGAAAAGCTGGACAAGGAGTTGAAGGATCCAAAGACAAGCTGGACCCCTCTGGCTCCTCTAAGTCTGTCACCACAACTAAACCACCATAACCTTGTACTTCCCCGGTCTCATACTAGTATCTCTTGTGGCCATCTCTAACTGGGAAGGGGATTCTAGGAAACGTTAACAAAGTTGACGATAAAACAATCCAGTACAGTCCAAACCTTGTCAATGTGGACTCCCTGTATACATCTTTTAACCATATTAAATTTTAAATAAAGATAATTGAAAAATAATACTCCACCCAATATGCAAACATATCCCTCATACAACCTAAAGAAATCCCTCTCCCCAGAAGAGGACACAAATATTCCATGTCATTTCATTTGGAGATATATATATATATATATATATATATATATATATATATATATACCTCTCCAAGTAAGGAAGAAATGATGCTCTTTTATGTAACTGGTTATGTCATCATGTGTAGTGTTTATAAACTCTTTCTTCCTCTATTCATTCCATATTGTCTTTCCCTCAGCTAGTCATAGTTCCTTGCCTGGACTCAAATCTTTATTTCTGAAGCATCTATATAATATCAGCCCTGCCTTTATTAAGTATTTGCCACTGGTTATCTGTCAGTGTCAAATTTTGGTGGTGGCATGAGGTTTTTAAAAATCTTATTCTATACATTAATTGGTATTTCAGTAAGAAGTATTTAAGTAAGAGGCTACAAAATGAGCTTAAGCCAAACACCATTTTGAATCAGAACTGATATTTACTGATAGAGACAAACGTGTTTTTTTTTTTAAACAAAAAAGTTTTATTTAATGGTCACTGTCTTCCAAGAACACTGAAACGTTCTCCAAAGAGCTCAGACTCAGGAGGCATGTGCAATGTAAAGCAGTGATTGTAGTAGAGTGGAATCTATTATAATCTGTGGAAGAACAAAGCTGAAATAATTGGCTTGGCTGAAATGCTGAATGAAAACATCACTGAGCAATGGGTATTTTAGCTGCATCTTGGAAAAGTGAGAAGGAGTTTCCCAGAAAGACATATTGGGGAAAGGTAATCAAGGAAAAAGAGTAGCAAATTCACAGATAAGAAGAAGTAAAATAGCAGGTTGAAAAATCAACCTTGATGATATAAAAATAAAAGCATACCAAATGCCAGTTAAGAGGTAGAAGAGGATGTAGAAATGAAGGGAATGATGGGATATTAATACCATTGCAAAAATGGGAAGCCCACAGAACTGTTCTTTTTTTTTTTTTTCTGCGGTACGCGGGCCTCTGTTGTGGCCTCTCCCGTTGCGGAGCACAGGCTCCGGACGCGCAGGCTCAGCGGCCATGGCTCACGGGCCCAGCCTCTCCGCGGCATGTGGGATTCTCCCAGACTGGGGCACGAACCTGTGTCCCCTGCATCGGCAGGCTGACTCTCAACCACTGCGCCACCAGGGAAGCCCCAGAGAACTATTCTTCACAGAATATCATTTGGATGTTTAAAGTTGCAGACTGGACAGAAGAAGAAACTTAAGATTCTTACTTAACTATATTGGGAGAAAGGGTGGGAAATCAGGAAGGGTGTGAGCTACACCAATCTCTAGAAAGGTAGGAAGTCAGTGGACTCTATATAACAATGATAAATAAAGAAGCTAAAGATATAATCATATTATTTAGATATTGGCAATAACAAAATAGAAGAAAGAAATTGTTAAGATTAGTTTGACCGAAATCGTCAAATCAAGACACTTTTGAGAGTAAAAGTAGATGCCATTAGTAATTATGCTGGGGAAATTAGCATAAACCTGGAATGAATTGGGCAAACTGGGAAGTACAGTCACCATATAGGGAATGGACCAGTTGCTTAACCTTTCTGTACTATCTTTTTTCTAACTATGTGTATGCCTTTGTATATAAAGAAAAATCCTTCATTGTCTTGACTTTTTACATTTTCATATGTCCAAGTGATGTGACTCTCTTGTCTGTCTACCTAATATGTTTGTCAACTCCTAGAAAACAAGGGTCACGTCTGACTCATCTTTTGATAACAGCAGGGCTTGAGAGACAAGTTGTCACGCCTGTTGAGTTAGCAGACTAACCTACACCTTCTGAGATCCTTATATGTATTTCACATTTTACTGAATATTTTTTTCAATTACTCAAAAATATCTAGTAGGTATGAGTCCTGGAGATGGAAAACAAACAATTATTAAAGCGACGATAAGCATCACATGAAAGGAACTCTGCTTTCTAACTGTCCAAAACATGAGGACACGGGTTATTTTGTTTGATCTTCATGAGAACGTTCCTTAGAGAGACTGTACTGTATTTATCTTGCAGATGAAGAAGAGGAAGTTCAGAGAAGTCAAGCAGTTTGTCAGGAGTCACACAGATTTTTAATAGGAGAGTTAAGCCCAGATCACAAGAATGTTAATTGCCGTCCTGATTCTCTGCCCATCACTAGCACCGCCTTTCCAATGAATCATTTTTCTATCTTCACTGAAGAGTCCTGGCAGAAGTAAGATTTCTGACTGCAAGCAACAAACCCTGTGTTCTTCTCTTCCATTTTCTCCTCCAGTCTGGCTCCTTTTCATTCTATGCTTCCAGTTCCTTATGATTGAAATTTGAAAGCATGTAACTGTTAATCTAGGAGTGATGAAAGAGTTTCATTTCTCAGAAGAGTCAGTACTCATCATCAGCTGTGATAAATGAGCCCCTAATATCCCCTGATCCCATTATATTGTGATTAATTGTGCCAGTTTAAGTCAATAATTCATTTGTTAAAAATAGGCCTGCAAAGTATCATTTGTCTCATGGGAGATATCAGAATTAAAAAAAATTCATTTGATACTTCTCATTAAATTAGTGTTGGAAGTTATATTGAAGAGCCCTGTTCATCAAATACTTATTGCAGGCTGATTTGATAAGAAGTTGTATTTGTCTAAAATTATGTCTGCTAACTGTCATAATGGTCTGCATTTTCCCCGTGTTAATGAAGGAATAAAAATCTAAATACGCGCATGACTCGAGAGAAGGATGGGACTTGAAACTGGGATTAGAATAATTCCTAAATGGTCTGGCTTTCGTTGCATTAAAATTAAAAAAAATAAGAAAGTGAGAGAGAAATTGAGCAGAGTATCCTCTTCCTGGGCCTGGGACTGTCCAGGGAGGTGCCAAGCTGGTTTCCTATGAGATGGATCTTCCTCATTGTCTCTTATCTAGAAATGATTATAAATGGTGCAGTCAGCCTCATTGGGCCAGTAAGACTTTTTCAGCTATAAGTGATTTTAAAGAAGATAGAAGTGAAGAGCAGATCCAGTGCAAATGATAATGGTCACCATCAAATGAGACACAAGACTCACGTCTTATTATTTCCAAAGCAATATCATAGCCACTATGGAAAGATGGCTCAAATGCTCCTGGAATATCTGGATATGAGATGGGGCATGATGACTTATGTGAGAGATGCTTCTGAAGGTGAGGCTGCTTTCTCAGAACTTGGGGTGTTTGGGACTGGGTAGAGGCAAAGGAAGACTGAAAAGTGGGGTGACTCTAACATAACAGGGCAGACCAGCAAGGGTATGAGGCCACGTATCAGGCACATATTGGGAACTTCATATCTGATGGATGAAAAGGGAAAGAGAGAAAAAAGCAGAAGGGAGGGAGGAGGCAGGATGCATATGGGGGAAGGGAAAGAATGAAAGAACAGAGGAAACTGGACTGACCACAGCAGACCAGCGTGCTTTATGGGAGCAGCTCTGAATGGCCGGTCCTGAGACCAGCTACCCAAGCATAATGTGTGAAGAGTTTGAAAATGTCAGACTCATGGGCTCTGAACTCAATCAACCCCCTTCCCCAAATCCTTCTTATTAGGCTTAAATAGGTACCCCAAATAATACATTTTTAAAATACTCCTCAAGCCACTCTCCGTGCGAAGACCTGGGCAGAGAGGGCCAAAGCTATGGCGGCTGTTAGGATGGGAAAGCAGACAACCATGCCAACAGGTCTAATATGTGCATCTGTAAGTGTGCATGTGGCCAAAAGAGAGGAGTCCAAAAAGCAGCTAGTGAAACCAAAGCAGCTCTGCATATATACTGCGCCACCTCACCAGTCTAAATATGTTGAAGAACAGCCCGGTGATTTACAAATGGGCTTTGCATCCATTCGCACTACAACTGGTCATTATATTGGCTGGTGCAAGGGTGTTTATGTCTTTGTGAAAAATGGGATAATGGATACAGTACAATTTGGAAAAGATGCATATATCTACTTGAAGAATCCACCTCGAGACTTTCTTCCGAAAATTGGAGTGATTACAGTTTCAGGATTGGCAGCCTTCATTTCAGCGAGAAAAGGTTCTAGGTTTAAGAGAATTGCTTATCCACCTGGACTGGCCACTTTAGGAGCAACTGTTCCCTACCCTGTTCAATCAGTAATGATTGCAAAGGTAACTGGGAAAAAGGCATGTGCTATAAGCCAGCAAATTTATGAAGCAGTTCAATCACTGTGGACAAAACACAACAAAAAAGAGTCATTTCCTGAGCCAAAAGAAAAAACTAAGCTAGGAAGCTCTGATGAAATAGAAATACCTGCAAAAACAACTCACAACCTGAGTTGTGCCTTGCCAACAGAACTCAGCTTGGAAACAAAGACCAAACCAGAATCTACCTCAGGTGCTACACAGTTTAGGCCTGACCCCAAGCTCATGGATCACGGGCAGTCCCATCCAGAAGATGTAGATATGTACAGCACTAGAAGCTTAGAGAACTACAAGATGTGTGAAGTTGCGAATAATGATGAAAAAAATCATGTAATGGGTAACTGTGACACACAGAGTATAATTTAAACCAAGTTTTTCCCTTACATCTTTGAATGTACAGTTAGACAAATCACATAAGTGATTAAAGCACAAATTGAATACAATCCAAACAATATTAAATGATAGATCAGGACACAGAGGTAGAAGTATTGGGATGCATTTGGTCACTTTTAAGGGTATTTATAAAAAAAGAAAAAGAAATATATGAACACAGATGAGACTAAAATCTGAAAAAATATGTATGTGTATCTCTAAATATGTATACATATGCACATATATATTTGCTTTAGCTTTTCTGAATTAATGTCAGCTAAATTAGAATAGTGTGTGGAAGGATGTGATCCCTCCTCCTCTTTGTTTTTCATTTCCTAGAGCTGGAATAAAATATCCATATTTTATGACAAAAAGAAAAGAAAAAAGGAAATGCTCCTCAGGTGACACTGCTATACGGTCAAATTTGGAGAGGCAAAGGGAATATTTGTATGCTCAGAGCTGCTTGGGTGGGAGATGCTGGCCACTGGTACCAGAATATGACTCACGCCACTTCGGATGACAAAAAAATGACATCATTATGAAGACAAATATAAGGGGTTATATATACATATGTTAAGCAAGAGGAAAATGCCATTTAGAAAAGAAAGTATTGAGGGGATGCTGGTCACTCAGCCTCTCTGGACTCTTCTGATTATGCAAAAGTAACAGAAGCCTAATGACTAAGGGAAATCCAACCCAGAAAACGTCCACAATATCCTCTTTGATGCCTCAGAAGAGAATGGAGATCCCGAGATGGGGAGCAGGAGAGGAAACGAGACGGTTCTAGAGCAATGGTGAAAGCCGTCCCAACGACTGGCAGGACCAAGATATTTCTGAAAACTTTTCTATGGCAAGAAGGCTGAAAACATGGCTTCACATTACATGTGCGTCTGTACTGTCCCGCAGAGCTCTCCATTACACCCCAAATATCACCAAGTCTATTACACACAGTCACATTGGCTTAGTGATGCTTGATGAATCAAGAAGGAAGGTGTGTCCACACATGGGGCAAGGTCCTGTGGGGAAGGGACAGCAGAGGTGGGGACTGAAAGAGAATATGGAAAATAATCTGAAAGAAAACATATATAGATGTATAACTGAATCGCTTTGCTGTACACCTGAAACTAACACAACAGGGTATGTCAACTATACTGCAATTAAGAAAATAAAAAAAAAGAGAGAGAGAGAGAGAGAAAGTAGAGGCCCGTGACTCATTCCAGAGCAGGAAGTTGGTGCAAAAAGTGACTGGACAAATCAAGCCTTACCCTGCACTTCTTTTTAATCCTGGAAACTTCTGGATTCTCCAAAAAAATATTTGGAAGGGTATTGGAATTCCCACAGGTAGGCTTCTGTTATCTTCAGACAAAGGATTTGTACAATAAAAGCATTTTTCTTCTACTCAAAATTCTTTTCAAGTGGTGACTGCAGTGGGTTAGAGATATATCTGAGAGAACTAGCATCTGTCTTTCCTATGTTTCACCTCTTTCTGAGGTGTTTCATTTGTCACCTCTTCTTCCTTCATAATTGACTCAAAATCTCTTCTTTTCTGATCTTTCTTAAAGGCAAGTTAAAAAAAAAGGTAATATGTTAATCTAGTATTTCCCTTTAATAACTATTTATACCTATCCTAACCACATTCACTCATTTTTAATATTTGACAGAGGGGAAAAGCACTGCCAGTATTCATATTTCCCTCTCTCTAATTTTAGCCCTAGGCATTGAATTATTAATGCATAAATTAACAATGCAGTTTGCATCACCCACCACAGAGAAAGATGTTAAAATTCTTAATGGGCCTTAGGAATGCCATTGACTTAACTTATTTTAAGTATTTCTTGAGACAAGCCCATAACTTCAACTTTATTGTTTCCCTTGCATAGTAATTTGTACAAAATCGAACCCCAGATATCTTGAAATAAGAAAAAGTATCTTAGAATATTGGAGTGAAAAGCAACTTCCAAAATCATTTAGTAAAAGTCCTTTTGTTTTTGAGACATAGAATTAGATGCTTATAGATATGAAGAAATTTGGCTAAGGTTATACATTTCTTTGGTGTCATGTCTCAAATCAGAATACATAAATTTCATTCATTCATTGATAAATATTTGTTAAAGAAATTCCATGTGTCAGGCTCTTTCTGAACATTGATTTTTTTTTAGAAAAATGAAAAAATATAATCCCTGGCTCATGTTGCTTTCTAGAGAGGAGACCAATATGCAAAGAATTACACTTTCAGAAATGCAATTTTCAATAATATGAATTCCAGTAATTTAACTGACCAGGGGATGCATGAGGAGTGGGACAGAGAGAAAAATATTGTCACCTTTAGGTCACATTGGTCATGCCCCCTGACCCCTAAGTCACAATAAAAATGGTGTGTTTCTGAACCCAACAGTAGTGAGGATGGCTTACTCTCATCCCAAACCTCTTTGGGGTGCTACTGTTAGTAATTTATAAGTATACGCTTCTGTTTCAAATATAATACCACACTCCAAAGACTATCCTGATAGTATGTTGATGGCATCGTGACTCACTTCAAAGTGATACAGGGACTTGGCAATAGTTGCATTTCCAAGGTCACGAAGGTGTCCGTTTGACCTCAGTCCAAGAACAAAGAGTTCAAAGGAAACATGGTCCCCGGGGTCCTGAGCCCAGAACCTCTGCAGGTTGGTAAAGATGGAATGAGAGGATAGGAAGTCAAAATCAACTTTGGAAACACCAGGCAGATTAGGACTACACTGAAATCACCATAAAGCTACGGAGGAACACATATCCTAAAACCGGGAGGGAAATGAGAATCCCAGCCATGCTCCTATGGAGCCAGTCCACGAATCCGGTGCTTCAGTCCCTCTCTGAAACCTGGATTCCTCTGGCATATCACGATGGTTCTGCAGTGCCTGGCAGATGTGTGCACCTCCTAAATCAAACTGCCTGGGATCTGCCCCAGCAGGGTCTCTTCTCCTCCACAGTAGCCTCATTGTCTGGAGGGGACCCGCTGTGCACTGACAGAACCTCTGAAAACATAGCTCTCCTTCCCCAATTTCATCATGAAACCATAATGCAGTAAATCTCAGGCCAAAAACCTATTAGTACCCAAGAGCGGTTACAGGAAAGAGCTTTTTTGATGTAAAGTCAAGTTTCATCTGTCAGGAGTGGGGCAATGGAAATGCACTGGTCCTGAGTCATGGCAAAGCATGAGGAGTCACTATCCCACTGTGAGGACACAGGGACCTTGATTGTGGCTATCTGGTCAACTTTTAGGAGGCATTCAGCCATATAGTCCTAGCTCCTTGCCCCTGTGCCAGAGCAGAGATGGTCTAAGGTTTCAAGATGCTTCTTGAGGTTGTAGATCACTTTAGCCCATAGGTCATGTTCAACAAATCTCATGTGCAAAGGAATGTTGGGATAACTGTCATGATCAGAGTAAGAAGTAAGTGTGAGAATGAAGTTATCTAGTTCTCTCCTCCATTAAAAGTAACCTTTCCTCAAATGGTTAAGATTTGGAGAAGCAATAGAAGATGTATGTTACAGAATATATGTTTTGTTATGTGTAGGACCACACACTAGCACCCCAAAGTGGTTCACTGTCCTTTTCAAATTAGTGTTAGAAGAACTTACAACTATACTTTCAAAGTAATTAAAGGTTAACTTTGCTCTTTTCACATGGATGCCTTTGAGGAGCTCTGAGACACTCGATTGGCTGCCCGAGACACAGACCATCTCTTGGACAGAGGAATGTTCCCACAAGTAAATATCATACCTACTTCATTAAAGTCCACACATCTGATAGTAGCTGCAGGGCTTCTGCATGCTCATGGCCTTAGACTAGGACACAGGGTGTCTTGCTTTCTCTCCTTAGATATCATCTATTCCTGCTCTGTCATTTTACAAACAAGGAAACTGAAGCTAAGAGGAATGATCTGACTTCACAGGTGGCAGAGACCGAGCTAGAACAACACGCCCGACCTCCAGACCCCTGGTCCAGAGTTTTTCATGTATGACAGTGATTCATTTAGGGGCATGATTGGATCACTGACTGACTCCAGTTTCAACAGCATTGGTAAGAAGCTTAACAAAGAGGGAGATGAACAATGTAGAAAAGTGTTGATAAATAGCATTCTACCCATAGTTTAATTTAGAATAAATGTATTGTGGTCTTGCACACCCTCCACGGGATCAACCTATTCCAGGGGAAGGACAGGGAGTGGGGGAGCAGGGTTATGTGAACGTATGTTTGTGCACAGGCTGGGGAAAGATTGGGCAGAATGGGAGACAGACCAAAACCACTAGAGGGGCCTTTCTTCATAGATTCTGCTTTTCTCAGCTTCCCACAGAGCCTAATAGGCAGAGAGAAGGCCCGTGCCTTTGCTGTGTGTTTACTTTCCACTGAACTATTTTACTGCTTCCTGTTTTCCTCCCCCTCTATTTATTCAGGTTAGGTCCATGCTTGGGAGATGAGGGTGGGAGGAAATCCAGAGCCATGTGCTGGGGCCTCGGTGCCTCCCCTGAGACCTCCAGGGCTGGGTGGGACGTCTTCCTGTTTGCCAAGCTTTCCACGGATGCTGTAGAGTAGGGAGTGGCTACAGGTCCAAACGTGGGCTTAACTGTGCTCTCCTCAAGCTCTTGCACCTGTTCATTTTGATGAGGAGTGAGTGGTGGCTTTCAAAAAGGTGGTGCAAGGGGAAACATTTTAAAACCTAGCCTGGGAAGGATGCCTCATTGAGACGTCCTGACCACTGACAAAGCAGGAAGATGTCTACGTGAGCCTGCTCTTAAGTTTTCCAATTGTACACAATATGCTTCCAGGTCTCCATGAGCATAGACCCAGTCTTTTCTGCCTCTAGGAGAATAACCAGGGTACCTTCTTGTAGCCATAGAGTTTGGAGAGGAACATATCAGTACTGAGTACCTTTCTTATGCCAAGCTCTGTTCTTAACATGGTTACATGTATTACCTCATTTTATTCTCACAGAAAGTCTAGAAGACATGAACTCCATTGATGTTCAGAAGCAGCGCTTGAATTAGTGTGCTTGCCTGTGCATTCTGCACCAATAAAATGCCATCCTTCCAGAGTGAGTGACATGACAAGAAACTGTGATTGCGTAAGAGGATCCAGCATTATCCACCTACCTAGAGAGGTGACCTAAAGCAAGTCATGTAATCTCTCTTTATGTCAATTTCCTCCTCAGATAATAAGAATAATAACAATGACCTGTACCTACCTCATGGGGTGGTCTTGAGAACCAAATGAAATATTCTAAATACAAATGTTCAGTAAAACATAAAACATTAAGCAAGTTTTAATTATTAGGAGAAGAGTTTTTTGGTTTTATTTCAACAGATATGAGGATATTAGAAATGGATGAACTACATATAAGCTGTACTCTTCAAGTCCATGTAGTAGAATCAAAGGCTAATTTTGTCCTGACATGAATACAAATGTAATCTTCTATGGTCAGCTTCTCATGAACCCCTTGATTCTTTACCTCAGTGGATCTCAACCCAATGATATCTAATGTCCTTTTTATATTAAGTATTTTAAACAACTCCATTTGTTATTCTAAAGCAAAATTCATAAATAATATAACCTACCTATAGACATAACTTTAAAAATCATATGACATCCTGCTTGTAATAATGGAAAGGAGAAATCCAAGGAGAGGGTTTCAATATGTAATACTCAAGCATGACTAGAACACAGCAGGTAATCCTCAGATACCTGCTCTTCTACAGGTAATCACCAGAATGTACTCACCATGAATGTGGACTGATATGGGAATATTTTATTGTGATTCAAACAATGCAATGGCATTACTGTTAGTGATGTATTTTCTAAAACGATGAACAACTTTTGGTGAAGTTCCAAATACAATAAAGTACTGCTTTCTGTCAATTTACAGAATTGATGCTTTACTGAAAACTTCAGTGAGTTTTAAAACAGGGTAAAAATATGTTCTAGTGTTTTATAGACTACAGACTCCCCAGTTTATTGATTTAGGCTCAGATAATTCTACAGGGTTTTCACCCAATTATATGTCCAGTGGGGCATCTGAAAATTATGTGTGAAGCATGATAATTCTTTGATGTGTGGGGCTGTCCAGTGCATTGCAGGAGGCCTTGTTGTCCTTGGCCCCATCCATCAAATCCCAGTTATTATGATGATGAAAAACACACACTGATTAATTCCTGGCTACACCAGGGGGTGGCAGTGGCTCCACTTCCCCACCAGTACGGGGAACCTGTGCTTTGCAAGCTTCCTTACCTTACAGGGGCTAACCATGCCAGAGGGCAACTCTTTCCCCAGATTATCCAAGATCTCTCTCCTTTGTTCTTTCTCTATCTTTTATAATCTGATGCTTCAACTTAACTAAGCATATCTTTCTCTGTTGAATTCAATTGTTAACTGGGCTCTCTGTGAATTATTTGCTTCCAACCTAGAGCCCTAGGGATGTTCTTGGAGTAGTGGGCAAGGCATGGAACTGGTTCTTAGAACCAGAAAGTAACATGGAAGTCATTTAGATCAACTCTATAAACGATAAAGCTGAAGCTTAAATATGTGCAGTGGTCCCACAACCAATGTGTGGTAGAGTCAGGACAAGAACCTGAGTCTCTCTCACTATCCCTATACCATCCTCCATCTTTATCAATTAACCAATAAACCAAGCAGCAAACACATATTTAGGTGATATACAAGACACTCAGTTAGGAATGTCTGAGACTTCCCGAGTTCAAGGTAGGATTGGAAAGACAAGAAATGTCAATGAAAAACAAGGATTCAGTTTAACGAAGCTTATGTCTTGTATTCCAGTTTTGTTCAAGACATCGTGCTCCATGTTTCAGGACAACAAAAAGCAGCCGTGGCTTTAGCCTACACTTCCTCTCAAGCACATGGTCTGGTAACGAGCTAAGACCTTATTATAATACATGATAAAGTGAAAAATGTGCCTTACAACGAGGTGCAAATGCTTTAGAAGGGGGAAGGAAGTCAGGGAAGACTTCACGGTTGCATTTGAAATGGGTCTTTAAGGAATGGTGGGACTTTGTCAGGTGAAAGTGTGATGGCACAGAAGAAAAATCTTAGGGAAATTCATAAACACAGACCCAGAGGGGAAAAGAAGCCCATGTGGGCTTTAGGAGCAAACAGTTGCATTTAGAACACAAGGGATTTCTAAGGAAGTTGAACTGGGCAAGTTCTCTTGGGGCTAAAGTTGGGAATTTCTTGAAACTCAAGCTCAAACCTGCTCTTAAGTCAGTGGGTACTGGGTGCATTATATTTTGATCATCAGTTTATTTGACTGTCCTTACAGAACTGTATATGCTCTCAGTGTCAGAGCTGCTCGGCCTCTATCTCTGCTTCTTTTTTTCTTTTAGCAAGTATCAATAGACTACGTTACCCAGCCCCACGCAGCTCTGTCTGTGAAATGCAGATAGAAATGTGGATAGAAGTGATGTGTACCACTCCCAAGCCTGGCCTCTAAGCCGTCTCCTGCACCGTTTCATGTGCTCCCTTTTCTGCTGACCAAGTACAGAGGATCCGGGAGAGGTCTCCAGAGCTCTCTCTAAAAGATGATGGAGCCACTGGATGGAAGAGCTGGAAATCAAAAGTATGTGTGAAACAGCCCACCCTTCCTCCTGCCTCACATCTGCATGAAACTGTGACTCTACCATGTTGGACCACTGACATTTTAAATGTGTACATTTTAGCTATTATCTAATAACTCTATATAAAAACACTGTGTCTTATTTTATCTATCTGTAAGGCTCTGTGCAAAGAAAGAACTCCATCAATTTTAGAAATGAACAAATGATTGAGTGAATGATTGAATAAATGAATTGAGTCATGAACACAGTTGACTTTAGAAAGTGATGTACAAACAATAGTATAAAGATAGGATGTGTTGGAAGGAAAAGAATCTGGAAGTGATGACATAGGCAGGTATTATGACAGAAGATGAGACCCTGAATCAATTTAGAGGCAGTGGAAGTGTAAAGAAGGAGAAAGAGATGAAAGACATCCTGGGTGGAGACTCTAAGGAAAATGATAACTGATTAGATGCAGTGATTATAGGAAAAAGAAATTTCAACTGACCTGAAGTTTTGAGTCTATGGAAAAGGGTACCATGAGTAGAAATATGGAAGAAAGAAGGGAGTTGGAGGAAGGAGGGCTGGTGCTTGGGATGTGAGGACTCAACACAGATGATGCTCAGCTTAGATGGTAACTGAACGCATGAAGCTTGTGCCCAACAGATAACTGGAGATGTGCACCCAATCTTCAGCCTGGAGCTAGACATGGCTGTGAACAACATGGATACGCAAGGAGGATTAGACCACCTAGAGAGAGAGGAGGGCACAGAAAGTAAAATCAACAGGCAGAGCCTAACGAATAGCTCACAAGGATGGGGTGCAAAGAAGAGGAGAAGATACCAAATGAAACTTTTAAAGGAGGAGGGGGAGAGGAATTAAGGGAAGAGACAGAATTGGGCAGATCTCTGGAATCTACAGGAGGAGAAATTCTCATCAAGCCTGGCTGAGGAGCATGACGACTGCACTGGGAAGACTTGTGGGATCACAGGCTTAGAGATGGTAGGACAGGATGGAGTTAAGAGCACAGCTAGAGAGACTCGCCGGAATGAGGAAAAAGTGCAGACCTCCCTGCCTGTGAGAAGAATGAAGAAAGAGACGGTGAATAAAACAACAAAGAAGAAGCAGAGGTACTGAGCATAGAGGTGAGACCTTGAAGGAACTCAGGTAGGGGAGACTTGTCTTCAAGAGAGTGAAAGGAAAGGCAATCCACTGAGAGAGAAAGAGGCTGAGAAGGGGCTGGGGGCCTGAGAGGGGAGGGGCGTTGTGGGAAATACCACCCAGAATGTAATAGGAACCCAATGAGTAATGAATGATGGGCAAGAGCCCAAAGAGAATTAAGGGTTGCTTTAATGAAACGAAGGGGTCAGGAAGGTACAAGCAGGGAGGAGCTTATGGTCTTGGAACATTTACGAGTTCAAGATCTAAGTAGTGGAGGAATTCTCAGTGATGCTGATAATAATAATAATAATTCCAGCTAATGTTGATTGTGGTGTTAAAGTGCCCGATACTATGCTAGGCAATTTCCGTGTACTATCTCATTAAATCTCTGTAACACCCCAGTCGGTAAGGTATTATTATTATTATCCCATTTTACAGATGAATAAATCAAAGCTACAGATGGCTGGGCCATTTGCCCCGAGGCACACAAGTGACAGGCCCAGAATTCAAACCTAGTCCCATTAGCTTCAGAGAACTTAATGCCAAGCTGCCCACGACAATCTTTACTGCCACCCAGCTGAGCAGCTCCGCGGAGGTGAGAGCGAGCTCCCTGAGGATGTGGAACTTGAATTGTGCCTGAGTAGAGCTGGGAGGATGATCAGTTTTCATGTCGGAATCCCTCGGATTTGAGCAAGAAAAGGAAACCTGGGAGCCAGGTTAAGGAAGGAAAGGGTTACAAATTCTGGTGTCTCAATCTCAACTTGGCAAAGTCGTTGGATAAAGGTCACGAAACGATGGTTGGGGGCAGTGATGGGAAGCACAGACTTGCCAACCTGCCTTCTGTTCAGTTCAGGGAAAGGAAGGAGAGGAGGATACGCTGGAGATGGTTACAAGATAAATGGAGTCTTCAGAGGAAAGCCAGAGGTTGCTTAATGCTAGGAAATGGAATGATGCACAAAAAATTATTTGGGGAGATCTGTGAGGTTTTTTTGGGTTTTTTTCGTTTGTTTTTAATATAAAGAGTCCCAAGGGATAGGGTGCATAGTTTCAAGTTAGATATCAGACGAGAGTTTAGGGCTCTCTGGAAAGAGATAGAAATATGGGCTAGGGTGGACGAAGGATGAAATTTGGGATTTAATCCTATCACTTTAATGGCCAGGGTTTGGAAGGAAGAGACCCATAATAATGGAAGAGGAAGGACAAGTAGGCAGAAACCAATTACGGCAGGAACTGTTGGTTTTGCGCGATGACCACGAGGGGGAGCTCCAGCCTATTCCTCACCTAACAGTGCCGAGGTTAGGAGCACAGGTTCAAATTCTAAGCAGCTCATGCAGCTTAATATCAAAAAAACAAACAACCCAATCTCAAAATGGGAAGAAGACCTAAACAGACATTTCTCCAAAGAAGATATACAGATTGCCAACAAACACGTGAAAGAATGCTCGACATCATTAATCATTAGAGGAATGCAAACCAAAACTACAATGAGATATCATCTCACACCAGTCAGAATGGCCATCATCAAAAAATCTACAAACAATAAATGCTGGAGAAGGTGTGAATAAAAGGGAACCCTCTTGCACTGTTGGTGGGAAGTAAATTGATATAGCCACTATGCAGAACAGTATGGAGGGTCCCTAAAAAACTAAAATTAGAACTACTGTATGACCCAGCAATCCCACTACTGGGCATATACCCTGAGAAAATCATAATTCAAAAAGAGTCATGTACCACAATGTGCATTGCAGCTCTATTTACAATAGCCAGGACATGGAAGCAACCTAAGTGTCCATCGACAGATGAATGGATAAAGAAGATGTGGCACATATATACAATGGAATATTACTCAGCCATAAAAAGAAACGAAATTGAGTTATTTGTAGTGAGGTGGATGGACATAGAGACTGTCATACAGAGTGAAGTAAATCAGAAAGAGAAAAACAAATATTGTATGCTAACACATATATACGGAATCTAAAAAAACAAAAGGTCATGAAGAACCTAGGGGCAGGATGGGAATAAAGACACAGACCTACTAGAAAATGGACTTGAGGACACGGGGAGGGAGAAGGGTAAGCTGGGACAAAGTGCGAGAGTGGCATGGACATATATACACTACCAAATGTCAAATAGATAGCTAGTGGGAAGCAGCCATATAGCACAGGGAGATCAGCTCGGTGCTTTGTGACCACCTAGAGGGGTGGGATAGGGAGGGTGGGAGGGAGGGAGATGCAAGAGGGAAGAAATATGGGGATATATGTATATGTATAGCTGATTCACTTTGTTATAAAGCAGAAACTAACACACCATTGTAAAGCAATTATACTCTAATAAAGATGTTTAAAAAAAGAAAACAAACATGGGATTTGGATAAGCCACTTATCCTTTCTGCTAAACGTAGATAACAAAATGGAGATAATTTTGAGAATTAAATGAGATACTACCTATAACACGTTTTTTACTTAGTATGTGCTGAAGACATGCAGTGGTCAGAGTCCTGGGTGGAGGGAATTCCCTTCCATCAGAAAGGAGGCTGTGAGCACTACTGGACAATGGTACCAAGGGCCTCGGGGTCAATATGGAAAGGGAAACCATCAACAGCTGTTGACACTTCTGTGCTCTTTAGGGATTCTTTCCCTCCAGTAGAGCCAAGTGACTCATGTGGCAAAAACAGGGTGAAGCTGTGTCAAGTCTAAGACGAGTCCATTAACAAGAAATCCAGAACTGCAAGTTCTGAGCCTTTCTAGGTCTTCAAATGAGATCTCCTCCTTCCTTGAAGGCTTGTTTCACCCTTCCTTGCCTCTTCTCCACAGTTGGGTGGTGAGATGTTGGAACTGGGCTGAGGGACGGCGGCGGGGAGGGAGGTCTCCCGGCTCAGGCACCATCCAGCAGGCTGTGAAGACCGTCTGCTTACATGTCTTCTGCTCTCTGTTTCCATTTCTAGAGCCTATCTGTCTCTCAGCAGACTCCCTCTCAGCTTTTGAGGGGGCTGCCTTCACCTGCATTGACTTCAAATAAGAATAAGTTCCACCAGTCACCACGAGCAAGGACTGAGGAAGCAGCAGGAGAAGCCCTTGAAGTAACCACTTACAGGGACAGTGCTTTTGTGAGGGGCCTGGACACCCTTGTTATCATTTGGTTACATTCCTCTTCTCTGAGCACTGAGGACTTTCTCTGGAATGAACATAAGACCAGTTACTTTAGAAATAAAATGTGTTTTTCATTAAAACCCGATTCTGGCTCCTTCAGTCCCAACAAAGTGTTTCCCTCCTGGTCTAATTGGGTTTCAAGTTATCAATAATACTTTTCTGTACAAGGAGGTAGGAAGCCCCTGTATCCTTCTACTAAAGCCCTCTTATCCCTGGTATGAAATGAAACTTCCCTTTGGGAAAGTGTAAGGGGAACTGGAAGAGGGAGGGCTATTCAGAACTTGGAGAGGAAGCCTCTCGTTATCCTTGTAGCGTGCTTGGTCCACATCCCTTCCTCCCACCCCTCACCCAAACCATTCCCTCTCCCCACCCAGGGACGCTCTCCAATCCTTTCAGCCAAGGGAGACACATGCCCAGGACTGTGAAAAAACAAGATCAATTTGCCTGCCCTAATTGGAGGCATCTCTAGAATTTGTTCCAAGAGCAAACTTACCAAAGTCCTCAATAGAGAAAAATCCAAGTGGCTACATCCCAGAACAAGCCGGTCTCCATCACTCTCCTGTTTAGCAAGGCAAGAGCCATGAGTGACAAGAGCACCTACACAACAAAATCCCTGCCCATTCCTGAGCAGTGGGCCCCAGCCTTGGCTACACATTACAGTCACCTAGGGAACTCTTACTTCTCATGCTAGGATTTAAATTGTATGAGGTCAGGTCTTCAAGACTTTTGAAAGCTTCTGGAGGATTCAAATGTGCAGCCTGAGTTGAGAACCACTGTTCTAGAACTGTGTTGTCCCAGACAGTAGCCATCTGTGAGTATTTAAATTTCAAGAAGTGAACATCGAATCAAATTAAAAAATCAGTTCCCAAATTGCACTAGCCACATTTGGGTGCTAGGGGCCCGTGGCTTCTATGTAGGAGAGTACAGATATGGGACATCTCCATCATCACAGGTGGAGTTGTCCTGGAGCATTAAAATGTCCTAGGTCAAGACTCTTCAGTTCTTCTACTGACCCACAATGAAGGCTCTTTAGGAGTCCAGTGCTCTCACCGTCTCACTGAGCTGCAGACCTCAAGGTTTGCAAAGTTCTGTTGTCCAGGCTTCCTCCGCTCCTGATAGGGAGGACGTCACCGACCTACAAGACAGGAGCTTGCATTCATCACCAGCTGTTAAAGGGGCATGCAGAGGTCTCCTGACCTGCACCAAGTCACCCGGCTGGCAGACGGCAGGATCAGGATTTTAAACCAAGCTGGGGGTCTTTTGGGTTTTTTTTTTTTTTTTTGCGGTACGTGAGCCTCTCACTGCTGTGGCCTCTCCCGCTGCGGAGCACAGGCTCCGGACGCACAGGCTCAGCGGCCATGGCTCACGGGCCCAGCCGCTCCGCGGCATGTGGAACCTTCCAGGACCGGGGCAGGAACCCGTGTCCCCTGCATTGGCAGGCGGACTCTCCACCACTGCGCCACCAGGGAAGCCCCAAGCTGGTTTTTAGCACGGCGCAAGCTCTCCTTCTTAGCCCAAGAGCTCCACGCCGGGGACAGGGGCATCTGAGCTTTCTCCTAGGAAAGGAAAGGCCCTAAAATGCTTTCTGCCAACCAGTGTTTCCTTATCAGCCAGTCTCCGGACTCAGCACATTCTGACCTCGAAAAATATGCCTGGACTCATTGCAGTTAACTTGCTTTGCAAGGACCCAGGAGCAAGGAGACATGTCATCCTCTCTTGTTAAGAGGTGTTTCTGAGTGGCTGGCAAGGCTTGTGGGCAGGGTCTTTCAGATCAAAACATTGCACGAAACTTAGAAGAATATCTCTTAAAGGAATAAGAAGAAAGGACCCAGCTTAGGTGGTGCGAGAGGAGCTTTGAGGTAGGAATTTCCAGGAGAAAGTCCACACATTCAGGTTCCCACTGTGTCCTACTGCCTGAAGCATCTCCGTTTACTTTGCATCTTTAGTACCTGGGGGAAAACACACTTGAGATCCACTGGGCTGCACTGGCTTGATTTAAACAAAAATGTGTGCAAGCACGAGTAGGGCTTTCTCTCTCTCTTTGTCTTTCTCTCTCTCTGTGTGTGTAAAAAAGGATTGAGGAAGGAAGAAATGAGAGCTAAGAATATTTCTAAACACAAATGTTACTTGGTTTTAATGTGAATTTATTTTAATTATCTTCAATTTTGTCCTTGCAAAACATCAAAGAAAGAAGATATTTAAGAGGTAAGTTTGGTGTAAATTGATCCTGGTCTAGCACATGAATAACTCACATGGCAATGGGCTCAGGCCACTGACTATTAGGTGTGGATTTGGCCCAATATCTTCCACGTTGCCGTATTTACCTTCTTAACTTAAACTAAGTATATCTACCCAAAATCACGATTCTCCTCTTACTTTGTTACCCTTCCTGGCCTGGGGATTTACTCACACACTAGGCCAGTAAATCTGCTAGCTGCCAGAAGACAGGGTGAATGGCTCGGCACATCATGGACCTGGGCCCTGGGCTGGCCAGAGCTTATGCCTTTGGTCACACAAAAATCTACTCCATATACAGAATCTCATGAGTGTATGCTATTTTCGGTTTTAATGTCCACATTATAATCCATATTACTATTTTATCATTTGAGGCCTTTTATCCTAATAATGCTGTTACCCAGTCCCTGTTTTGGTGGTGGTGATTTTATTCTAATGGATTGATATGGCCACAACCATGATATAAATAGATAAATGCACTTAGTTAATTTCCACAGTCCTGCAAAAGAGAGGACACCAGCAAGAGCGAATTTTTGATGGAGACATGGTATCCACTTAGGCCCCCAGCCAAGGTCTCTGGAAAAGCATGAATCAGAGCCTAACTATCAAGTTTAAGACTCTTTTTGCTAATGGTGTGAGTACCGCCCCGCCCCCCCCACTCCCCTTGCTGATGAAAGACTTGGATCATGAGGTCAGCCCATGGTGAGGGTAGACACAGCTTTTCCTTTGACGGAGATAACTCAGAAGCCCTGAGGTCATCCAGAAAGAAATGACGGGGCCCACTCTGTGTTGGGGATCCCTCCAGAAATCCAGCATCCATTGGGAGGGCAGTAATAAGTCCTTTCCCTCTGCTACTGTTTCCTGCCTCTTTTTTCTTGATTGCTGCTGCTGTAAACTTCTCCTTAATCCTGTAAAACGGAAGACTGACACCTGCTTTGAGATGTGAAAATGCCAGGGCCCACTGTCATTTCCAACCCAAGGGGTGCGCAGGGTGCTGTTTGGATCATGTGTACAACTGGCCGAGCGTAGAGATGTTTTTTGGTGTCTAATCTGTAGGGGTGGGCCTGGCATGGGCCAGAGCTCTCTGAGGCTTTTGGCTTAGCTTATTTGGGTTGATTTCTGATTCTCATGCCAGTTGCCCAGGGGACAGGCACAAAATACACACAAACGATCTGATCTGATCTTTAGGAAGTGGTCCGATGAGTTCACTTGTTTTAACAACTGAATCGGATCGACCAGGTGGCGTGCATCGATTCTATGGCACTGCCTGGATCAATCTGAATAAAACCGCTTTAGTGCCACATATAAACACAGCTGAATTCAGACAAGTGGGATGAAATCTTTCCTTTAAGCTCTTGAGTAATTGAAAATATAACACCTTCCATGGGGTCTCTACTGGGGAGATTAGGTATAGCAGGCTGGTTGCAATTCTATCCTAACTAACTCCCTGAACAGAATTCAGCTTCTTTCCTAGTTTCATTCCTCAGGATCCCCTTTTTTCCATAACACTGAGCTCCCAAACAGGATATTTGTGATCGAAATAGATAAAGATTGGGGACCAAAGACTAGCAAAAACTATCAAAAAGTTTCTTTCCAGGAGCTGATGAAATCCCTGACCTCTGGTTCAGGGGTCAAAGACAGACTGATTATTTTCTGAAGCAAAATTGAGCCAACAGGCTTTATGCTAAATGGGGATTCTAAGAGATTCTTGGCTAACACTGTTTGACTCACAGCTACTTCCTAGCCTTATTTGCAGTCATACTCCTTTCTACTTAGACAAAGCAGGAGGATTAAGATTCTTTGGGCTCTTCCCTTGACCACACCCTTTGGTAATGTCTGATTCTACACCTCATCAGAACTCCTTGGACTTCACTACAACACAAGCCTAGTTGATTATGGTTCTCATATGACTTGGGTTTAGCAGGGTATTTCTAGTGACTGTTCTTCCTCCTGAGCCTCAGTTTTCTCATCTGTAAGTGAGATGGTTGAATCTGATCATCTCTAAGCTCTCTTCCGGCATTTGCCTTGTTTGATTTTAATAATACCTTCTGCTGGCAGTTGCACGGCACATTAACATCTTGTAAAGCAAATTTGTATCTATCATCTGTGTTGCTCCTTCTCTGTTGTTCTAGGAAAAACATACCCTTCAATTTCTCCAGAAGCATTGCCCTGTTAGATCAGACACCCAGGGTCCATCAGCCTTAAGTAGGTGAATGGGTTAATACGCTGCCTTCATCACACTGACCGTTGGATTCTCAGCCAAGTCTACATTCCCTATGCAGGAGGATGCCCTGTAGGTGTGAGAGGGTGTGAACACCACCTGTCAGCATCCGATATGGAAAAGACTGGCATGAGGCAATGAGCTTTAACTGTCTTGTGCTGAAAGGCAGAACTTTTCTTTCTTATAGTTCAGCTTGTATCAGGGCCTTCAAATGCGGCCAAGGCATTAAAGAAGAAGAAGAAAAAAAAAACCTTGGAAGGTTTTTGTACCTTTTGCAAAAAAAAATTTCCTTTCATTTTTTTTTTTTTACCATTACCAAAATCTCCTCCAAACACACAGACCGTACAGTATCCCTATTAAATTATATAGAGCGAGTCCAGCCCTTGACTGTCAGTGGGGCCCATCAGTCCTAATTTATCGCCCCAGGAAACACAGTACAATTATGGTAATAAATAATAATAGGATTCAGTACATGACAACGTGAATGATGGAGGCTCTCAGAATTCATTTACGTTGCTTTGTGTCGCAATCATCATGCCTCTAATGTAATGCCAAGCAAATGAGCCCCTTTGAATATTGTGCAATCTACTGCAAGTCAACTGGCACAAAACTCACTCAATAAATCATGTTCAAACACATGCCTGTAATGACAGGTAAATCAACAATGAAGTAATTGCATTTAATGTATTGAAATACTGGACAAAAAACAGTGACCTCGAAGTGACTTTTTGTAAAAGGTATGATACAGTTGCAACAGGGAGTGAGTTCCTTCCTAAGAGGCTCTACTTGCTTAGATGCACATGCAGAACGCACGATGCTGTGCCCTGCACAGATCGTGATTTATCACCCTCTCCCAGCAGCAGTCACGGGACCAGGCTGCCAGAGGCTTCAAAAGAGGCCTTCGCAAAACTGAATACAAAAGTCAGGTGAGGATAGGATCAGCCTCTAGCCCTGGGGCCCCTTCTCTGCCTGAGCGGTCCCCAAGCTCGTTATTTTTGGAGCTAATGCAGAAGGCAGCCTGAAGGGGAGGAAAGAGCCCTGGACTCAGCCAGGAGGGCTGCATCCCTGCCCCAGCCCTGGTACTAACCAAATCACTGTTCGACTCTCCCCAAGTGCCTTTGCCTCAGTCCTTCATCTGTAAAGTGAAGTGCTTGGAGTATCATCTCTGGAATTCATTGCAATTCTAATGTTCTGTGAAGCTCTGATTCTAATTAGAGGGCTTCACTTTTAAGCAGGGAGAAAAAAAGTTCCCTCTCTGCTCCAGAGTGTTGAAGGCCCTGGTTTGAACCAGCATGCATCTCTTCATCATTTCTGTGGCTTAGGCCAAGTGTATGTGCTTCTAATTTCTGTGAAACTTAGGCCTGCCCCTTTCTGGGCAAGCAGACAAGTCTGAAAATAGGGCCCCAGGGGCCGTGTGGATGGATAACAGACAACATTGAAATGACAACCTTCCCTACATCTCCCACTGCAGCCAGCCCAGCTCCTCTCTTCCCAGGAACCATGTCAGGAAGAGATGAAGCAGAGACTCAGCTAAGCCAAAGGCCACTTCAGGAACTTTCCTGCTCTCGGGAAAAACTCTTCTCCTCTGAAAGGCGGCAGACACTCCTCCGCTGACACATGTTCCCCTTTATCCTTAACTCTCAGGCCCTGACTATTGCCAGCGTAGATCTCAAGGACCCCACGATCTTGGAGGCATAGGGAAGTGACGAGGTTTGGAGGAAGTGTCAGTAAATGAGGAACGAGACGATCTGGCACGTAGTGTATCTGACACGTGACTGTGTCCAAGTCCCCGACTCTCCCAGCTTCGTTGCTTCATCTGTAAAATGATAACAGCACTTGGTGTGCCCACAATGAGCTTGTTGGGAGGGCAGTGTTACATACACATGAAAAGGCTTTATTAGTTGTACAACATGATGCTAAAGTCTCATTTTTATGATTAGCTGAGAGAACAGAAAACTTGGAGATCACGGTATTGCTTTCTGCACTCAGACAACACTTCTCACCAGCCAAACATCATCTCGTTGACTGATCTGTGTGTTGTTATGCTCTGACTCTCCTCGGGACGGTGCTGACTAAAGTGAAGAGGAGCTTTGAGGGTCTGATTCTTTTTTTTTTTTTTTTTTGCGGTACGCGGGCCTCTCACTGCTGTGGCCTCTCCCGTTGCGGAGCACAGGCTCCGGACGTGCAGGCCCAGCGGCCATGGCTCACGGGCCCAGCTGCTCCGCGGCATGTGGGATCTTCCCGGACCGGGGCACGAACCCGTGTCCCCTGCATTGGCAGGCGGACTCTCAACCACTGCGCCACCAGGGAAGCCCGAGGGTCTGATTCTTGTTGTTCGTATGTTCCCAAGCCCCTAGAACAAGGCGAATAAGTATTTATTGAATGAAGGAAGGAAGGATACCTTTTCTTTCTTAGCACTGAGCTTGAAGGCGTTTTTAGAAAAAGATATTTGGTGTGACCTTCCCACAAATCCATAAACACAGCTTCTCCTTTTATATAGAGAAGGGATAAACAGCAAGGTCCTACTCTATAGCACAGAGAACTATATTCAATATCCTATGATAAACCATAATGGAAAAGAATATTAAAAAAAGAATGTATACATATGTCTAACTGAATCACTTTGCTGTACAGCAGAAATTAACACAACATTGTAAATCAAATATAGTTCAATAAAAAATATTGAAGGACATAAATGCAGCTTCCTGCTTTGTTTACATTTCCTGCTGAATTATGGCTGTTTGGTTGGCGGTGGCTTCTATAGCGATGATTGGGAAGCCTTTTAAGCCCACTGAGATGCCTTCTGAGGCCAAAGCTGGACCACAGTTTCCCAGGCAACAACAATCCAGAAAAATATGGCCCACTTCAAAGCAGGAAGGGATCTGGGAATCTGGCAAAACCCACAAGCCTTTCTGCATTTGAGGGGTGGGGAGTTATGGTGAAGCTGACCATCACAAGCCCTTGAGCTAACCAGTTTCCATTCTCAGGATCTCTCTTCCACAGGCTCTGTCCACCCTCTCCTGGATGCCATTCTATCACAGAACCACGAAAGCATCCTCAAACTTTGCTTGCCCTCTCCTTCCTAAAGTGGGCTCTTGCTCTCTTGAGAGCTCCTCTAGGATATACCCGGAAAAGCCAGGCAGCAAGCAGCAGGCAGAACCAAAGACCCATTAACCAGGGCTGGTGGGCAGGAAGGCAAAACGGGGGGCTTGGAAGGAGACAGAAAGAAACAGAAAAACTCTAATTTTAGAAAATTGTTGGGGCTTCCCTGGTGGCGCAGTGGTTGAGAGTCTGCCTGCCGATGCAGGGGACACGGGTTTGTGCCCCGGTCCTGGAAAATCCCACATGCTGCGGAGTGGCTGGGCCCGTGAGCCATGGCCGCTGAGCCTGCGCGTCCGGAGACTGTGCTCCGCAACGGGAGAGGCCACAACAGTGAGAGGCCCGCGTACCGCAAAAAAAAAGAAAAAAGAAAAAAGAAAATTGTTGCCAGTTGCGGGACGTTAAAAGTGTTCCCCAAGGATGGAAATATGGGGAATGGAGGGACCCGGCTTCATCCGACCCGACGATTAACGGGCTAGAAGTTGGGATCCCCGATGGTAAATACCTATTTGTTGATCTTGGGGTTTCTCAACACTGTGCTGGATTCAGATTGCTCCTGGAAGCAGGACAGGTATCTGGCAGCAACTGGAGAGCAATAGCTCAAAGGCTACACTCCCCACCCCTGGGATTCCACGGTCCCTTCAGAAAAAAAGCCAGTGGCAAGTCAAACCCAGGGTTAAGGAAGAGGGAGCCGGCTCCCTGTGCCCTCAGACTGTTATGAACAAAGAAGTGCCTTTCACTGAGCACATTGCTTAATTTCTTCATGGAAGGCAAGGGATTTTAGTTGGACCCATCAGCATGAATGACTTATAAATACCCACAAACACCATTCAAAAGATCGCCCATCTCCCCAATGCAGCTTCCCCAAAGTCTGTTTTCTTTTCCCCTATTTCTATTCTCTGTTCCTGCCCCAGCCTTCTTCCACCCCAGCGTCTCATCCTTGTCAGAAGTCAGGGACAGGAGATGCACTCCTACCTCTGACCATCTTATGAGGCCTTTCCCAAGAGCCAATGAGCTTGCAGCCCTGGCTGTGAAGTGGCTTTGTCGCTTGACTGATGGCTGGCGGTCAGCAACGACCACCCCTCCTGCTGACTCCACAAAGTCCACACACAGCACATCGGGGTGGGGGTGGGGAGTGATAAAGGGACACCAGAGAGCCTTGGATGAACACAGGGACCAAGGGCAAAGTCGGAGGATCAAAGCCAGCCTTGCCTGAGAACCACACTCACCCCTGACAAGAAGGGCAGGTTTCTTCCTCTTCCTCTCAGAGAATAAGCAGGCAGATGCGGAAGCAGAAGGGGAAAAGTTTTCACCCAGAACTTTCTACACGTTTCTAGACAAAGTGGGAGAATCACAAGAGGACCCTTCTTCTTGAAGAGCACCTGAATCGAACAGGCAGATTGGGAAAGAAACCGCCCTAAATTCTCCCTGCATGGTTGCTACACCACCATTGGCCCTTGGTGAGGAGAAATCATGCTCCATGATGGTCTAGAAGCCCCAAGACATCGGTCAAGGGTCTAAGGAAACTTAGCAGCTCAGAACGATGCCTGTGAGTCTCAAGGGGAGTTTCCAGAGCCGGGAGCATTCTGTTGTTTTGTTGTCTGTAACACC
Organism: Mesoplodon bidens; assembly: GCF_964165515.1. Lineage (NCBI taxonomy): Eukaryota > Metazoa > Chordata > Mammalia > Artiodactyla > Ziphiidae > Mesoplodon > Mesoplodon bidens. The sequence goes on along the minus strand of NC_138181.1, from coordinate 13,030,654 downwards.
CCTTTCAACCCCACTTGACAATGTCAATCATACAGTCTCCTGAAATGCACCGACATTCTATTTTCTATTTGTCTATCACCCTCAAGAATTCCAGCCCAAGTACCACATCAGGACCAAGCGTGTAGATCAGAAATTCAGAATGGAGTCAACTAGAGCAATGAAATGAAACTCTGACTTGGGTTTTGGTCCAGAATTCAAAGTGCCTTTGTTTTCCCTGAAATGTAAGCACTTAAGGGATGACTTTTATTCTAATTATGTTTTTTTTTTTCACTTGAAACTCTGAATTTGGGGATTCTGAGTTATCGGCGATGAAGCAGCCTCATCTCTGAAATATTTCCTGCTTAGACCATTTTTTAAAATTTCTAAGGACTTGAGAGTTTGAGATTAACCTCCTGAGTGGGAAACTGTGCAAATCTCTCTCCTAATGTTTTCCCAGGCAGAAAATCGCCACAATCCAAACTGAGAAATAGTGGAGGAGCCCGGGAGATCATTTGGATGGCTGAGTCCACATCATCATTTTACAGTTTGCAACTAAGTGAAGCAACTAAGGTCTAGAGAGATTAGCAGTTGATTTAGGGAGGTACAAATAGATGTGGCAGAAGCGAAGGACCCAGGGCTCACAGCCGTCCTCTGGTGCTCTTTGCAAAATAAAACTTTTGTCCTGGTTGTTGACCATTGAAGAGCTGTTGGCCAAGAGGAGTGAAAGCAGGCAGATTGCTAACTTAACGAGTCACAGAAGGGCTGAGCTGAATGCTGGGAAATATTTCCCAAAGCGTGTCCTGGAGAAGTAGTCAACTTTGAGATGCTGCAGGAAAAAGAGCTGTCATTTTACAAAAGGGAAATCTGCTTAATTTAGCTAAAGCCAATATTTTCTAAACTTCTTTAATCAAGGCGCTCCTTCCTTTTTTCTCTCTCTCTGTCTCTAGTTCTTTCTCTCCTTTTGCTTTAAATGTATTAACATACTATAGCACTTGCATTATTCCACAGAATAATGCTTTGAGACATGCTGGTAAAGAAGAGAGAGAAATAAAGAGGATGTCATTCTGGGGCACAGATTTTTAAAATTTATTTATTTATTTATTTGGCTGTGTTGGGTCTTCATTTCTCTGTGAGGGCTTTCTCTAGTTGTGACAAGTGGGGGTCACTCTTCATCGCGGTGCGCGGGCCTCTCATTGTCGTGGCCTCTCCTGTTGCGGAGCACAGGCTCCAGACGCGCAGGCTCAGTAGTTGTGGCTCACGGGCCTAGTTGCTCCATGGCATGTGGGATCTTCCCAGACCAGGACTCGAACCCGTGTCCCCTGCATTAGCAGGCAGACTCCCAACCACCGCGCCACCAGGGAAGCCCCTGGGGCACAGATTTTAATCATACTTCCCATCATTTGTAAACCTTGGGCACCTCACGTGATCCCTCGGGGTCTCGGGGTTTCCTAATCCCTGAAATGCTGGCGGGAAGGAGTGTGATGTTGGGTAAGATAAATCCTCCAGTCCTTCCAGTTCCAAAAGTCCATGATTACCTGAAGTCGGTCAGTCTTCTCAGCAAGGTGGGGGGATAGGGCCAATCAGAAAAGCCAGACACCTTCAGCAGGAGACTTGTAGCTGCTACTCCCTGTCCCAGCTTGAGTGAGGGAAGGGAGACCATAGAACACAGGATTCTCCGGTAAATGAAGATGCCAGTGGCCTCAGAGGCACTATTTAGAGCCCTGCCATTGCCGAGGTAAAGACAATCTCTCACTGAACTACATTGACTAAATAAGTCTCCTATTTATTAAAATGAACTTGTTTTTGGAAATGTATTGCTTTTCATGAAGAAGTCAACAAACCTTCTAACTGTATTCACCCCCCTCCTTTTTCCCCTGCTTCCTGACGCTGAGACAACCTGTAAATGCACCCGAGGGAGAGATGTCACTTGGCTTTATATGAAGCTCAACAAGAGCCTCTCCATTCAAATCACACAAATCCCTGATGCTTTTCACTGTGTTTTGTCCATGATTATTAACCTTTCCTTTTCTTTCTTTTTTTTTTTTTTTCTTTTTTCCCAGGGCTCCCTCTGCTGCAGGCTAACAGCCTGGCGAAGTGTCTGGGTCATCCACCAGCAAGAGCTCTGTGCTCTTTTTAAAAACATGCACACGGGGCTTCCCCTTCCCCGGTGGCGCAGTGGTTGAGAGTCCGCCTGCCAATGCAAGGGACACGGGTTCGTGCCCCGGTGCGGGAGGATCCCACATGCCGCGGATCGGCTGGGCCCGTGAGCCATGGCCGCTGAGCCTGAGCATTCGGAGCCTGTGCTCCGCAACGGGAGAGGCCACAGCGGTGAGAGGCCCGCGTACCGCAAAAAAAAAAAAAAAAAAAAAAAAAAAGAAAAGAAACATGCACATATGTTCTGCCACTTATTTCCTGAGTGGTCTCCACCACTGGAGTGATCAGAGTCCAAAAAAGTCAAGCCAGGAAATTGAGTTCTTCTCGACTCCTGGCTGGGTCATGGAGATATTGAAGGATGCATGTGCTTTGTGACTCACCCCCTACAGGAGAAGACCAGGGCCCTGCCAAGGAATTCACAAGACCCTAGAGCTGGCAAGGGAGGTGGGGAGGAGCCTCACAGACCCATCAGACAAGGAGCTGGACAAGTTGTGATTTCACTTCAAATGTTTCCTCGTCTCCTACCAAGCAAAAAGAAAATTAAATATCACTCTCCCTCTTACCTACGCACACACAAAAGGAAAAAAGAAATTTTTTTTGAGGCAAAAAGAAACAATGGAAGCATTTTTGAAGGTAAAAGGCTGTCTATTGCTGCCAAAGTGCTGATTTTTACCCCTTACCTCTGGCAACTGTATAAGAATTGGAGAGACTTGAGCAGAGGAGAAATGCATTCACTTGTCATCACATAAAACCTCTGTGTCCCACAGAGGAAACGGCCAAATTTCACCCTTAACTGGATTTGTGAATTCTTACTGGGGACTGTGGGGAGGGTGAGGGGTGGGAAATGTCAGAATGCCCTGTGAACTGGAACAGGCGGTGACGTCACTCTGCCATGGGAGGGGACGGCCAGCACTCCAAAGAGGCCTCGAGTCAGCAGGAGACAAAGGTGGAGAGAGGGATGAGTCACAACGCGACAACCACAGTCCCACGCCCAGGCCAAGATGGCACGACTCCATCCACAGCACCAGAGGGCTGCAAAGAAACTGCGTTTAGACCACCAGAGTATCAGGGATTTTTTCCCTCCCCACCCCGAGCATATCCCATGGCTTTCTTAATAATGACTTCGGAGATCGATTTCGCTGTTATTGAGCTTAGCACATTCTATATTCAGTCGTTGTGCTAAGCACAGTATTCATTTCCTCCTCTTTATCTTTCCTGCAAATGATTTTTTTATTGCCCATCTACGACCTCCTGGATTTATCCCTGTCCACGGGGACAATGAAAATGGCAAAGCAGAACTAAAGATCGTCCAGTCTAAACACACATTCTTATCAGGTCAGAGATATCCATTCTGGCCCTTGATGCAACGGTCCTACCTCTTTTCTTAAATTCTCTTTGCTCCATTTATCTTCCATGTTGATGTTAAAGCCCAAAAGTGGCCACTGCAAGATTCCTAAGCATCCCTGTATCAAATTCTCGTGAATTTCAAAGTGCTGAGGTGAAGATCCGGAAAACTCGAAACCCGGGGTAATTGGGCTGCTAGGATGCTGGGATTGTTTATTATGCTCTCAGCCTTCATTAGGTGTAAGTAACATCTTGTCAGTGTCTTGCCACATATGCTAAAGCAGTCGGCGGAATTTTACTGAGTCTGACAGCTTAAATCAGAAACAAGAGAGTCGACATGGCAGTGATGGGGCTGGACAATGATGGATATATTAAGAGGAGTCTGGAAAATTCTGGACTTCATTATACCCACTCCACTTCTCCAAAGTTTCTGTCAAAAGAATCTCAGCCTCGTTGGAAAAGCCCCTCTGGGATCTGATTACACCCAATACAGTGCCTCCTACAGCCACCTGGACACAGGAGGATTTCTGCAAAGGCTTCATCAGAGGAGTGATTGAGGGAAGATGAGAACAGGGAAATTGCTGATTTTTGTATAATTTCTACAAATAGATCTATCGAGATTTACAAGGTGCGATAACTTGAAGTTTTGGGTAAGTTAAAAACTGCTTACAAATTGCTTTGCAGGTTGTTTCTTTTCCCTTCTTGACCCCAGGGTATTTTCAAAATGAAAAGAATGGGGGCTTCCCTGGTGGCGCAGTGGTTGAGAGCACGCCTGCCGATGCAGGGGACACGGGTTCGTGCCCCGGTCCGGGAAGATCCCACATGCCACGGAGCGGCTGGGCCCGTGAGCCATGGCCGTTGAGCCTGCGCGTCCAGAGCCTGTGCTCCGCAACGGGAGAGGCCACAACAGCGTGAGGCCCACATACCGCAAAAAAAAAAAAAAAAAAAAAAAAAAAGAAAAGAATGGGATCAAGTCCTGAGGGGGAGTTGAAGGCAATGATACAATTTTAAAGATGACACAGAGGAAAGTGATAATCTTTTGCAAGTGTTAGAGGCACATTTGACTTAAGATGGAAAGTTTCTCAGAGGGAAAAAAATGAGGACAAGGAAAAGGAACTTCTGCTAGGAAATTGAACATTAGCTGGTTGGGCTGAACATGGGTCTTCCTTGCCCAGTTCCAAAGGGGCCACTTCCGGGGGTGGGGGGAGGGGAGGGGAATCTGCAGCCGAGACCCCAAGTACTGACATCAGGAACTGCCACTGGCCTGTCACTTTAAGTGGAAAAGATTGTTTGTTCTCTCACCCCAGGAGAGAGGCGGTATAGCACTAAGGGGCATACCTGGCCCTGATGACCATGGCACTCCACTTTCAGGCAAATTAACTATCTGTCCTACATGGGACTCAGATCTAAAAATACACACAGTCTCAACAGTGCCTTTACAAATGGATACCTTTTTTTCTCCCTCCCTTTTAAGAGGAAGAACTGTCCCTTTTAAGAGGAAGAATTGTGAGGGCTTACATTGCTGCACTACAACGTTTGCTGTAAAGACTCGTGTCTATACAGGGCAGTGAGTGGAAGCCTCACAAGAAGGAAGAATCTTCAGGGATTTCAATGGATGAGAACCTCTAGCTCTGCAATGGGCCTGTCTACCTAGCTGTTTTGGCCAATGGCCCACATGCAATTTTGTTTTTTTGACAGCAACATGAGGCTTGTGGGATCTTAGTTCCTGGACCAGGGATTGAACCCTGAGCCCTCATCAGTGAGACAGCAAAGTCCTAACCACTGCACTGCCAGGGAATTCCCAACATGCATTTTTTGTGATATGAGGTGGACTCTGACATTTCAACAGATGTTGTCTGAGTTTTGAAACCATGAAGAAACTTCAGTGAAATGGCTTGGAAACAACAGTGAGGAGGGAAGAGTCCTTGTACATTACTTACTGGGAAAATAGTCATGTCTTTAGAATATTAATTTTTTTTTTTGCAAGAAAAAAGGCCCCTCCATTCCACTGAAAAGCAATGGGTCATTTTTTTTTCTTTTCTCAGTGTGTTAATGCTAATTGTTTTCCTCTCTGTCTCAGACTGAATTGGACTGAAAACCTCTTTCCCAAATCAATTTGGAGGCAATGAATCATAAGCCCTGGTGACTAAACTGCTCTTTTATCAACCCAGCAGGTGTGTAACAGTCTTTCTCTAAATGGCCTTCCCTCCTGCGCCTCTTATAATCCCAATGAAAGAAGTCGGAGATATATGAGAACTCAGAGGATCTCTATCCTGACCCTCTCTTCCCAGTTTTCCCTTTAAAGAAAACACAGGACTCCCACGACCATGAGGGCACACATTTTAGGTTCTCTGCTATGAATGCTACAGACCAAGATTATGATTTTATGCTTTTTTTCCCCAATACTTCTCTGTTGTTTCCTCCATCACTTGGACAAAGCATAATAATTTCACTTGAAACGGCACTATTTTTTTTGTTGTCTAACTCAGAAACATCCATTGAGCTCTTAATCCATGTCATGACCCATGCTAAACTCTGGGGAATGTGAAACTTGTGTGACAAATAACATTGATGGAGTGTTTCATTGTCCCCAGCATTGTTCTCAGTGCCTAACATGAAGTAATTCACTTGATCTGTAGATCAAGAGGTAAGTACTACTATGATCATCTCCATTTAATGGAGGAGGAAATTGAGGCACAGAGAGGTTAAGAAACTTGCTGGAGGTCACACCGCTAGTAAGCGAGGGGAGGATTCATGCCCAGGCAGTGTGGCTCCAGAGTCCCTTCTCTCAGTCATAACACTACCCTGCCCACCCGCAGCAAGATACAGTTGCTGCCCTCAAGAAAACCACAGTCTGTTGGTTGGATTCTATCGAGTTATATAGTTGAATGGACATCTAAACATAAATGAATTGTGCTATAAAATACTAAGGTATAAAACCTCATCAGACACTTGTCGAAGCCTCATCTCAACGAGACCTTGTCTGTGTGCCACACTCACAGCCTCCAAAGCTGCCACCAGCAGTTCCCGGCTTAGGAGTTGCTGTAGGTTGGATTATGTGAATGGCCACAAACAACAAGACTAGAAAGGACACATGTATTTGTTTTCCAGGGCTGCCATGACAAAGTACCACTCGCTGTGTGGCTTAGAACAAGAAAAACTGTCTCACAGTTACGGAGGCTAGAAGTCCAAAATCCAGGTGTGGCAGGGCCACGTTCCCTCTGTAAACTGTAGAAGGATCTTCCCTTGGCTCTTCCAACTGCTGGTGGCCCCAGAAGCCCCTTGGCTGTGGAAGCAGAATGCTAATGTCTGCCTCTGTCCTCAAATGGCATTCTACATTCTCCCTGTGTCTCTTCCCACTGTTCTCCCTCTATGCATGTCTCTGTATCCAAATTTATCCAGATTGAAAGAAGGGCCAACCTAACAACCTCACTTTCACTTGATTACCTCTGTAAAGACCCTATTTCCAAGTAAGATCACATACTGCAGTACCAGGGCTTAGGACTTTAACCTGTCTTTTTTGGGAAAACACAACTTAGTCCATAAGATTACAGCAGCCAAGGGCAAACCAGGAAACTGCACAGCCAACAGGTGGTCTGATTCAATAACTCTACCTAATAAGGGTTACTGATGGGTAACTAATCGACCCAATTAGGTTCTGTCTTGGGAGTTTGGGATTGTAGCCAGAAGGAGAGTAATAGACCTGTCGATGAGCGTGGCAGAGTCACTGCAGTAGGGGTTGTGACACCTGCTTTTGACAGCCTTTGAAGATGGACCCATGGCCAAAATGTTTGTGGAGTCTGAAGTGAAGGGTTAAGATCAGGTTCTCCACTGGCCCAGGTGGCTCCTGAGGCCCCTTCCTGGGCTTGCTTGTTTACTTTCACTAACCATATCAATTAAACGAATTAGCTAGCCAACTATTAATTTGTTTGTCTTTTTATGCAAGCTGATCAGACTTCTGCCTAACCAATCCTGATATTTTTCATCTTATCAAAATGAGATTTGTTTTTTTAATTCACATGCTGTGGAAAACCATCCCAAGTTCATCTTATCTACCTTGGTCTCTAGTCATTTCAGCACCTCCTTATCACATATGTAAATATTTTTCCACATATATGTGTATACTGTATATGATTTACCATGCATGCACATATACATGTATTGCATATATATTTATAGATAAACACACACACACACACACACACACACATATATATATGTATGTATCTTCAACTTCATTCCAGATAGGATTTGTGGTGATTGTATTTATGAATATAGGCCGGTGCAAGTATAATGACAAATTTGTGGTATGTTCCTTTAGTTTCATAAAGAATAGTACTGATAATAACAATAACTTTTAGTCAGTGCTTAACATGTGCCAGACACTTTGCTATGGACTTTTCATGCATTAGATAGTTTAGTCTTTGCAACGATCTGGACAGGCAAGAATCACTATGCCCCTTCTATAGATGAATAAACTGAGGCTCAGAGAGTTCAAATAACTTGTCCAACATGACACAAGGAGTATGTGAAAGATCTGAGATCAGAATCCTTATCTCTGGTTGTAGAAATAATGCTATTCCTCACTTTATGCTTGCTGTGCCTTAGCCAATGTGGTCTCATAGAAAGCTGATTTGCGCCAGCACCTTCATCTTTTATTCATGAGAACACTGAGTCACCGAGGTGGCAATGGTGGAGTTCAGTGTCTCAGTTGTTGGCAAAACTGGAAATGGAAACCCAGTCATCTACTTCCAAAGCTAGTGCCTTTCGACTTCAACTCCAGTCTTTCTGGGCCATATCTAGATGCAACTTTTTCACGTGTTTCCCATGTGGTTGACTTCCCTCCTCTGCTTCCTGCACTGAAACAGACTTTTTCCTGTTTTTAGACTGTGTTGGTCGTTTCGATCAGAATCAGAGGGAGAGGGAGCTAGACACCTGTGCAAGGGTCATCACCTTTTCAGAAAGTTTGACCAAGATTTTTAAGAGAGTTGAAACAAAATCATGACAGTTCACAAGGGATTCACCAGGAGGTCATCTGAAAACCTAACTAAGCAGAACACACATGCTCCAAGCATTCAAGCTAATCATGGGTTTCCTGGGCTCTCTTTGTGTTGCCATCTCCTGCTACAGTGCGGCGTTCAGCTTCAAGTGGGTGCTCGGTTGAGGTTTTTGACTGACAAAAGCAATTAAAAACATAATATAAGTTCCCTACACATCTTGTTATTATTGTGAAAGTATTTCACACGTGTAAGGCAGTCTTAACAATCCTTTTGATTAGTCATTCGTGTAACTATTTGAATAATCATTTCAAATCAAGTCAAAATAACCACAGAGGATAATAGTATGTATGGCGTTGCTTAGAGAAATTGTGATCACAGTGTGTCTTTCTTTTATTTTTTTGAACTGAGTAAATAAATAACTAGATGTTTTTCCTCTTGGTAAGGATGCTCTCTCGCGTATAATGGGAAGGTTGAATGCAAGCCCTTCAACATATGTGGATTCAGGAAGAGGAGGTCGAATTTCTGCAACAGAGGTGAAAAACAACAATTTCCAAGGATCTCTTGTTGGCTAATACCAAACCCACAAAATGTGAGTGAAAGCAGGAGTGGGAATAGAGATGTTTCGGCACTGTCTACCAGGTAGCCACCTATTGTAATAAAAAAATCATAGGTTTGGAATTATTTGGGTTTGAACTACTGGTTCACAGCTTACAGTCTGACTGTGAACATCATATATTCATCCAGCACTTACTAAATATTTGCTCTGTGTTATGTCCTGTGGTAGGAGTGTGTGTGTGTGTGTGTGTGTGTGTGTGTGTTTGGTGGTACATAAATAAATAAAATGTGTAACTAACCATGTATTTTCATAGGAAGCACAGAACAAGCAGAAAAATACAGAAGAACCCGTAGGGGCTAAAGGCCACTGAGCTCGAATTGGAGGCAGGGGTGGTCGGGGAAGGTTTCCTGGAGCATGATGTCTGGACTGTATCCTTGAAGGACCAGTAGAAGTTAGCAAGGTGGTGTGGGAAGGAAGGTAGGCAGGAATCAAACAAACTGAAGATGACACGAGCAATCATAGAGACCACAAGGCCTGACCTAGTCACAAAGCTGTAGGTAGACCCGTATGGTGGGAACACAGGGTAGAAGTGGTGGTATCATGATGAGAGACAGTTCTGGGGAGGTGAACATAGGCTAGAATAGGAAAGTCATTACATACCATCCTGAGGACTTGAACAGCTCTGTCTAAACAAGTGGGGTGGCCAAGGAGAGCTATTTAACAGCAACTTAATAGGATTCAGAATCATAATGGATGTCGGTTAATATTTGCACTAAAATCTGCTGAAGAAAAAAAAGACTGTCTGTGTGATTGAAGTAGGCTAGGCAGTTAACCAAAGCTTTGTCCTGCTTCCTCCAAACAGCAGAGGGCGCTAAATAACACGACCACAAGCCAAAGGAAGAAGGAAATAGTATTCAGGGTCTGTACTCTGTAGTTCTGCTCTTAAAAAGAAGTAACATCACATAGTTTAATTCTCAACATCCCCTGTACAACAAGACACACTTGAAATATGAAACAGAAAATGCTTTAGAGTTTGACATAATTAAATATGCAGCCATTTGTTCTGAGTCATACATTGTATTCCCTGTAGTAAGAACCACTGTAAAAGAAGAGAAATTCTAAAAGCATGTTCACGGCCCAGTGATTTGCACAGCCTACCCCCATCCAGTCCAATCCAGAAATTCTCTCATGGGTCTGTTTTACCATCCAGGAAAAAAAGAAGACGGCACCTGCACTGAACTTTAGAAGGTAGGAACCCTTGATAAGAAAGAAAATGTGAAAGAAAATTGCATCATAGTTTTGTAGGCCGTTCTATTAAATTTCTCAGGGGAAAAAAGTTGCTCAGAGATGGGCTGTGATTCAGTTCAGCTACTTCCTGATACACTTCGGCTTTTAGTTTATGTAATAACACTCCATTTGCATAGCAGGCCTTTTGTTTAAGGACCTCCGAGCACTTTTAAATGCATCATCTCCTCCATCTTCTCTACACCCACCATGAAGTGGGTAGCAGGCTGCAGGTGGGCTCATCTGTCTTTTACAGATGATCCACCCGAGGCCCCAGCTCAGGGCTCCATCCTCTGGCCTCCACAGAATCTCGTTCAATGCCACAGCGGGCCCAGCTTTATACTTCTTCGTTTTCAAACCTAAGATTCCCCCAGATAAACCTATATGTATTAAATCCCCAGAGATTCTGACACTTCCCAGAGAGGGACAGCCATGCACACCAGAGACACAGAAGAGTAAGTTTCCACTCATTCAGGAAGATACATTGAGCACTTGGTAAATGCCAGACAAGATTTTAGGCACCGGACAGGGAACAGAAACAAACAAACAAAACATCCCTGCTCTTTTGGAGCTAACGTGCCCCTGGGGAGATGGACAATATACATAGAAAGTGAGTGAATTGTATCCTATGCCAGGAGGTGATAAGCCAGGGGGAAAAATAGAACAAAGTAAGGAGGATTGAGAGGAGGGCGATTTTTAGGGGTTGCGGGGCCTCACCGAGAGGGTGACATCTGAGCAGAGATGTAAGGGAGTGAGCTAGGAGGCTTTGCGGGACAGAATATACCAGGCGGGGAGAGGACTCCTGCAGAGGCAGTGAGACAGGACCTTGCCTGGTGTGTTTGAGGAGTTGGAGGAGATAAGTAGAGAGGGATGGAGCGCGAGGTCAGAGAGGCACCAGGGGGAGGTCGAGCAGACCTCAGAGGCCACCACGAGGACTTAGTTTCTGAGCCAGGAAAATGGGGAAGCATAGGAGGATTTGACCAGAAGGCTTATCGTCTCCTACTTACACACACCCGCTAGAAGAATGTGTGGTGCTTTATTTGTGATGCTTGTTCTTTTAAAACAAGACGGGTTTGTGTTGATGTTCGAAATATAAAAATTACATAAAATATTGAATGCATCTTTTTCTTTTCAAATTCTGTGTGGGGACTAGTTCCCCAGGGACTTAACAAAGCGGCACACACTGCAGGGCTTACAACAATGGAAAGTATTGTCTCGCAAGTCTGGAGGCTAGAAGTCCAAAAGCAAGGTGTCAGCAGGCCCATGGTCCTTCCAAACCATGCTTCTTTGCCTCTCCCTAGCTTCTGGTGGTTTGATCGTCACCTTTGGTGGTCCTTGGCTGGCAGCTGTATCATTCCAGGCTCTGCCGCTGTCATCACATGGCACTCTCTCTCTGTGTATTTCTCTCCTCTTCTTGTAAGGACACTGGTCCTACTGGATGTAGGGCCTACCCTACTCCTGTGATCTCTTCTTAACGTAACCAATTACATCTGCAATGGCCCTCTTTCCACATAAGGTTATATATATACATATATATATATATATATTATATATACACACACACACATATATATGCATATATATGTGTGTATATATATATAATATATATATATATATATATATATTCTTTTTCATATTCTTTTCCATTATGGTTTACTACAGGATATTGAATATAGTTCCCTGTGCTATATGATAGGACCTTGTTGTTTACCTATTTTATATATAGTAGTTTGTATCTGCTAATCTCAAACTCCTAATTTATCCCTCCCCCACCCCATTTCCCCTTTGGTAATCATAAGTCTGTTCTCTATGTCTGTGAGTCTGTTCCTGTTTCGTAGATAAGTTTATTTGTGTCATATTTTAGATTCCACACATAAGTGATATCATATGGTATTTGTCCTTCTCTGTCTGACTTACTTCACTTAGTATGGTCATCTCTAGGTCCATCCATGTTGCTGCAAATGGCATTATTTAATTCTTTTTTATGGCTGAGTAGTATTCCATTGTATATATGTTCCATATCTTCTTTATCCAGTCATCTGTTGGTGGACATTTAGGTTGTTTCCATGTCTTGACTATTGTAAATAGTGCTGCTATGAGCATTGGGGTGCATGTGTCTTTTCAAATTAGAGTTTTCTCCAGATATACCCCCAGGAGTGGGATTGCTGGATCATATGGCAACTCTTTTTTAATTTTTAAAGCAACCTCCATATTGTTTTCCATAGTGGCTGCAACATAAGGTCACATTTTGAGGTACTGGGGGTTAGGACCTCAGCATGCCTTTTTTGGGGGAGACATGATTCAACCCATAACGCTATGTCTCCCAGTAATTCTGAGGCTGACCTCCAGGCTGAACACCTGCTTACTGAGGATCAGTCCCTGATCTGGTCAATGAAGGGTAGTTAGTTAGCATCCAGCATGTAGAACTAGCATTAGGAATCACAGTGAAGGATAAGGGATGGTACACAGCACCTGACCTCAGAAGCTTACCTCTCATTCTCAAGACCAAGGCAGGCGTAATGCTGCAGAAGTCCTTGGTGTGTTTCTTTTCTGGATTGGTGCCTTGTCTGTGTGTGTGTGTGTCTCAGTGTACATTTATGTCTGCATATGTGGCTGTGTGAGGATATATGGGTGTCTCTGTGTGTGGCTCCATGTGTGTTACCATGTGCATGTGTGATATCAGTTTGTATTTATAGTAAAAGCATGAAATCTCTGTGGAAATCCTTGACTCTGTATTGAGCAAAGTAAAACAAGGCCAGTTATGAACTGTCTGGGCCCGTCAGCCCTAAAGAGCCACTTCAACTTTCCAGAACCCGTTGGTGTTCACATCCCCTTCTCATTGAGGAGAGAACAACCTACTTCCCTTGCCCCCTGCCCAGAATCTGGAGAGGGAACAGCAGGACCTCTGTAAAAGGCCAGCTCTAAACTCACAGTCCTCATGATCATTCAAAACAATATGGTTGCAGAAAAATTAAATAGCCTGAGCAGATGTTTGCAGCTTATCACAAGAATCTGGGAACTTCCCCAACGAGACTGCTTATAGAAGAGGAAAAAGGAAGAAGGACTGGCCTAGGTTAATCCAAGCTCTCATGAAAGAAAAAGATAATTTATGAGAAGGTACTTGAGAAAAGGTAAAGTACTGTCCAAAAGCAGGATATTGGTTGAATGCTGGACATCAAATCCTTGGTGAAGTAGCTATGAAGGGGAGAAAACAGGGTGGTGCCCTGACATTCCCAAGCCTTTTATTCTGGCATTGGCCAGAGTGCCAGAGGCCCGATGGCCTGGGTGGCCTGGACCAGCACCCTTAGCCTCTTCCTTGGTATTGTGGAGCTTGAAGTCATAGAAAAAGAGCCAGATCTTGCTTTAAGACCTGTGGAGCCAGTAGAGAGTTCATGGGTGTGATGGAGAGAGGGCAAAGCCGTCAACTCCAGGAGAACATTAACCAACAATTATGGCGAACGATGTAGCAGGCATTGTTCACAAAACTCATTCGATTCTCACCACATATGAGGTAGAAGGATTAGCGTTCCCCTTTACAGATGAGGAAACCACCACACACAGAGACAGTCACTGGCTCAAGGTCAACAGTGAGTCAGTAGGGAACCTTCCGTTCTGCTGAGGTGGTTTCATTGCAAGTTTTCTTCCTTCTCTTGAAGACGAGACCAGGTTACCATCCTCCATTCCTGGGAGCTAGAGAGCGCTAGGTCTTTGCTTTAAAAAATGTTCCGCTCTGGATATTTTCTGTGCATTCGGGTTGGGTTGAGTTGGAAACCACAGAGCGTCACCCCACCCCAAATCCTCCCCAATATCAGAGCTAGAGATTTTAAAGATGAGAAATGCCCTGGAAGGCAAAGCTGAGAGGATCAAGTATTCTTTACCTTCTCATCAGTTTAGTGATATCCGACACATCCTTTAACCTTTCTCACCTCACTTTCCTTATGTGAAGACCAAAGAGTATCCAACAGACGATATAGTGGCTAAATACTAGGATTCTGGTGTATACTAGGAAGGTGTGCCATGAAAAATAACAAGAGTCCCTTGGGAAAGACCCAGGGTTCTCACAGAGCTTTGTAAACCAAAAAACATTAGACAGTTGCCAGGCATTATAATGTTTTTATGATTATTATAAAGCTAGCCAGGAAGCACTTACAAATTTAACAGGAGCAGCATCAAAGCCCTGGCCAGGTAAATCTCATAGGAATCTTTGATAGTAAAGAATTCTATTTCCCTTGGGGAGTAAAGGAACAACTCAAGAATCCCAGCTCCCATGGCCTGGCCCAGTGCATCCCGAATATGGCAAGCCTTGTATAGGACTCATGGGAGCTCTCCTCACCCCACCCCCCAAGAGTGTGCAGTGTTCCCCAGGACAGTGGAAGACGTGATCCTCCCGCTGGCTAAATGGAACTGTGTGTCTCTCTTTCTTCTCCTTCATGCCCAGCTCACTGCCTCTCACCACCACCATCCCTGTCAGCACAGCCCTACATTTGCCAGTTTAGACTCACGAGCCTGTGATCCCACAACGTGGAGATGTGGCTCTACTTGAGGATTCCAGCCTCACCAGCCTTCGCCAGGAAGGTAAAAACAGGGGCCTCTTTTGCATCCTCTTCTCAAACTGCCATTTCCTCAGATACTGTGAACTCTACTGGAAAAAAAAAAAAAAAAAAAGCAAATAAAAGAGGCAGCTCTTCAAAACCAGGGAGATTTATGAGACTGGCGCCTGCGGCGGGGCCTCTCCTCTTTTCTGTGGAGGTTTCACTATTCCCTGGGCTGGGCCCTGGAACAGCCAGAGCCGAACTCCGCACCCCCCAGAGGCAAGGCGCTCCTGTCACTGCTCCGGCTCTTCCCAGAACCCTCCCCCTCCCATCATTGTTTACAAGGAGCTACCCCTCTCGGTAAATTAAGCCCTCCAAGCCTCCCCCTCTTGGAGGCCATGTGTTGAGCCCCACGAGCTGACTTGTGGCAGTTATTAGCACAAGAGGAAAAGCTCTGTCCTCACCAGGGAGAGAGCAGCTGGAGACAGAACGCTTTTCAAAGGCAGAGAGCTGACCTCCAGCTCAGCGGCTGGATGCCGGGGTATTGCAGACTCAGAGATGATTCTCTTCTCTCTCTCTCTCTCTTCAGCCTCTGCCCACTCCTTTCAGTAGAGTCCTGACCTTGTAGGTCCTGAACCACCACCCCCATCCATCTCCCTACATTGTGTCTCTCTGGTGAACTCATGCTGGGAGATTAATCGCTGCTATCATCCCTAATCCATCACACTTCCCAAAGATTGTTTTGACATCTAGTTAATTTTTGGCTGATGATTTATCAAATTCTTATTACCGTGCTCTGAAGGGGCTCATTTATTGTGTTGATTCATGGTAATGATAAAGGGGAAGCATTTTGAATTTTAAGTACATTTCCCTCATGCTTCTTCTACCCAGTGTATTTAAAAAAAAAAAAAAAAGGAAAGATAGGGGAGGGGACTGTAGCCAGGAAAGTCTTAAACAATTCAAAATGTGAAAGAAAAGGGAAAGGGGAAAAATTCTTTCATTATGTGAGCAAAAGCCAAAAGTCTGAAAAGGTTATATGTATGTATAATATATACATATGAAGTACTTTTAGCATCTGGGTCTGAACTACGTTTGGAAAGCTCATACCCCTAAGACTCTTAAACATTTATTGCCCTGTAATATTACCTAAATGTCTACTACTATTTTATTCAAATAGAACTTAATGGTAAGTGATTTCAGTTATGTACCAGTGGAAATGTAAAATGAGTGTCTTTGCCAGGCCAGATGGCCAGCCACCTTTTAAAAGTGCAGGGAGACTTTTCTTTGCCACTCAGGTCATTCCCCAGACCTTCCAAATGAATCATTTGCCACTCAGCTCTATTTAATAAACCCAGATGGTAGGACATGGGTCCAAAGCCCATGTCCACCGTTTTTTTCAGAATCAGAGGAGCTGGTGTCTCAGGGATGGAGCCCAGAGGTGACAGGAGAGCCCCAAGGTAAAGGCACTCAAAAACAGTCATGGGGCGGATGTAGGGGAAGCAGTTAATCCAGGCAGAAAGGCTAGGGAAGGCCCTGCAGTCACCCAATGGACAGGCTCTAAGCCATGTCCTTCCACAAAACAGGAACAAGATTTCTGACCAAAGAAAGGGAAGAAAGGTGAAAGAAGAAAGAACTGTAAGAGGTCTTTTCACCAGGAGTCTTCAACAAGAAGGCCACAGTGAAAAGATGCCATATACAGACTTCCTGGATATAGAACAGACCTGTTTTGTTGTATTTAGTGCCAAGAATGTGCTAGGGGATGCCCATCCCATCCTCTGTCCACACTCCTCCCAATACCTGCCCTGAGTCCCCCACCTGTCTTCCTTCTTTCTTTAATTCTCACAAAATCCAGCTCATCACTGGAGGAAGTCACATCACCCTGAAATCTGTAACACCACCCTATATGCGGCCAGCCTGTGAGAAGGCATGTAGGAGTTTTACTGGTGAAATGACTTGGTACGTAAGGTGGCGAGGAGAGAAGAGGATATCAAATACACGCCCTCCCCTCCTTAAAAATAAATTGGGCGGTTTTCTCTCATTTTCTCTTTGAAAAATTAAATACAATTATTTGTCTCTTGAAAGCGGGAAGAGGGATGGGGGAGGGGCAAGGTAGGAATAGGGAATTAAGAGGTATAAACTACTATGTATAAAATAAATAAGGGGCTTCCCTGGTGGCGCAGTGGTTGAGAGTCTGCCTGCAAATGCAGGGGATGTGGGTTCATGCCCCAGTCTGGGAGGATCCCACATGCCGCAGAGCGGCTGGGCCCGTGAGCCATGGCCGTTGAGCCTGCGCGTCCAGAGCCTGTGCTCCGCAACAGGAGAGGCCACAGCCGTGAGAAGCCCGCGTCACGCAAAAAAAAATAAAATAAAATAAAAAATAAATAAATAAGATGTAAGGTTATATTGTTGGGATATAGCCAACACTTTATAATAACTTTAAATGGGGTATAATCTAGGTTGTAGATTATACACTAGGTTGTACACCTGAAGCTAATATAATAAAGTAAATCAACTATAATTTAAAAAAAATAAGTAAATAAATAAAAGTAGTAAAACTCATATATATATAATAATCTAGGCTTAGAAATATATTTCCTTGTATATACACACACACAGACATACATATGTATGTGTACATTAAAATAAATAACTAACAAAAGTCGTATAATTCACATATATAATAATCTTGGCTTAGGAATATATTTACTTATATATCTAGTGTATATATATATATATACACATATATGTACATATATATGTATACATATACACATATACTTAGAGGGTGAAGCAATAATAAAAATTATTTCAATTTTTAAAATAGCTATTGATTTTGTCATATTTTCATTTACTTTTTGCCAGTTGTGATTTTTTCCCCCAAGCATTCCCCATTTTACCTTAGTACACTAACAGATGGATTCATTGTTGTTAGAATTTTTCTTCCAACATTTTCAAAATCTATTTCACTTGTGATATCTCTCATTTAGCTTAATATTGTACGTGTTTGCATCTTCTCTATTTTACTTGATCAGCCTTGCCGGATATTCATCTTCTTCATTAACATTTTCCTTTCTCAGTGATGGCACCACCATTCAATCAGCTACTCAGAGTAAAATCCTCAGCACCGTCCTGGCCTCAAGTGTGATCCATCTACAGATGCTTTGGGACAAGATATAGTCTGCATCTCACTTCTCTCACCACCCCACCCCACTTTAACAGCCTAGGTATCCCTCCCCTGGACCACTGTAACACCCTTCTGCACGATCTGACCCCTAGCTCCCTCTGTGACCTCACCTTGCACTTCTCCCATTCCTCCCTGTCCACCCTGATCTCCTTGCTCTTTCTTCAGTGAGACAGAGAATGTCCCTCGCAGGGCCTTCCCCATTGCTGCTCTATCTACCTGAAATGCTCTCCCCCGCAGAGTAAAACTGGTATTTTAAATCTTAAGTTCCACATTGCACTCCATCTTCCATCTCTCTCAGTAAACTAATTCAGCTCCTACTTCACGATGAAAATAGAAGCCAAGAGATATCCAAGACCTAACATGGAGTCGAAGGGGAGAAACCCTACTAGGGGCCAAGCTTGGTTGCTAAAGACAGGTGGCCAGGTTGTGGGGAGATGGAGAAACCTACTCGGGGTGGGTAGGATGGTGAGTACACAAAACAACGTCGCCATTCTCTGTCTTCTGTAAGAGTCTCATGGTCTGACAGCCGTGTCCGTGGCTGACCCTGGCTTTCACGATGCTTCTCTCAATTGCAAGGTCACTTTAACCTTTTAAAGGGCGCCAACCACATAGGGAGAATGTGCTCTTGGAAGCAACTCCTCTCCCTGACCCATTCCTTCCCCAGCTAAGTCCACTAGCCAGCCACCCCCTACACGCACACATACACACACATATGTACACACACACATACACACACATATGTACACACACACACACACACACACCAATCGTCCTTCCATCACGGCCGAGATGAAGCATGACCCACCTGGGCCCAGAGCTCCACTTCTGCTCTTTCCCTAGGAGAGCACATCTAACCAGTTATCTCCTCTGTGCTCCCCACTGTCACCCCAACTCCCTGCCCCACAGACCCCTTCCTCTTCATCAGCATGAACACAAGGTCAAGTTGAAGGCAGCTTAGAAGTAAAAATACCTCCATGGCCCCCATAGCTTCCACCCTCTGCCTCTACCCCATTCACAGCCAAGACGGTGCAAAAGAGCTCTCTCACTCCCCATCTCCACTTCCTCTCCTCCATCTCTCTCCTCAATGTACCTGGTCAGGCCCCACGCTACTGCTCCATCTAACTAGCTCTTGCCCAAATCCCACTGCCTCCTTAGTCTATACTTCTTACGCCTTCACTTTCCCAACCCTTTGGCAACACTGGATGCTATTGATTCCTCTCTTTTCCCTGAAATGTACCACCCTAACCTGGCCCCCATCTTCAGCAGTCAAGGGTGCATCTTTCAGTGTTTTCATGGCTCTCACGCCTGCCTGTTAGATCTTGGATTGCTTCTCCACCTTTGGACTCCATGAGTCCATTCTCTTGGCTTTTTTCTTAACTCCCAGACTTGTTCATAGTTTCTTCTTCCTCAGCCCATATCTTCAATGATGTCCCTTTAATGTAGGTGTTCTTCAAAGTTCTGGGCTCAGCCCTCTTCTCTGCAAAATCTCCCTGTGTGACCCCATCCCAGCTCCAGTAGCCATCTATATGTTAATGTCTTCCAGATAGATAGATAGATGATAGATAGGTAGGTGGATAGATTGATAGATGATTGATAGATAGATTGGTAGATGACAGGTAGATAGATAGATAGTTAGTTGGAGATAGAGATATATCTCATTCAGACTTTCCTTCTGAATTGCAACCTTTCTTGGTAGAGAGCCAATAGGTACTTCAAACTCAATATATCAGCACCTGCATTCCACCGACCACCCACGCTTGGTCCACTGATCCTATCTCAATAAGCAAGACCATCACCATCATTCCACCCAGTGGCCCAAATAAAGGCTGGGAGCCCTGTTTGGCTCTTTTTCCCTTTCTTCCCTTTCGCCTGCCATCTATCACTAGTGACCTTAGCAATTCTGAAATAGATTGTTTCCTTTCAGTCTCCAACGTGTTTGCCTCTGTTTTGATTTTCTACTTTACATGATTACAGCAGCCCTTGTCTACTTTCTGCTTTTGGTTTATACTTTTAAAATTCATTATCTACATTTTGGAATGTTTTCTGATTACAAAAGTCATACATATATCTATTAAATGTTAAAACCACAGAACACCAAGATAAAAACTAAAATGGCCCATTTTGTATATGTGTGTATATTGTATGCTGCATACTTTTAAAATACAACCGAGATCATATCCTATACATATTGTTTTGATACCACTCTTTACCACTAAATAATATACCACAAAACTTTTCCATGTTAACTATTTTTTAATTGTGCCAATTTCATAGGCAAAATAAAGTATCATTATTTTAATTTACATTTCTTTGATGAGGTCATTTAAACATAATTTTATATGTTTCTGAGTTATTTGAATATGTTTTCCCTAATGATTGATCCATGGCACTCACACATTTTGCTTTTGAAATTTTTTATTAATTTCTCTTTGTATGAAAGTTGCTATAGATATTATATATGTCCCAGTTACTTTCCAAAATTATAATCTTGTTTTTATTTTTACATATTATGGTTTAGGAACTAAATTTAATGTAATGATATCTGTCAACTTTTTCCCTTATAGTTTTCCCCTTGCTTTAATGCTTAAAAAGGCCTTCTCCCTCACAGCAGGTAGGAAGTCAGCTGTATTTTTCTACTCTTACTTATATGTTTTTAAATTTTGGCATTAAATGGTTTAATATATCTGGAATCAATTTTGGACTAAGGTGTAAGTTGGGCTGTATGTATATAGTTCCAATTATTTAATTAGTTATCTGAATACAATCTATTAACCAATATATTTGGTTAATAGATTTTCCATTGATTTGAAATGCTATATTTTCCACATATACAAAATCCCAGAAAAACACTTCAGTCAGTTTTGGACTTTCAATTTAGTTTCACCGATCTATGTCTGTCTGTCTGTCCCTCTCAGTTTTTACTATTTTAGCTTTTATACCACAATTTTTTTATGTGCAAGAATAAGCAACCCCTCATGTCTTCTCTATCAAAATTTCTTTGGTTTCTGTATTGTCTGTACAAACTTTAGTATCATTCGTTAATGTTTTCCAATTTCTATTCAAATTTTGATTGTAATTACATTAAAGTTATAAATTACTGTTTTTTCTATCAACTGAGAAACACATGCATGCTTATTAATTAAAGCCATCTTTTATATGTTTCAGTACAAGTATGAAATTTTCTTCATGTAGTTAGTGCAAATTTTAGTGTTGCTTATTTTCCAGAAATTGAATGATCTTTGGATGCTATATGAGTGGGATTTTTATTCATATATTATTCAATAGTCTGTTTATAGTGTAGAGTAAACCTATGAAGGCTTGTATATTTATTTTGTAACTAGCCATCTTATTAAATACTCTTTAATGCTAGTAGTTTTCCAAATCCATCTTATAGATTTTCCAGGTTATCAAGAGTATAATCTGTAAATTACATCAAAATTTTTCTTGTCCTTTCCAGTATTTAAGCTTCATATTTTCCTGTCCTATTTCTGGGACTCTCAGAATTCTAAGTGATAGTGCTGGTAGCCAGTATGTTTCATAGACTTAAATGGGACTGTCTAGTGTTTTATTATTTAAATATATTTATGGCTTTTTATTTCATATACCGGTCATTCATCATGTTCAAGTATTTTTATACTTCAAGTTTCATAAGAATTGTGTTTATAATTAATTATGAATGGAAATTAAATTTTATAAAATCTTTTGGGGCATCTATCAAGATACTGTCATAATTTTGCTTGGCTATTGGTGTGGTGAATTATTTAAAATAGATTAATGCTAAAGCATCTTTGTGTCTCTGGAATAATCCTTTTCTGGCCACCTATAGTCATCCTTCAGAATTCTATTGGATACAATTTGCTAATATTTCAAGGATTTTTGCACTTATACTCAAAAATGGGATTGACCTATAGTTTTTATATCTAAAGTATTGTCATGTTTTGGGTTTAATATTATAACAGCTGGGAAGCTAACTGGGAAGTTTTCCACCTTTTCCTATGCTCTGAAATAGCTTAAATAGGATAAGAAGTATTTGCTTCTTGAATATTTTCCCATAAAATATTTTGGGAAGATAATTATTTTATTCATTTTTCAAATGCATCTATACTTATTGGTTACTTTCTAAATAGTCTGTAATTATAGATTCTATTTGCTTTTTATTTCATTCTATGAAAAAGTTGTTTTTTTTCTTTCTAATGTCCAAGTGATTGTTTACATATGCACTTTTATTAGAATTTCTTATTTTTGCGTCTTGATCAGACATTGGTGCCTGTGAAATTTCTGGTCTTTGAAATTTATTGAAGATTTCTTTGTAGCCAAGAGTAGATTAATTTTCATAAACATAGCATGGCTGTTTCAAAAGAAGATGTATTGCTATTTAGAGAGTACATGATTCTGTATATATTAAGAGATCTGATGTATGTTTCATTAGATCCAATGTCATTATTTACTTAAACTTTGTTGAACTTCCATGCTGGATTATAGGCAACACCCTTCCTGGTCCCTGGCACTGCTATATGATTTTCCTATCTTATTTTTAATCTTATAGGTCATTTTTGTAGGATTCTCTGAGGCAGAAATTAAACCTTCATAATCACAACTTCATTTTACCCAGAAGTCCCCAGAGAAGTCTTTCTAAAATGCAAATCTCATAGGAACACTTTTTGTCTAAAACTTTTAAAATACTCCATTTCAACTCCCCACTCGCTCTCCCTTCCTTTTTTGTCCTTGGGTTAGAGCACAGACCCCTAAAAATGGCTAGTAGAGCCCTTCAAGGTATGGATCCTGCTCGCCCCTTCTCCTCCTTTCTCGCCACTCCTCACATGTAACTCGATCCATCAGGCATTGAGAGACGGTTGCTGTTCCACTTTTCTCTCTTCCTTGTTGCAGGGGTTTTGCACCCGCTATGCATAAAGCCCAGAACTTATTCCACACCCTCTGCTTTCACTTAGATTCTGCTTATCCTTTAGGACCCAGCTTAGATATCATTTCCCACCCTAGGGCCGTGAGCTCAGGCTCCTATAACTCCCTTTGAATTCCAACCCACCCCTGGCTGCTGTATTTAGTAATTACCTCCTTCTGCCATCATTGCCTTCTGTTCTAATTAGGGGTGAGCTCCTGTGCCCAGAGATCGGGTGACCTGTTCCGTGCTTAGGTCAGTGCCCCTCACAAAATCAATATTCCACAGAATGTGGCCAGGGTGAGGGCTGCTAGAGTACTTCCGGTCTCACTGTTTGTCGGTCTGTGCGGATGACCAGGCGCTTTGCAGAACTGAGCTTTCAGGTTGAACACTTTGTATAAATAACAATTATAACGGATGGTTTTCGATTATTTTAATGTTCTTAAAAAAATAACCATTTAAAAAATACATTAAATCAGGGAGTTCCCTGGTTCCCTCTTAATATTTTCAGGTGGTTCTTTTTCTGGCTCTGGTCTTTTTCGGGTTCTTTCATGACACTGAGCTGATGTAAGGAGGTTTCTCCAAAGGTCTCTGCAGTTCTGAGCTCTCTGTGCAGCCTTGGCATCTCAGGACCCCGAGCTCTGTGTTTTCGATCAGGGAGACCACCATTTCTGCCTGGGTCCCCCCTCCTTGCTCCCAGGTAGCAACCTGGGACATGGTAGGCCTCACTTCATTCATTTCCCATCTCTCGGGGATCACTGTCTTTTGATGTAAGCGAATGTACTCATGGTTTGCTTTTGATATAAGCGCATGTACTCATGGTTTGCTTTCAATGCGCGCCTTTGGACTAAAAATATATTTTCATCTAAGAGGTTCCATTTTTCATACTTAATCCACCAGGCACCAGGAACTTTATTCTATGTAGGAAGCAAAGTAGATTTCTAATGTTGTGAGCAGCTTTGGGGTCAAATAGAACTGGATGACATTCTGGTTTTTCCATGTGACCCTAGGAAACGTGTTTCTTTTCCTTGAGCCTCAGTTTTCTCATTTGCAAAAAGGGCACAGTCACCCTCACCTCAGGATATTCTCATTTAAGTAAAATAAAATCTATCACTCCCTGCGCACAGTGCCTGCTATCAAGTAGGTGCTCAAAATGCTGGTTCCTTTTTTGCTCTTTTCTGTTTTTTTTTTTTTAAGAAGATGTTGGGGGTAGGAGTTTATTAATTAATTATTTATTTTTGCTGTGTTGGGTCTTCGTTTCTGTGCGAGGGCTTTCTCTAGTTGTGGCAAGCGGGGGCCACTCTTCATCGCGGTGCGCGGGCCTCTCACTATTGCGGCCTCTCTTGTTGTGTAGCACAGGCTCCAGACACGCAGGCTCAGTATTTGTGGCTCATGGGCCTAGTTGCTCCGCGGCATGTGGGATCCTCCCAGACCAGGGCTCGAACCCGTGTCTCCTGCATTAGCAGGCAGATTCTCAACCACTGCGCCACCAGGGAAGCCCTTGCTCTTTTCTTAACAGCATGAGTTATTTTCTGTGACTTATTTATGTCTTATGTGATAATCTGCTTAATGTTTGTCTTCTTAATGCACTGTGAGATCCACTTCTTTTGTTTTCTGATCTATCTCCAGGGCAAAGAGCGCAGCCCACTGCAGGCTCTCTATGAATATTTTCTGAGTGCCTGGACAAGTACCTCCTCTTCCCATGCCCTGGCACTCACCTCTGCCAGCTAATGTATGCCTTGTTAATTAATGATTACTAAGAACAGCCTTAGGGATTGATATAATTTTCTATACAATTTTTGGAGGAATAAACAAAGGCCAAAGTTATAAAGAAACTTTCAAAGTCCCTGACACTGGAAATGCCCCAAGCCCTAGAACTACTCTCTCATGTTCACTATCCGTAGTATTGGAATTCACCAAATATCCATCCTACCCATGGGATCCCTTTCATATTCTAGTACTCAATAGAGTAGTAAGTCAATACCCACCAATATATATAAATAGATAACCAACAAGAACGTACTATGTAGCGTAGGCCACTCTATTCAATATTCTGCAATAACCTATATTGGAAAAGAATCTGAAAAAGAGTGGATATATGTATATATATAGCTGAATCACTTTGCTGTACACCTGAAATTAACACATTATAAATCAACTATACTCCAATATAAAATAAGAAATAAAGAATGCTAAAGAAAGAATAGTAAGTCAGAAACTATAAGAGAAAGGAATCTGAAAAAGAATACATGTATATATATATTTATATATAACTGAAAAAGAACATATATATAACTGAATATATATATGTAACTGAATCACTGTGCTATACACAGTGAAATTTACACGATATTGTAAATCAAGGAAGGGAAGAGACCACAGCTCCCTCTCTCCCAGCCATACGAGGACACAGAGAGAAGGTGTCTTTCTACAACTCAGGAAGAGAGCCCTCACCAGGAACCAAATCTCCTGGCACCTTGATCTTGGACTTCCCAGCCTCCAGAAAGGTGAGAAATAAATGTCTGTTGTTAAAAAGAAGAAGAAGAAGAAGAAGAAGAAGAAGTCAGATTACCTTGGCTAATGTCTTGCTGTGGATTGAGAGTAAGAACACGTCTTTTTAGGAGAGAGTTGTGTGTTCATTGTGGCTGGGGAGGGTGTGGCAGTGGGAAAGTGTGAAAGAAATGTGAGTGGCTCAACTGTTTCCCTTCACCCCACAGTGGACAGTGTTATGGGGCTGTCTGGGCCCTCGCTACCACACCTAAACCAGTCAACTCCCAATAAGGTGTAACTTGGAAAATGATGGAGAACATGGGAAAAAAAGACCAAAGAATGATAAATGTTTCTTTCTTGGTTAAATAGCAGCTAAGATGCTAGATGGCAATCCTGCCCAGCTCTGCAATACTTATACAGAGAAAGGAGTTTACAAAGAAAGAGAAAGAGAGAGAGAGGGGGAAAACCCACTGTCAAGAAAGCTCCTTAGGCTTGGATTGGCCGTTGCATGAATCATTAGTTTTCCCGAGGAATGACCAAGAGTGTCATTAGGATGCATTAAGCATCATCTAACAGGGCTGGGGGAGTGCACGAAGGCTCTCTCGCTGTTGCATAATTGATGTAGATTACTCAGACTTGCTCTTCTCAGAATATCCTCACCCCACCCGCCCTGTCTCTCACTTTCAGACTTTCACTTCAGTCCTTGATTCTCTCCTCTGGGGATGGAGACCTCTTCTTGCAGTGGAGGGAGCCTCGGGCTTTCCAGGGCAACCACATCGGACTCCTGAACTGCGGAGGGAAGAGAAGCAGAGAGGCACTGAAGAGGTTTTTCATTCGTTTATTGTACCAACTCATTATGAGGGACCTGGATGCTTGGGTTGGCTTCCACGTAATGCTTGCCTTGCCTCTTCCCTTTCGTCTCCTCTATTTAAATCCCTCCCACAGGGCCACCCTGGCCACCTAGTGCTGGCTAGTCCCCTTCACCTCGATCCCTCCCCCCTCCCTCAGCCCTCCCCTCCCCCCTCCCTCTCCCGCCTCCCTATCTCATTTTCTGTCCCTTTAAATGAGGTCACGCTGACTGAATGAAGGACAGGAGGCCCAGAAGAGGTCAGACATTAGCACTGCTATAACTGCACTGCTACTGAAACTGGGCAAACCTATCCATCACTGGCTCCACTAGTCCATTAAGCCTCCCATGAAATATGCCCTGCTCTGAATCGCATAGCCATACATCTCCCGGTCTAGACACCTTCCTGTTGTGTGAAGATCAATGCCACTCGGTCATGCATCATGTGTCATCCAGTAGCCCTCACTCTAATAACCGTGTCTATTCTCTAGTCTGCAGTATAAATTATGGCACTGAGAAAGTACTATATTATTCAGCAACCTTGGTCACTAATGGATTATTGGTTTATTGGTTGATAATGTGAGCTCCCTTTCTTTTTTTTTCCCATTTTTGGCTAAATCTCACTTTTATTTATTTATTCCTCTCTATTTTTATTTGATTTGGCTCCGGGTTGAGTGATGGCTGCTTTAGACTTCTGTCAACATACTCCTGAATCAAATCCCTAAAAAGGACAACGCTCTAAAAGAAGCCCAATCAGGAAGAATTCTCTGTGGTCGCCTATTAAATAATGCACCTAGTCCAGTGGCATTTGTTTTGGCTTCTGTTTCCTGAGGTTTCTGTTAAAGTGCTTTTTTAGTTGAAGGGCTGTGTTAGAGAACCAACTTCAACCTGGGCACCCAGATATCCTAGTGTCCCATGAGGCTCAGTGTCACAGAGTCCCCTTCTGCCCCTCTGATTACTTCCATTCAGTGCTGCCAGCTGCTGATAATTACTAAGGTAACACTGACTCAGTTTTCCTCTCTGGAAAATGGGTGAGAGAGGTGGACCTCAAGTGGACACAAAAGGAGGAAAAAATCAATTATAGCGAAGAACTCTGAAGGTATAAGTTTCAGTGTTCAGCCACATTAACTCTGGGAAAAGAGATGGTTTCCAACTACCCAAAGCTTTATCTTAAAAATGGTAATATTTTACAGAGAAGTAAGGTTTATATTTGAGAGCTGTCCAAAAATAGCTTAGGCTTCCCTGGAAAAGAAAGAACCCCTTGTTCACCAGAATTCAGGCGAAGGCGACCATCTGGAAAGTGTAGTATAAGCAGGACACTCAAATGTCTGAGGCAAGGTTAGCCAAGGTGACATTTCACATCTCGTCCACTCTTCAGGTTCTGTGATTTTATGGTATAGGTGGCAAATAGCACTATTTTGAGACACTTTAAAAAAGAAATAGTTTAATTAATAATAATTTGGGGGAGAGATGAAGTTGACCACGGAGGTTGTGAATGCCTTTTTTCCATGTGTTACTTCATATCTGGGCTCCAGCAGAGACCATGTGGTAAATACTTGTTCTGGCGCTTATTCTTTTTAATGTTTTGCTTATCTGTGCTTAGGAACACGAACACCAGGGCAGAGTTAGGACTTGTGTGGCTCTGGAAAGAGAAGCAGAAGGAGTCGGATGCTGAGAAAAGATCTTCATCTAATCCTCAAAACCTGAGCCACCTCGCCATTTCCCAAACTCGCCCAAAGCCTAAATCTACTTGCAAAATTCTTTTTCTGACCTCACACTTTTTCCAGTCCCCTTAGTTCTCAGGCACAGAAGTCTGAGGAGGCCTGCCCTGGGGCCAGCTAGAGCCCTGCACCACTTCAGGGCCTGAGAGTCTGGACGAGTCTTATTTATATGTTGATCTTTTTTCTTTTTTAATTAATAGGCTTCTTTTGTTAAGCACTTTTAGATTTACAGAAAATTTTAGCAGAAAGTACAGAGAATCCCCACATATCCTCTTCCCCTCCCTTAACACAGTATCCCCTATTTTTTTTTTTTTGCAGTACGTGGGCCTCTCACTGCTGTGGCCTCTCCCGTTGTGGAGCACAGGCTCCGGACGCACAGGCTCAGCGGCCATGGCTCACGGGCCCAGCCGCTCCGCGGCATGTGGGATCTTCCCAGACTGGGGCACGAACCCGTGTCCCCTGCATCGGCAGGCGGAGTCTCAACCACCACGCCACCAGGGAAGCCCTCCCCTATTTTTAACACCTTACATTACTTTGACACATTTGTTACAACTGATGAGCAAACAGCGATACATTATTATTAAGTAAAGTGGGTAGTTCATGTTAAGTTTCACTCTGTGTTGTACACTCTATGGAATTTGACACATATATCTACCATGACAGTATCATACACAATAGTTTCCCTGCCCTAGAAATCCTGTGTGCTTCACCTATTCACCCCTCCCTCCTTTTCCCTAAACCCCTGGCAACCACTGATCTTTTTATTGTCTCTAGAGTTTTGCCTTTTCCAGAATGTCTTAGAGCTGGAATCATGCAGTGTGTAGCCTTTTCAGACTGGCTTTTTTCACTTAGCCATATGCATTTATGGTTCCTCCATGTCTTTTCATAGCTCAATAGCTTATCTCTTCTTCTCATTGAATAGTATTCCATTGCATGGATGGACCGCAATTTATTGATGCATTCACAATCTTATGGAAGGTCATCTTGGTTGTTCCAAGTTTTTGCAATTATGAATAAAGTTGCTATAAACATCCATGTGCAGGTTTTTATCTGAATGTAAAATTTTATCTCTTTAGATAAACACCAAGGAGTGTGATTGCTGGATCATATGGTAAGAGTATGTTTAATTTTGTAAGAAACTTCCAAACTCTCTTTCAAAGTGGCTGTACATTTTGCATTTCCACCAGCAGTGAATGAGCGTTCCTGTTGCCCCACTTTTTCGTCAGCATTTGATGTTGTCAGTGTTTCAGATTTTAGCCACTCTAAAACGTGTACAGTGAGATCACATTGTCATTTCAATTTGCAGTTCCCTAGAGATATATGACGTTGAGCTTCTTTTCATATGCTTATTTGCCATTGTGGTTTGTCTTTTTATTGTCACTGTCCATGTTACTGCCTCTTCTAACCACGCTCCAAGTCTCCCAACATCCCCAGAAAGCTAGCAAATGAAGCTGCCTGGGCAAAGGTGTCCATCCTTCCTAAGAGAGAAGGTTGGTGTGAGTGGGGATAGGGATGGGGGAGGGAGAGGGCACGTAAAATGCATGGCATGCCTAAAATGTGCAAGACACATTTTATGCCTTTTGCTTACAACTTCCTATCTTAGAGTCACAACCATCCTGCTAGGTAAACACTGCAACCCCCATTTTATTAATAAATAATCTGAAGTTCACATTAAGTAGCTTACGTAATTATGGAGTGTGTAAGCACTGAAATTAGGCTGCAGACTCACATTTGCCTCAGTCTTGGTCCATCAAATTTCCACCGTAACATGTGTTTCTCTGGTAGCAGGAGACCAATCAAGGAACACCACCCTCTAGCCTTGCTGCTCTCCTCACATCTTCCTCAGTGTACCAGAGGTACCAATGAGAAGGCGGCAGATGTCCGGTACAGAGCCTCGAGGGTGGGGCGTGCAGGACCGAACAGATTCCTATGATGGATTAATGAAGAGGAGGCAAACAGTCTTGCAGCCAGAACTGTGCAAGCTACAAGCCGTCTGGCAGAGTAACTGCTCAGTCTTCTCTGAGCAACTGGCCTCTAGTGCCCGGTCTGAAAGGCTCTGTGCTGGCATGAAAGGGTAAACCAGGAAAGAGCATGGCTTTGTCCCAAGCTTCTCCTCCCAAGAAAAGTCAATGCTCGGGTGGGAGTCCATGCCTGTCCATATGGCCCAGCCGTTGAGGCACAGGACACAGGCCTGCCCCCCATCAGCTCTAAAGTCACAGATGTAAAAATATCCCATTGCCCAAAGAAGAATCAGCAGTGAGCATTTCTTCCCATCATTCGGGCATCCTCCTCAGGTGGGGAAGGAACAGTCTGGAAATACCCCTGGAGGGCTTCTGGAGGAGAAGCCAACCTGCTGGACTGGTCAGGATGCCAGCTCCCCACGGAGGAGTTTTCTCTGCCAGTTCCTGCTGCTTCTCCGAGCCTGCACTAATCTGTTGTTTGTTTGAACATGACAGAAATGTGTTTACCTAATTAGGAGATGCCAGAGTTCCCCAACTTGTAGCTGGGAGTTAGGATTTCCTGGTGAATCACAGGTATGTCCCCCTGTGAAAGTGGCTCAGTGTATGGGGAAGGCTCTGAGGCCCCATGTTCCAGCAGCTGCCCTCACACCTTCCAGAAGTCTGATCATGGCCCTCTGGCCCTCCTGTGCCTTGGCTTCCCTTCCTCTAAAAGACGAGGAAGCAGCCCCACCTAATCCTCCTCCCAGCCTCCCTCCAGAACCAAATGCATCATTCTGCTTGCCCTTCTCAGAGGTGACAAGCAATGTCAGTGGAAACCGCTTCCTACAGGGGAGCAATTTCTGTTTACATATGTGATGCCCACCCCCTGAGGACAGGCTGGCTGCCCTGTGGCCTGGCTGGGTGATCAGGGGAATGTCATAAGGTATGGCTTCCACCTTCTGCCAAGGGAACAGATTTGCTGCCTGCTCTGAGGACAAATCCTTTGCCAGAGGTAAGCCCTGGCATGGGTTCTCAGATTTTTTTTAAAAGTGGGGCAGCGTGCGTGGAGGTGGCTCAAAATCAGAGCCTGAGAAACAGAGTGGGGACAATGGAAACAGAAACAACCAGGTTCCGGGTTTGGGAGAGATGGGCCAGTGTGAAAACTCAATAATCTCCTTAATCTCTGTCCCTGAAGGACACAAATGAATGAAATCATGTTCTAGTAAAAGTAGAAGCCAAGGAGGAATCGGCGATAAAGTGTCGCTGGGTGTAGGCATCTGGACATGGAAAAGGTTTGCTGATTGAGGTTTGGGAAGAGCCAGCACAAAAGAGAGAGAGGCTCCCTTTCACACACTCATCCCACTATTTAGGTGTCCAGAGCTGTCATTTACCCTCTCAGAACGTGGGGACGCTGACAAGGAGAAGAGGCCTCTGGCTGCCGGAGGTCTCATAGGGCAGTCTGGGGAGTCCACAGCCTCTGAGGTCTCCAGCAGCTAGCCAGCCAGCCTGTGCCAGCCAGGAGCTGGGTTTATTATTATCACAGCTGTGAGCTGTGCCCCCTCCTCCAAGACACAACCTCGGCCCACCTCGGATGCCCCTGAGCAGATGGCAGGCTCTTTGCAAGACACAGTTTAATGGTCCTTAATGTCCCACCAAGAACCTGTGTCTTCCCTCTTTACGGCCCATCCCCCAGCCCCACTGCTCAGGTGCATCAGTGACCAGGGGAAAGAACCAAACCGACCTCAGAAAAACACACACGAAGCTTTAGGAAACCAAGGGCCTAACCAGAGAGGGTGAGTTTAGAAGTATGTCTTATACTACTCAGGAATGAGCTAGGCTGACTGACTTAGGAGCATGCCACGTTGCACCAGAAAAGAGCTAGACCTGGAGAGAAATGAGCTGGAACACCGGGAGAGGGAAATGAGGAGATAAAGTCCTACCAGAAGATATGTGTGTTTTTTTTTTTTAATATGTCCAAAGAAAGGAAGCAAATGCATCTCCTAAATGAGCCTTTTACATTCAACCTGGCAGGTTGCACTTCTCACCTTGACCATGGGGTCCACCCGACTCACCTTGGCTCAGAGTGTGGCCCGAATGATACATAAGACATACTGACTGCAGTGCTGGAAAAGGGAGAAAAATGTCCCAGGTCTGCTCCTCCGACCTCCACGCAGAGCACGTTTTTTGGGCCCGCGAACAGTTTCAGTTTCCATCGACATCAGAAAGCCTGAGGGGAACTCATCCCTGTGCGCGCCTGTTCAGAACCTGGGTTGCAAACGGTCCTGGCTTCGTTCTGGGTCAGAACATTCTCCCTTTAACTGAACACCTTTCTCTCCTACAAATTGCCGCACCAGAAGATGTTTCCATGTTGGTATTTCTGCCCTTTCTGCCAAAGGAAAGGAGTCAGGTCACCACATGGATAAATGATGGCTTGGGTTTAAACCAATGTGGTTGGTTTTGCAATGTTACCCTCAACACCCTAGGACTAAAGAAATACATAGAATTAAGTAATATTGGGATAAATCCTAAGCCTAGAATACTCAAGCAAACAAACAAATAAAAAAAACCTGTTCCACAAAGGAACAGGATAGAAAAGACAGGTATTTCAAGAAAAATATCTCGACAACATGGCAGCCTGAGGTTATACAACGAGCCAGGGATCGAATCTTGAGGGGCAGTTGCCTCCGAGGAGTATGTTTTACAACCAAACACTCTGTGTCAGCCATCCAGTCCCCAAGATAGACGGATACGTGGTATTCTGGAAAGCATGGAATTCTGGAAGCTTTGGACTAAGCTGACCTGGATCCTAATCCTGAATCTGGTATTTACTAATTGTGTTGCCTTGGGCTAAGTCCTTGAAGATCTTCAGTTTCCACAATTATGAAACCAGAATCATAATGTCTACAATTAAGCTGTAAATGCTAAATAAATGATTGCTGTTATGTTGATAATATTAATTATCACTACCTTCATTCAGGCATCATTGTTAATTGGAAGACATCCTTTCAAATAAGAGAAAAGGAAGGTCACAACTGAGATCTTAAGGAAATGGCACTGAAGATAGAATCTGTTCTCTGAGTTTGGACTTGCCCCAGGGTGTTCTGATAGCTTGGAAACAAATCTCCAATCGGAGGAAAGAACTCTGCATAAAGAATGTTAACAAACAGGACTAAAATTTCAAAACTTACACATGTTAGACCAACAAATGCAAAAAGACATAGAAATACTGAGGAGATCCCTTAGTCAATGCTGTCAAAAAAGCTATTATGTATTCACCCAACTGGAGTGCCTTCTAACAAATGGCCATGGAGCATATGGCTACCTTGGGCATTTTTTCATTATCCCAGAGTGTGTCTGCAGTCCCATGTCGCTAAACTCCATCTGTATCTCTGTCGATGGAAGAAATTTCCATCAGGAAATATCAGCAGGAATCAGGGGAAAGACCTTTCCAATGTACTGAGATCAAAGGAAGTAACAGCGGGGTCCCAGCCCCACCTCCCTTTTTCCCCAACTCCAGCCAAAAAATGTCTGGTTTTCTTTCCCAAAGGTTATCCCATCACCCTCTACCGCATGCTCAAGGGGAGCCCCTGGGTGGTCTTCGGGCACGTGGCGCTGCCCATGACAGACAAGCTTGTATTCTGGGTCACCGAGGCCCCTCCCCTCCCCCTTTACTGCTGCTTTACTGGCAGCAGTCAAGAGGAAAAGGGGAAAAGGGACGTCCACCTCCCCGTGGAGACTGCGCCAAGGGAATACAAAAACAAACAGCCCTGGTTGTTTGGTTGATGTTGCTCCTGTTTTTCAAATCTCTCCATCCTGCACAGCACCCATGAGGGACAAAAGTGAGGCCGCTTTTGACATCACAGGCAAATGATGTCATGATGTGATGGATGTACCTCGTTGGGCAGGGCAGGTGGGTGGGAAGGAAGCCTGCCTCCGTGGTTGGACGTGGGGACAAGAGAAGAACAAAATGCCACTCTTGTACCCCCTTCTGTGTGCTTTGCAGTCTGACCGTTGAGATTTGCATTGCATTTTGAATGGTGTTAGCCATGTTTTCATGCTACATCCTCGCATATTTTTAACTACAGACTTAACCAACCATCATGTCAATGAACTAGCTGAAAGTTAAGTATTGAATATGTGCTACTTTTAGAAAATAGAGTCAGGATGTGGAACCGCCTCTCTCCCTGCTCCCCTCACTCTCTAAACACTGAACAGAATGAGAGGCAGAGATGAAATGGATTGTATATTGAATTTTCCGGAGATGGGCTCCCTGTATACACATATGTCAATTTATATGACATATTTATTTTTAAATTTACTTACATGCAGATTGATATGAAGGATCTACTTTAGACCCCAGTTAACCATGTCAGCATTACAGTTCTCCATCTACCTGAGAAGAAGGCTGTGGAAAAACTGTCACCATTTCAACAATCCCATTAACAGCACAGGCCTCATTTAGGCGGTATTTGCCAAGAGAGTCTCATTGATTAAAGAACCTCCAACCAATTATCTTTGGACTTCATAGAACCCATAAGTAAGTGAAAACTAATTACAATTCTCTCTGAGTCAGATACAATGGAAAGAAAGACTTTCGGAGTGGATTTTGCAAGCTTATCTATCTGAAAAATATGGTGCCCAGAGACAAAGTTATCTAGTCAATGTAAGAGTGTACAATCCATAAGCCTCCACCAGCAAAGGACACCAGGGCCTAAGTTCCCAACATGGACGTTCAGCCCATGAACTGGGATGCAGGACAAGGAGAACATCAAGACAACCGAGACACAGCCTCTATTTTCATCCCAGCCTTGACTAACTTCCTTCTCACAGACCACCAGAAGTTGCTATTATAAGTAACTTTCTTCGTTCTTCAACAAAACGCTATATTCTCCTCTCCAATTGGATATCTGGAGGCACAAACTGAAACACTGACTGATTACTGCCGTGACTCAAAGCCTCTCCTATCCTTTTTGGCAGAATAACATGAAACTGCAACCAAAATCTGGTCTGTTTATCTGCCCTGCTCCCTATTGTTATATCTGCATTGTCTATAAGATGATAGAGGAGGAATCAGGCTCCCTGACTTCAGACTGTACTACAAAGCTACAGTAATCAAGGCAGTATGGTACTGGCACAAAAACAGAAATATAGATCAATGAAACAGGATAGAAATCCCAGAGATAAACTCACACACATATGGTCACCTTATCTTTGATAAAGGAGGCAAGGATATACAATGGAGAAAAGACAGCCTCTTCAATAAGTGATGCTGGGAAAACTGGACAGCTACATGTAAAAGAATGAAATTAGAACACTTCCTAACACCATACACAAAATATAAACTCAAAATGGATTAAAGACCTAAATGTAAGGCCAGACACTATAAAACTCTCAGAGGAAAACATAGGCAGAACACTCCATGACATAAATCACAGTAAGATCCTTTCTGACCCACCTCCTAGAGAAATGGAAATAAAAACAAAAATAAACAAATGGGACCTAATGAAACCGAAAAGCTTTTGCACAGCAAAGGAAAACATAAACAAGACAAAAAGACAACCCTCAGAATGGGAGAAAATATTTGCAAATGAAGCAACTGACAAAGGGTTAATCTCCAAAATATACAAGCAGCTCATACAGCTCAATATCAAAAAATCAAACAACCCAATCCAAAAATGGGCAGAAGACCTAAATAGACATTTCTCCAAAGAAGATATACAGATTGCCAACAAACACATGAAAGGACGCTCAACATCACTAATCATTAGAGAAATGCAAATCAAAACTACAATGAGGTATCACCTCACACCGGTCAGAATGGCCATCATCAAAAAATCTACAAACAATAAGTGCTGGAGAGGGTGTGGAGAAAAGGGAAC
Organism: Mesoplodon bidens; assembly: GCF_964165515.1. Taxonomy (NCBI): domain Eukaryota; kingdom Metazoa; phylum Chordata; class Mammalia; order Artiodactyla; family Ziphiidae; genus Mesoplodon; species Mesoplodon bidens. Next base: position 12,994,847 of record NC_138181.1, on the reverse strand, counting down.
CCTCTTGCACTGTTGGTGGAATATAAATTGATAGAGCCACTATGGAGAACAGGATGGAGGGTCCTTAAAAAACTAACAATAGAACTACCATACGACCCAGCAATGTCACTACTGGGCATATACCCTGAGAAAACCATAATTCCAAAAGAGACATGTACCAAAATGTTCATTGCAGCACTATTTACAATAGCCAGGACATGGAAGCAACCTAAGCGTCCATCAACAGATGAATGGATAAAGAAGATGTGGCACATATATACAATGGAATATTACTCAGCCATAAAAAGAAACGAGATTGAGTTATTTGTAATTAGGTGGATGGACCTAGAGTCTGTCATACAGAGTGAAGTAAGTCAGAAAGAGAAAAACAAATACCATATGCTAACACATATATATGGAATCTAAAAAACAAATGGTTCTGACAGACCTAGGGGCAGGACAGGAATAAAGATGCAGACGTAGAGAATGGACTTGAGGACACGGGGAGGGGGAAGGGTAAGCTGGGACAAAGTGAGAGAGTGGCATTGACATATATACACTACCAAATGTAAAATAGATAGCTAGTGGGAAGCAGCTGCGTGGCACAGGGAGATCACCTCAGTGCTTTGTGACCACCTAGAGGGGTGGGATAGGGAGGGTGGGAGGGAGACGCAAGAGGGAGGAGATATGGGGATATATGTATGCATAAAGCTGATTCACTTTGTTATATAGCAGAAACTAACACACCACTGTAAAGCAATTATTCTCCAGTAAAGATGTTAAAAAAAATAAAAGATGATAGACACAAATGCATCTCATTTTTATCTGTCCGCATCCTGTTCCCCTTTCTAGGTCCAGCTCTCATTTTGGAAATAAATTCTCCTTCCTGTGAACAACCCCAGGACCCTCCGCCTTCAGTTCTTGATATGCAAATCCCTTCCCATCTTATGTTACCTTCACTTATATTCACGTCTTATTTCTATTTGTTGAATATACCATTTCCCGAGGATTAAATCCATCAGTATTCCTTCTCTGTCTTTCCACAGCACCTAATTTTGTTTAATATCTAGGAGGCACCCAATAAATGTTGATTGAGTAGTGAATGAATAAACAACATTTAATTAGACAAAATAAATGCAGGGTATCATTTATAAAATAGAAAAATCTATGTTCCATTCCTGCAAATGGATGGGAGATAAAGCTATGATAGCGAGAACTTGGCCTGGGTGTGCACAGAAAAACAAATATAAGGAGCTCGGTCTTCCCTGGTGGCACAGTGGTTGAGAGTCCGCCTGCCGATGCAGGGGACGCGGGTTCGTGCCCCGGTCCGGGAAGATCCCACATGCCGCAGAGCGGCTAGGCCCGTGAGCCATGGCCGCTGGGCCTGCGCGTCCGGAGCCTGTGCTCCGCAATGGGAGAGGCCACAACAGCGAGAGACCCACGTACGGCAAAAAAAAAAAAAAAAAAAAAAAAAAAAAGGAAAAAAAAAAAAAATATATATATACATGGAGCTCAAAGAGAACAAACTGCAAAATTCCAAGCTCTGTTCTATCTGCAGCCTCCCCGTCTCCTGAAATTGCTTTTTGCCACAGTGATACAGGACTCATACCTCTCTCTGGGATACACCATCCATCTTCAAGAACCCACAGTCACAGGAAGAAGGGAAGAGGAGAAAAAAAATTCCTAAGCACATTTCACCATTGGTTTTGATCCCCAGCCAAGGCCTTCCACCCGCAGAAATCTCCCAACTATCACATTTCTACTGCTCTGGCCGATAACGAAGATAATTGTTCCATCCACTTTGTCAAAGCTGAAATGAAAAGAGGGCAAAGCAAAATGATGCCATCGTAAATCACAGGGCTGAGACAGCCAAAGAGGGACAAGATAGCAACTTCATTAAGGGTTATGTATTGTGCCATTAAGTTGGCGGGGGGTCACCTTTCGTGTCACACCCGGCCTCTGTGATGCATTGCCAGCTCTTCTTTCCAATAAAATTAAACGGAGATGTAAAACTGATTAGGGCCATGTTTGCTTCAGCCCGTGGCAAAGGGACCGGTACAGGGGGAATCATTGATAGAAGATTGCCACTGATGCGTAATGACAGCAATTTCTCTTCCTGGTCATTTCATTGCTGACCTTGCCCATTCAAAGAAGCCCAGATGCCTCGGAGAAAGAGACCCTTCATCTCCCATCACCCCACGACCCCATGGCAGTCCCTGCACCCGTGACCGCTGGTCCTCACCCAAACAACACGACTAGAAATACTGCAGGCTGGAATTGGAGGGGGAGTACTGGTTCCCGTGGATATGCGCTGTGGACCCTCAATGCCACTGTTAGCATTTTTGTGAACGACTCGACTCTCCAACTGGTTATAGACAATTCTACCCTTCACTAGCTTTTAGACGCCGCCATGCTGAAAATCAGGTGTTGGCCTGTTTGGTCTGAGCCTCAGATTCACAATGCCAGGGTCTCTCTGTGTCATCTCAGTCACTGCTGAGGTGTGGAAGCTGCTGACTTTACCCTCACAATCCCAAATTACGCCTTTCAGCACTTTCTGAACTCTACAGTTTAGACGACTTCCATGGAGCCAGACTCTTCTCATTGTTCAGTCAACAAATAGTTATTAGGGGTCTATTGGGCCCCAAGCACTCTGCTAAACATCGAGGTGGTGAGACAGGCAGTCACGCCCCTGCCTTCACGGGGCTCACAGTCAAGTGCAACTTTCCATTGAAATAATATCAGTAGCTCCCGTTGGTTGAATGTTTACCACAAACCAAGAATTGTTCTAGTAATTTACTTGTATTAACTCACTTAATATTCATAACAAGAGAGAATGATTTTTACTATTATCTCCAGTTTATAAAGGAGGAAAGAGGGGGAAATGGAGGCTAAGTACCTTGACCTGAGACACATGGGAAATAAGTAGTGGAACCGGGATTTCAGCTGCCGTGAGCTGAAGCCAGGAACGAAACCCGAAGGAAAATGTTTCATTAATAGTCTCCGTGCTTTCTCTATCTTCTCCTCACCCCCATCAAGTTGCTGATACATTTTATCCCACCTCCAAGAAGAAAGAGTATGCTTTTAGCAAGTGGAATTCCACGCTAGGTGTTCGTTTTCCTGTAGGTTAGGTTTGCTAACAAATAAATGCCATTTATATCCCAGTTAATAAACATTTTATATCACAGGACGTAAGATCTTATTTTTTCTCTTTATTTCACTTGATATCTGAAGTTGGTACTTCATGGTATATATAAGAAAATGGGCAATGCTTATCTATCCATCCCTCAAGCTTTATATCCTGACCTACTATTGGCCAAGATGATGGCAAGTAGTCGTGAAAAAAAACACAGGCAAACAGGGTGTCGGGAAACAGCTTTGGCCGTGGCTGTGATCTTCCTGGTGTTACTGGCTCTTCCTCTGTATTCTCAGCCTGACAGTGGGGAGCAGACAACGTGGGTCTGATTCTCTGGTCATTGTCTTCAGAAATCACAGCGTGAAATGCACATATCAACATGACCTCATTTTCATATTCACTAATAGACATATGACCTCACTGTCATAGCCACCTCCCCAAGCAGTGAAGGGAGATCTCTTTTTTCCAGACTCACTTACCAGAATTTTGCAACCTCAATGTGTCTGTCAGTCTGTCTGTCTGTCCCTCTGTCTTTGTCCCACCACTTTCTCAGCTCTGCTGGAATCCAAGGACTGTAGCTGCCCGAGTGGGAAGGTTGTAAACGACAACAGCCGACCCTCTGCCAACAAAGTGATCAGACCACAAAGGGACTAAGTTAAACCAGACTGGCTCCACTTACCACGTCTAACCGTGAGCCCACATCCTGGGAAAGAGTCAAAAGCTTTGGATAAAATGAAGACAGGGACTCTGCCCATTTTCCACTTGGTGAGTCATGGAGTGTGAAAGGAGATGCCCCGGCCACCTATCCAGAAACAGCAGAGAAAAGACAAACCCAGAGCGAGCATGCGCCTGTCGTATTACTCCTCTTTGCCCTTGCCTGTCCCTCCAGAACCCCGGCCCTGAGCTCTCCTACAAATGGCCTGATGGTGGTTTTTCCACACCATGAGTTCATGAGAGGGAAACCTCTTCTTTGCCTCAAGCGCTCCAGGAAATAATTTTTCATTTATACGGCACATTATAGTTCTCACAGAACTGCACAGTCACGAATGACCAACAATCCCTACAACGTTTTGTGAGGTGAGTGTTATTATCCCCTCTTTCCAGACATGGAAACCCAGGCTCAGAGATGCACTGGAGGCCACGCAGCACTTAGGCCACAGAGTTGGCCTGGACAGATGGACGATCGGCTTCCACAGGAAGAGAATTTCCACCCCTGCCTGGGAGAAGAGGCAAGTTTGCCTAAAAGCAGTTTGCAGAGTACCTCCTGGCACATCGGCTGCTCGGGCCACCGGGAACTGCCTCCCCGGAAATGGCTAAGGTAGTAAGCAGGGGCCTCCGCCTCCCACCCCTGCCCCACGTCCACCTTTAATGTTCTCAGGACACTGGGACCTGGCCTTCCTTCCCTCTGTCCAGGCTGGCAGTGCCCACTTGGGGCCGGATGCCGAGGCAGCCCCGGGCTAGTCAAGCTCATGGCCAGGACAGCTGTGGGCCAGTTGCCTGCATTGCCTCTTAGGAGAAGTAAGATGGGTAAGAAACGGTCATTATTAACATCCTCACGAAAGACGTGTTATTGACGCTTACCCTTCATCAGCCCTGCAGGAAGCAGATGGGGATTGGGTCACTGCCTCAAGGCTCCTGGAGCAGAGATGCTCAAAGTGGTGGGGCGTGGCGTGTCCCAGCCTCCGGGCCTTCCCGTTCCCCGCCCTGGTCCCATCTGTGTCTATGTGAACAAAGGGTGGGGCCTCACTGAAAAAAAAAAAAGATTTAGGGAAGAAAATACCTAAAATTGGAGTAAGCTGTCTTAGCAAAACAGATGGGAGCCTCATGGCAAGCAGTACTTTCAAGGAAGACAAACTTTTTTTTTTTTTACATCTTTATTGGAGTATAATTGCTTTACAATGGTGTGTTAGTTTCTGCTTTATAACAAAGTGAATCAGTTATACATATACATATGTTCCCATATCACTTCCCTCTTGCATCTCCCTCCCACCCTCCCTACCCCACCCCTCTAGGTGGTCACAAAGCACCGAGCTGATCTCGCTGGGCTATGTGGCTGCTTCCCACTAGCTATCTATTTTACATTTGATAGTGTATATATGTCCATGCCACTCTCTCAGGAAGACGAACTTTTATTATTCAGTCAGCAAATGCGAGCTTTCACTCTTAGCAATGTGTCTAGACTGGAGGAAGCGTAAAGACGACAAAGCTGCTTCTATTGCTCTTAAAGAGGCTCCCCAGGGTCCCTGGACACCTGCCAGGAGAGAATTCCTGCACCGCAGCCCCGAGCAGCCCCCCACCCAGTGCTTAGCTGGGCGGCGGCTGGAATCGGAGAGAATGCAGGAAAATAATGGAATCAATCACTAGGAGGCCCTTATATCACTTTTGTCCCCCAAGCCAGCCGGGCAGCAAGTCCCTGGAAACACCTCAAGAGTACCTTCTACATCCTTTTTTTTTTTTTTTTTTTTTTTCCGGTACGCGGGCCTCTCACTGCTGTGGCCTCCTCTCCCGTTGCGGAGCACAGGCTCCGGACGCGCAGGCTCAGCGGCCATGGCTCACGGGCCCAGCCGCTCCAGGGCACGTGGGATCTTCCCGGACCGGGGCACGAACCCGTGTCCCCGGCATCAGTAGTAAGCAGGGGTGGACTCTCAACCACTGCGCCACCAGGGAAGCCCCTATGTCCTTATTTAATTTGCCTAAAATGATTGTGGGCCACGAGGCTCAAGAGCTGTAAGTGACTCGGGGCGGCGCGTGGCCCCAGCTGTGCGCTGGCCACTGCCCCCTTCCCTCCCCAGCGGTTTCTCCTCACCTCTTCACCTCCTTCAGGGCTTTCAGATGATGTTCCAGTTGCCCTAAGAGTTCGTCAGGGCACATCAGCACCTACCGCGGGGACGTGAGGACGCTGAATGTTGGGGCTTGAACCTTCCAGCATCACTACTCCCAACTCCATCCAGACAGAGCAGCCTCATTTCTTCTCCGTCCGTCCTCCCAGGTGAGCCGTGGATTGTGTCTGGAGAAAGGAATTTCCCTGGGGAGACAGAAACCACTTTTGGGAACCTCCGAGGAGGTTACCTCAGTCACTTGCCAGCTCCGATGTTTTGTGACAAACGATTATTTTCTGTGACTAAAAGTCAATTCGTGTAGGGTTTACACTCACTTTAATGCCCAGCGAGATTCCCGGCACACTTCCCTTACCTCCTTCCTGGGGGTATAGTTCAAGGAAAAGAGCCACGCCCCTCAGTCTCCCAGGCCCAGGTCACTACGGACTCGTCCACGCCATGTTGACTGACTGCTATGTACCAGGCAGCCTGCCAGCTTTGAGTCAGTGTCTTCTCAAGAATTAGGTTTTCTGGAAACTCCCTACAGCCTGGCGCTTAACAGCACAGACTTTGGGTCAGACTGACCTGGGTTCCAGCACTAGCTCACCATCTGAGGACCCACAGGAGGTGGCCAAGTCTTTTTTTTTTTTTAACTTCTTTATTGGAGTATAATTGCTTTACAATGGTGTGTTAGTTTCTGCTTTATAGCAAAGTGAATCAGCTATACATATACATATATCCCCATATCTCCTCCCTCTTGCGTCTCCCTTCCACCCTCCCTATCCCACCTCTCTAGGTGGTCACAAAGCACTGAGCTGATCTCCCTGTGCTATGCGGCTGCTTCCCACTAGCTATCTGTTTTACGTTTGGTAGTGTATATATGTCCATGCCACTGTCACGAGTCTTTCTGAATCTCAGTGTCCTCGTCTGTAAAAATAAGGTCGTAAAGATCAAAAGAGAACGTCGCTGAGAGCACACCGCATAGCCAGCGTGAAAACACTTAACACAGGGTGAGTGCTCCAAAAACTGTCAGTGATGATTACTTTTAGGTAAAATCACTGCCTGTCACTCACCTGAGCCAGCTCAGCTCCCTATGAACTGGTCTGACTGACTCCAGTGTGACCTGTTCATTCCATCCTTTACTTTAACCCAATGGATTTTTCTTCATTCTCTGAATTCTTATTCATGCTTCCAGGTGAAATTCAAATGCCATCTCCCCTGTTAAGGTTTTCTTAATTCTCAGACACAAAATGAAGCTTCCATATCCCCAGGGCACACTTCCATTTCTCTATCGTAGCACTTAATGCATTGTATTCATTCACTGATTCAACACGTTTGTTGAGTGACTGCCAGATGCCAACCCTATTCTAGGCCCTGTGAGATATATCAGTGAAGTGCAGTCATTTGCTTGTATGCATAAGATTCTCTAATCCCCCAGCCCAACCCCGTGAATCTGGGAAGGCAGGATCCCTATGGCATTCACTGGCCTAGCTAAGTGGCTCCCCCAAGGTGATTAATGTGAGTTTTCTCAAAGAATTGTTAAGAGATGATTCTGATAGCTATGCCTGTGGTCATTAAATGGACAAGAACAGATTTACGAAAGCCTTCTTCAAACCGTGGGCTGGGGATCCACAGGGAGGCTGGTGAAACCTGGGGCTGGCTCTCACGATCTGTCCGCTGCATCATCCCAGCCCTCAGCTCTTTATTACCTGTATGTGCCACTAGGATCTAAGGCAAATGGGAAAAGCAGGACAGAGAAAAGAAGACATAGTTGCATTGTATAAGTTCATAAAATGTTCAAACTTGAAACTTCAGTGAACTCCTGGAGGCCTGTGGAGACCTGTGGAAACCCAAAGAAGACATCAGGGACCCACAGCTGGGCCCACGGTCCTTCCATCCACTTGGCTCAGGCCCCTGGACAAGCCCCTGGAAGCAGCTGCTGCTCCAGATGTTTCCAAGAGGATGTTAGCAAGGATTTCTGTTTCTGCTCGAGCCCCCCTTCCTTGTAGCATTTGGAGAAGGTGTCACAGGAGGCCCGTGGGTGACAGCAGCAGAAGTGGCGACGGAGCAAAGAGCCTCACTGACAGGCCACCAGCCCTCGAGAAGGGAACGTGTTAAGTGGCTGAAAGGTTAAAGTCACAGAGTCACACTGTCAGCGTGTGGATCCTCAGGAAGCTGAGGTGAAAGGCAGAGGGGTGGGAGCAGTGTCCATGGGAACCACAAGGCCGCGCAGGCCCCAGGTCAAAGGCCAGCTCTTTCAGGGTGCTGCGGTCAAGGGGGAGGGCCTGTGTGCACGTGTGTGTGTGTCTGTCTGTTTGTATATGTGTGTGTGTTTGTGTGTGTATGTGTTTGTGTGTACGTGTTTGTGTGTCTTTGTATGTATGTTTGTGTGTCTGTGTGTGTCTGTGTGTATATGTGTGTGTGCTCCCACATATCCAGGCAGTCAGGGAGCATTGTTTCAGGTTTGCTCTGTTTCCAGTGTCCTTCTTTAGCTGAGTAACTGTGGGCAGTAAGTTGAGAGAGCCAAGAAAAGGCGTGGATACAATATTGCCAAGGGTGGCTTGAAGCAAAGCAAACACAGAAGCCCCAGGGCAGCTCAGCTTGGCCCACAGGGAGACTTCTTGGAAAGGCAGCCATCAGTGTGACATTTGAGAACCTCTGTGATTGGGAAGAGTAGTGGGTGCTAACAGCTCTGTATCCATTGTTTCCAAAGAGAAGTGATGCTCAACAGAAGGTTCTGCCCAAACTATTAAGTCAAAGATTATGTCTGTACTTTCCACCTGGCACAGTGCCAAATGCAGAGCCCCTCCTTCACATAGACTGGATGGATGGATGGATGGATGGATGGGTGGATGGGTGGATGGATGGGGCAGTGGATGGATGGATGGATGGGTGAATGGATGGGTGGGTGGATGGATAGATAGATGGATGGATGGATAGATAGATGGATGGATGGGTAGATGGATGAATGGATGGGTGGGTGGATGGGTGGCTGAATGGGTGGGTGGATGGATAGATAGATGGGTGGATGATGGATGGATGGATGGATGGGTACATGGATGAATGGATGGGTGGGTGGATGGATGGATAGATAGATGGATGGATGGGTAGATGGATGAATGGATGGGTGGGTGGATGGATGGATGGACAGATGGATGGATGGATGGATGGATGGGATCAAAGGGAAGATATTTCAGGAAAAATCCTTAGGACTGAGTAGGGAGTGGAGAAAGGAAGAGAAAGACCACTGAGCGCCTAAGTCAAAGAGGTGGCCCGTCACACTCATTTACTCATTTGCAAGATCCCGGGAGCGTTCCTGAGCCCTAAAACAGGCCTGTCCTCAGGGACCAGAGGATCCACCACATGGGGATTGACAACATTACACAAATGGTGGTGAATAAAAAACAAAGGCAGTGCGGGTAAAGTGCTGGCAACAGGACCCCAGGAAGGAATAGCCCCTGACAGAATAGGAAAATTCCCCCAGCTGCGAGGGTGCTCTTATTCCGGACTCTGGCAGCAGGGCAAGGAGGCCCAAGGAAGCCAGCCACCCAGTGGCCAGTGAGAAAGAGTCTCTGTTCAGGCCGCAGGAGGAGAGGGGGCACCCTAGCCCCACCATCCGCCTCCCCCTCCCCTCCCTTTGCCCGCCCCGCCCTGCAGACTCAGAGGGCCGGGCACTGATCACAGAAGGATTTTTCTTAATGTCTTTAGGTGGACGAGTTAGCATAAAGGCTTTCCAACATAAGCATATTTTTATGTTCCTTCTCCCTGACCTTGGCATTTTGTTTCTCCACCCCAGGCCCAGCGCTGTCCTATGGCCAGGTTTGTGTCTCATTTGTCAATGTTTTTATTGAATTTTCAAATGCCAGTAGTACACATAAATCAATGGCTTTCTTCTCCCTACTGGCATATCCCTGCCACATGTGGTCATTCATTTTTTTAATAAGTCTTCCTCTCCTTTCACCCATTTATAAAAATGCATCTTGTTCCCCCGCCACCGTCCATCACTCCGTGGGACTGGCTGCTTGTCGCCCCTGAGTGCTTATTCATCAACGTTTTCAGAAGCAAAATCCCTCTTCGCCTCCCGCTCTTATTGTGCCATGAATCTTGACCAGGGGATCAATAAACTTCGCTTTTGCAATTTTCCCCCCGCCCTCCTGAGCTGACTCTCTCCAAAGTGCAGTCTTTTTATTTACATTTTTAACTGAGCGTCAACAGAGTGGGGGGGACAGCGGTGTCAGGAGTCGAAGGGCTTTCACTGCTCCCGAGGCAGCAATAACCATCCGTGCATTGGTCATTTAACACGGTAACCCAGCGGAATTGATACTCGACTTTTCCCTGCCCGGGGTCCACCGGCATAAATCATCGCTTGAGGAAACAAAAGCCCTGACGATGAGTCTTGCAGGCAGGCAGGTGGGTAAGGAAATAGGCAGGGTGACTCACCCACCCAAGCCTCCTTGGAGGAGAGGCACACCGGTGTCCAGGGATTTTTTTTTTTTTTGGCATGTTTTCTATGTGTTCAGGGAAATTTGAAATGAAAGAATCTAAAGGGCGGAGAAAAGAACAGAAGGTTGAGTTTTCAATGGGCAGACATATAAGACCAGACTGGCCAAAGGACCTTGACTCAATTGGCCCATTCCTTCTCCTCTAGGCTTGTGGATACTCCAAGGTCACAGGGCTCCTGCGAGGCTTGGATTGCAAAGCCACATGCAGGCCAGCGAGCTGCTTAGGAAGTCAGAGGGAATTTCTTATCCCACTCTAAGAGAAGACTTCCTACTAAGTGAAGTAAGTCAGACAGAGAAAGACATGTATCCTATGATATTGCTTATATGTGGAATCTAAAAAACAATGCTACAAATGAACGTATATATACTTATACAGAAATAGACCCACATAGAAAACAAACTTATGGTTACCAAAGGGGAAAGGGTTGGGGGGGGAGGGATAACTTAGGAGCCTGGAATTAACATATACACACTACTGTATATAAAATAGATAAACAACAAGGACCTACTGTATAGCACAGGGGACTATAGTCAGTATTTTATAATAACCTATAATGGAAAAGCATCTGAAAAAGAATATATATACACATATATATGTATAACTGAATCACTGGGTTGTACACCTGAAACTAACACAGCATTGTAAATCAATTATACTTCAATTAAATAATAAATAAATAAATAAAGACTTCCTCAAGGCTTCATTAAAACACAGGTAAGATAATGAGAATTAGGCAACCCAACACTGGGTGAAGATGAAAGGATATGGTCCACCTTGCTTTGGTTTTTCCATTACTCTTTAACCAATGAGGATATTTTAGGGCTTCCAGGCACCGTGGCTGGTTAATCTTGCAGGGAAACTTGCAAGGTCAACGCTGAGACCTGTACAGTGTGACTTGTGCCCTCCTCTGCCACCAGTTTCTCAGCCTAAAGAAGAACAGCACAGGCTCAGGGAAGCTGGGGAGAAGAATTTCTACTTCTCATACCTGCTCTGCTTGTTTTTCATACACGATCACGTGGATGCTGAAAACTTCTTGCCAGGTAAGTTTCGTGTCCGTATTTCAAGGATGGGTCAATGGCTATACGGAGATTCAGCTACTTGTCCAAGCTGTGAAATTTGCATACAGATCTCTCTGACTCCAAACCCAGGCCTTTGCAATACCCAACCGTAATCTGAGTCTTCTGACTTGGACCGGCGGCACCCCAAAGGGGCTTTTTGGGAATCACCCACATCTGATCACAGGATTAGTTAGTGAGAGAGGAAGCTCACGGTCCAAGGGGAAGGAAAGCAGTCCCAAGGGTCTGGCACCTAGGACCGAGGAGGGCTGCTGGCAAGAGCAATGCACTGGATGATGGACATTGAACCCCAAGTAGAGGGGGGGTGACCATTGCTCTTGGGGAGGCCTTGCCCCTTTCTGAGCCTCAATTTCCTCTGCTCTGAAATGAAGGCGTTAGACTCATTACCTAAGGTCTCTTCCAGGTGGAAAATTTCTATAATCCTTCTAGTGTTTTCACTGGAATATCAGTGCAGGCTGGTAGCCTGGAACACACAGAGTGACCAAAGTGTGGCACCATTAGAAATGAAGCGCCATCTGTCCTCAACTTTGTGAGGACCCCAGGGGCATAGGATGGAAGAGTTTGTGGTGAGCCCCAGGCAAGTGTTCTGCCTTCTCTGTGTCATCCCCTCCACGATAACACGGAAGCAGTAAAATGAGATTAAGACAGATTTGGGGGCTGTAGATTTGGGGATTCAGAGTTTGGGATTTCATGGAGAAGTAAAACGTTAACATAAAACACGAAACCAATAAAATCTTTTGCACCTAACATAGTACAGTCAACTTTTCTATTTCGCAAAATTTAGACTTCAAAAAAATGACCATCCGGGCTTCCCTGGTGGCGCAGTGGTTGAGAGTCCGCCTGCCGATGCAGGGGACACGGGTTCGTGCCCCTATCCCGGAAGATCCCACATGCCGCGGAGCGGCTGGGCCCGCGAACCATGGCCGCGGAGCCTGTGTGTCCGGAGCCTGTGCTCCGCAACGGGAGAGGCCACAGCAGTGAGAGGCCCGCGTACAGCAAAAAAAAAAAAAAAAAAAAAAAAAAAAAAAATGACCATCCACTGTCACCATTATATCACAAAAAAAGGACATTTTAACTCCTCAAAGTTTAAAAAGGATGTAACTCACTGTGGATAGGCTCTAATCCCCAGACTTTGGAACCATGGGAATGGTCTGCCCACCTATCAATCTAAAAAGGGCCTATAATCTCCAGGAAAGCAACAAGATAGCTCTGACCACGCTGATAACTGATCCATGAGCCCTACATAGGCAGAGCACACAGCTCAGCCATTGAATATATGTGCCTTGCCCTGTGTTACTTTTTTTGATTGTTACATACATAAATCTCTGCTTCTTCAATGAGACTATACATTCCTGAAATACTGGGACCATGTCTTACTTACCTTGGATTTTTCATCACCAAGTAGAATTATTCTCATGATTTTGGTGGCGCCTGAGATTGGAGGGTGAGCTCATTTATGTGGTTCAGCTGAGACAGATGGTGAGAGTGGGCTGGAGTGGAAGTGATCTGTTCTCGGGGTGATGTCAGTGGAACCCACTGGATACACAGGCAGCCAGACCCAGAGCCCTGGTCCAGGCCCCTCGGCAGTTTGCTCAGCCATCGCCAGGTCCCCCTGGAGCCCACAGTGGCAGCAAGTCCAGACACAGCTAGAGGGGAGCCAAGGACCCTGGAGAAAACAAACGTTCTGAGCAGGGCGTTCTGGAAACAGCTGCCTGTCCCTGGCTCACCTTGGGAGAGTGACGTCACGGTAAACAAGGCTTTCCATCAACGTGGGCTCCAAAATGGCTGAGCTTAGCAAGCACAGAGGAGGATGCTAACTCATCAGCCCTGTGCTGTGCTAAGTGAAGCCCAGGAAAGGCATGAAACCTGCTGTATAGCACAGGGAGCTCAGCTTGGTGCTCTGTGGTGACCTAGATGGGTGGGATGGGGGGGAGGGTGAGAGGGAGGTCCAAGAGGGAGGGGCTATATGTATACGTATAGCTGATTCACTTCGCTGTACGGCAGAAACTAACACAACATTGTAAAGCAACTATACCCCAATAAAAAAAAGTAACTAATTAAAATAAATTTAAAAACCCCCACAGATACACAACTTCGCCTGAACGCTATCCAAGCCGTCAACCTCAGGGCCGCTCCAGTCCTGGGCACTAGGCTTATGCAACTTCAACTGTTTTGCTAATAGGCCAGAAATAAACAATGAGTGACTGGTCATTTTGCAAAGCCAGCTCCCCTGCAAGGGAGAAGGAGAAAAGAAGCCAAGGGACTGAAGGAGGAAGTGTCTGCCAAGATAATAAATCCAAACCCAAATCTCCAACATTTTGTGGTTTGACACTTAATTGATTAATTTGAGGCAACAAGATGGAGTGTTGCTGCAGATTAGTGTCAAAGAGGGTAATTATAGCAAAAGCTCCCATCTCTGAAGACCGTGGTAGCTGCAGCACCACACGGGCCAAGCCTGCATTAAAGCCCACACATTACAGCCGAATAGATATAAAAGGTTTTTTGGAACACGTCCCTTTTCAGCTCTGCGTGCTGGGATTGCTCTGGAAAGGTCATTTGGTGCCTTATCAGCATAGACAAAATCCCTTGCCTGTAATGTATGTGTTTATTCTCAAATTAAATATATTAATGTATTATTTGTTCTTAAAATGTCATGGACTAGATAGTGAGCTTAGCACTCCTGGCAGACCTTTGAAGCTTAAAGAGTAATGTAATAATAGTACATTAATCCTTGGGCCGTTCAGTCACCTCCCTGCGGAAGCCCCGGACTCTGGTACACGCTCCTCTAAAGCTGAATTTGCTGCATTCAATCCCCGGAGTCTGTTTCTCTAACAATAGGAGGCTTCATGAAGGGGGCTCTGCCGAAGCTAGAAAGGCCTGGCCCCTCTATTATTCAGGTGGAATAATCCTACCATGAACTTGAAAACAGGCCATGGCCTACATGCCCCAGGGTTTAAAAGAATTTCAGGGAAATTGAAGAGGGATCTTAAAAGCAAAGAAACTCTATTTTTCGCCAGTCTCCTTGGCCACATCTTCATAGGAAACGGTGTTTCTGGGCACGTCTGAATGTGCCATGTGATCCTAGCTTAGGGGTCCCGGGATCGCCCCAGAGTAACAAGTGCAACCACGGTCAGTGCAAGCACACACAGTGCTTGGGTGGGGCCTGGAGGCGTGGGTGCTGCTGGCTGTTGGGTGCTGGGAGCTGAGCGTGGGCAGGAGGGCACAGGAGAAGACCTTGCCACCCCACCACGCTTGCGTCTGCTCCAGTGAAAAATAACAAGGTCCACTTCGGTGTTATTGAAGGAGTGTGACGTCCATCCTTGGTCCACTCTGTTCCTCTTGGCTCTGGCGTTTGTGGTCCCAGCTCCACTGGATGTTGGACTGGGTTCTAGTTGCATCCCAGGTCCTCCTGCTTGATCCGAGCCCTAACACTTCCTTCATGCGTCTGCCTCCAGCCCTGACCTTGGACTCCCTGCTTGTTTCATGAGTGTTCCAGGCTGAATGCTAATCCATTCCCTACTCTGCCGGGTTAACCGTTGGCCTTCTGTTGTTTTTGTGTTTTTTTTTTTATTTTATTTATTTAATTTATTTATTTTTGGCTGCGTTGGGTCTTCGTTGCTGCGCGCGGGCTTTCTCTAGTTGTGGCGAGCGGGGCTACTCTTCATTGCGGTGCGCGGGCTTCTCATTGCGGTGGCTTCTCTTGCTGCGGAGCACGGGCTCTAGGCGTGCGGGCTCAGTCGTGTGGCTCACGGGCTCTAGAGCACAGGCTCAGTAGTTGTGGCTCACGGGCTTAGTTGCTCCGCGGCATGTGGGATCTTCCCAGACCAGGGCTCGAACCCGTGTCCCCTGCATGGGCAGGCGGATTCTTAACCACTGTGCAACCAGGGAAGCCCAACCGTTGGCCTTCTTGATACCAGGATGTTGAATACCATAGATGGGGCTCCCTGGAAACCGCCTCCGAGGACTACATATTTATGAGGAGGTGGTCTCTGGAGACGCCCCTGAAAGGAAGCCGGGACAGAGGGGAAAACTGATCTGTAGTGGAGGCCTCACCCAGTCCTGGAGCCAGGATCTTGGACAGTTGTCCCACACTGAGGCAAGGTGGCCAGACCTTTCCATCCCTGCACTAGCCAATCACTGGCCGTCCCCATAGAGAAGGCATAACCCGAGCCAAGCAATTCCCTGCTGCCCAGGGCAAGTCTCAGTGACTACGCAGCTGTGAGCTGTCAGCAGCCAGTGTTCCCAACCCTTGCGGCATGGACGCTTTGGGCCTGAAGGAGCTTCACAGAAGTCACTACATATGGCAAAATCCTGTTGGGTCTCTCTGGACTGTGCTTTGCCTCATCCTGAGAAATTTAGGTACTTTGTATGCTAACCAGCGGTTCCAGCCCTCTGCTGCCCTCTCGTGGCTACTGATCCAACTACCCTGACCGGAAAGGCCTTAGACAAATGTGTCAGGCCAGTTGGTGACATCAAGCTGTGCTTACAAGGAAGTGGCCACTAGCAAGATGCTGAAGTGTCACTGGCGCTGACTAATGCCTTCTCTCCCCCTTTGTTTCTTCTACCCTGTCTGCCACCAGAACTTTACTTGCTTCAGTCTTGAAGTCTTCGGGGTTTTTAAGAGGTTTCTGATTAAAAGAAAATACCCTTGGGACTGTTGGCAACGCCCATTAGTAAATAACTCTTTCGAAGTATTCATTGAGAGCAGGGTCTTTCGGGGAGTAGAATGTGAGTCACCACTTCAGTATCACCAAGAGCTGCCCAAAGTAGATTGGATGACTTTCCTTGCTTTGCAAACCAGAGGGAATGAAACAGCACAAAGTTTGGAGTTACTGGCTCTCCAGTCCCACTACTTCTTATGCAGTATTGATTGAATCACTTATCTAAGGATCCGTTTCTGCAGCTGTGACATGTGATCATACCCATACATGCTGTTTGCTAGAGATTCAATTAGGTACACACGTCAAAGCTCTTTGCAAAACGCTGTGGCCTTCAGGAGCCAGTTACTATGAGAGACCTATTGTAAAGCATTTTCTGATGAACCCCACAGGGTTCCGCACCTGCTGAGAACCCCACATCCCAACCTGTCACTCCAAGTGTCCTCAAATCCTGGAAGGTCCTCCAGCGAGGAAAATGAGTTGTTTTTTGTTCGGGTTTTTTTTTTTTTTTTTACAGCAGTGACTCCAATACCTGAAGAACAGACCAGTATGAAGATAATAGAGTAGAAACATACAAACCTTACCACGAACTTGACTCTACCCTTGTGTATCCACAAAGTTATCTCCCGAGGCGGAGGCAGAGAGAGGTGATCTGAGGAAGGGTGGGGTGTCCTACCAGGCTCACAGAAAGGCCGGGAAGTGTGTCCACGGCACTGGGATCAGGGGTCTCACCATTCTCCTGGGCACGTGCTTTCTAAAAGGAAGGCAAACTGTGATTGTGTGATACATGAAGGAGAGAGCTCCACGACAGAACTGGATCGCTAGACTGTCCAAACGTATTGAGAGAATTTCAATTGCTAATGGATTCCAAACAGGTGAAGGCGAGTCCTTATTCAGAGTTCACAAGAATGAACAAAAGCCACTCTGGCGTTATTCCTCTCCAACGGAGACGAGAGAAGAGGGAAATGTTGTATTCCTCCACACCCCATATACAATCTTTGTAAGGAATTGTGTAAATTAACTTTTAGACTAACTCTCAAGTATATGCACATATGTGTAAACAGATGCCCACACGTACACATACACAACATATACCTCATATATATCACAGGTAGGCTGAATACTTAACTGGCGGCAATAAATACTATAAGAGCCCAGGTGAGAATCAGGAGGCAGGTAGAAAAATACTTCCGAAAAACTAAAGTACATACCACAAAACCAAGCTTTAAATGTGATTACATGGCGTCTGACTCAGTATAGATGTTAGAAGGTGAGAGGGAAAATAAAACTGAAAAAGAATGTGTGTGTGTGTGTGTGTGTGTGTGTGTAACCGTGATGGAAGCTCAAAAGCAAAAGAAGCCATTTGGAGTCAGGACAAGATGCTTCAAAAGATCCTGAAAGCATCATTGCATCACCACTCAGTAAAACCACTGCCCTTGAATGATTTTGAGACAACATGGAAAACTTTAAATATTCTTAGTGCAGAGTACTTTGTTTAAGCAGAAAGGGAAGTGGGTAATTCAATTTGAAATGGTACTCATTGAAAATGTTTTGTTATGTAAATGTGTGTATGAAAGAGAAAAACTTCAGTTGTCATGAAATCTACAAAGAGATAAAATACAAAAAGCTACAAAAAGCTACCTGTGTGTGTATGTGAGAGAGAGACCCAAGAATACTACTTTTACCAAAGAGATGAAGAAATGCCTTCTGGCTGGAAGATAGGTGCACATTTAGTAGAGAGATGAATGAAGGACTCAATGCTGATATTCACCTACACTAAGATCTGCTCTATTGCCACTGAGGTTTTTCAAATTCCCAAATATAAGCAGTCACAGGCAGGAGCAGACACAGGAAATGACATGATTCAACCAGAGACAAGAAGCAATATTCACTGAATTCACAGACATCGTGCAGTCAGGCTTTGGGGGTTTGCCTTCCTAGCTATCTTCTGAATCTTAATTTTCTTTTACAGCCAATGGGAAGTTATATGGGCACATGTCAAGTATTTTAAGAGTGAAAGGAACTCTTAATAGATTATTTCCTTTCTGATGGAGACAGCGTGGGGACCACAGGAAACAGCAGTGGTTTCATCTCCAGAGCGGTAACCAAACCTGACTGCTGCAAAGGGTCTTAGACTATTTGCTCAAGTCCCTCCACCCCCCCTCCATGGCTGGGGGGCACTCCGGGAGGCTGAACCTAATTCCAGGGAAGGCGGGGCAACCAGAGAGTGGAGCTGATTAAAAAAATAGAGAACAGGGCAGCGTTAGAGGGGAAAGAATGATTATGTTGTCTTTTTTCCTTTAGCGGGTCTTTCTGAACCTGGATTTTGCATAAAAATAGAGGCTCCAGGGTAATCTAAACCGAGGGCTACCATCCAAGTCGCCTTGCCAGCCAAGCTTGAGAAAGAGGCATCCAGAAACAGCCAAGATGACAGCTCTGGAGCTGGCCTGGTGCGAGTCCGCGTGATGGCAGAGAGAGGTCCTTCCCTCCATAACCCTTGTTCCTGGGACCATAAAGGTCAGAGAGAAAACAGGCTGAAATCCTTTGCTCCTGTTCCTGTAATGGTATTAGCAACGACTCTTTTTTACTCAATAGCACTCCCAAAGGATTTTCAATAAACTTTTTATGTGCCATAACTGTTACATTAAATAAAGCTGAAAGTATTGAGTAAACTGACTGTAAATCACTTTAGATGCCTTGGAATTACATTAAGTGTGAGAATTATGGATCTTTTGCTGCTTGCAGAAACAGAGAAATGACAGACCCAGGGGTTTTTATGCTGCCAGCCTTTGGAAGATTTTTGAAATTATTTCTTTATGCGCCACGACAGCCATCTCTGGTACATGCCTTCTTCAGGGGTCTGGAAGAGAGGGGGAAAAGTTGGGGTGAGGGTAGATGGGAGAAGATGCCTGGCCACGAGCAACGCAGGGAGAGCCCTGGGTCTCCTCTCCCTTTCAGCCTTAGTCACTACCGGCTTCAATTTTTCTCTCTTTTTAAAAAAATGTTTGAGGTTTGTACACGTCTAATTAGATGAAGATGCACGTGGTCCAGAGCCTTGCAGGGTGTGTGTGCGTGTTCGTGAACTTGTTCTTTCTCTGGACTCCCAGGATGTTTTCCATCCAAGTCTCACCAGCTGTTATTTTTATGAAGTTAAAACCCAGCTTTTATGACATTCTTGTTCGATCGTCTTCCCGAGGCCTCTTCAGGGTCAGAGCTGTGTTTTGCAGGAACCTGTCAGATCGCAGAAAGCGGAGGAAGTTTGGAGAACTTGTTGATCAAAACGGAAACCTCTCAGACTGATGTTTCCCAGCACCCGCCTTGGATGTCAAAGCAGGTTTGGTTTTGCTTGGAAAAAAATGTTAAGCCTGCTCTCCAACGGGCCCGAGTGACTTCTCTCAATGACCAGTTCCAGCCACAGAAATTATGATCGGGGCTTGTGACATCGAACACTATGCCTGGAGTAATCCAAATGATGCCAGGAAGGGCGAGACTTCCTTTCAGGAAGAGCAGAGGCTAAAAGAAGACGTCTACCTCCAGGCTGGAAATGGGTATGGCTGCTGAATAATTCCTAGAAATTCATGGAAAGGTTGGGGGAGGGAGGGCATGGAGAAGGGACTGAACTGATATTCCCAAATCCAACGGTGAGAGGCATTCGAAGTCAAAGGACAGCAGAACGTGAAACTAACCTACAACCCGTTTCTCTCACCTGATCTACTAAAGATCATGTTTGTACCTTGTCATCTGCTATTTAAAAAGTTAATAGGTAAAAAGCTGTTTCAGCCATTCCATGGATATGTACTGACTGGGGACCAGAATGTTATTCACATGATCTGGGCTCATAATCCAGCTGGGGAAACAAGACAGCCCCATGTTAAATAACAGAAAACAGCCGGAGAAGCTGTATCTCTTAGTGAGGATTAGGAGGCATAAATCATAATTGCTGTAGGAATTTGGAAAAGGACATCAGGGGGAGCTGAAAAGTGTTTGTGGAATAGGTGACGCCCAAGTCTGTGCTTAAAGGATGGACTGTCCTGCAGCTTATGGGGAAGTTTTCTGGGGGAAAGGAGTGCAGTGGGTAGGGGGACCACAGATGCTGCCAGATGCAGAGAAGAGAGGGGCTGACGGGAAATAATGGGGTCAGTGGAGTGGGGAAGGGGGCACCTTGAGCAGATCCTACAGGGCCAAGGGAATAGGGTTTCCTGCCACATAAACAACCAAGGACAGTCCTGCCACTGGCCATGGCACCGGTTATACCAGCTTCAGCCAAGTGTTGCATCTGGACCAAGTAGAGCCTGAAGGTGAATGGAAAGGCCGTGTAGGAGGAAAGCTGTGAGAGGGGAGGCCGTGCTGAAGGCAGCGGAGCAACAGAGAGAAGCAGAAGGGGGACCACCAGTGCCCTGCTCCCTGCAGAGCAAGCCCTGTAGCCCTTCCCCCGGGAGGCCGGGTAGTGCCATCCGGTTAGGTCACGGAGATGCACGAACCTGGACGCACTGGTCTGGGAACCCCAAGACCTGGGTCTGAACCTTGACCTTAACGCTGATTGATTCTATGACATTGAGCAAATTACTTCATGTCTCCTGACCTTGGGCCCTTACCCAGGGGCCGGACAATCTGGAAAGTCATTTCCAACTCTCAATCCTCCATGATGGTTATGGCCACCCTGCCTTGCTTGGTCCCTCAATAATAGGCCAGAGAGAGGATGGCAGAGCCCTCTTTGGCTGTGCTAACAAAGGCCAGAAGGAGATCTACTAACAAAACCCATCCATGTGGAATCAGAGAAAATGCTTTTTAAAAAAAATTTATTAATTTTATTGATTTTATTTTGGGCTGCGTTGGGTCTTCGTTGCTGCATGTGGGCTTTTCTCTAGTTGCAGCGAGCAGGGGCTACTCTTTGTTACGGTGTGTGGGCTTCTCACTGCAGTGGCTTCTCTTGTTGTGGAGCATCGGCTCTAGGAGCACGGGCTTCCGTAGTTGTGACACACGGGCTCAGTAGTTGTGGCTCGCAGGCTCTAGAGCACAGGCTCAGTAGTTGTGGCTCACGGGCTTAGTTGCTCCGCGGCATGTGGGATCTTCCTGGTCCAGGGCTCGAACCCGTGTTCCCTGCATTGACAGGCAGATTCTTAACCACTGGGCCACCCAGGAAGCCCAAAAATGCTTCTTGATTGAGGTCTCTCCAATGCTGACCAGCTGAGCATTTAAGCTGCTTAAGTCTCCCGGAGCCTCGATTTCCACATCTGTAAAATGGTGAAGCAGATAATGAACAGAATACCAGAAACCATAAGGGGCAGGGATGTGCAGGGGAAGCGCCCCTATTCAGTACGTCCGTTTATTCATCTCCAAGGGCAGCGAGGAGTTAGGCTCACAGGCGGCCGTTAGCCTGTAACTTAATCTCAGGAGCCAGAAAGCCGAATCCCAAGTTCTCTCTGACTAACCCAGACGGTACTTTCAAAATAGCATAATTGTGAGCTACAAGGTAACCGTCACAGGGACTTTAGCAGAAAGTGTGGACGTATGCGTCAACATTTCAATGAACAAATAAATAAATGAATGAATCAGGGCAAATAAATGATAGATCCTTAAATAGAGGGGATGCTAAGATACCCAACACTGTCTCACACACAGCATCTGTGCTTACAGCATAGGAAAGGAGACAAAGTATCTGAAAATTCCACAGATACTTATTGGGAATTACTCTGAGCCAGGAGCTGAGTTGGATCTGAGGACAGAAGCGTGAATGTAACAGGATGGGGTTACATTCTAGCGGCAGTGATGGCCACTGAATCCATTTAACACACAAATGCAAGGATTTCAGAGAAATGCTTGGCGTGAGCAGGACAAAACCCAGGGGCGGAGGGGAGGGTGGTGACAGGGTGGCAGGACAAGATAGGCAGTCAGGGAGCAATACTTGGAGGAGGTCATACCTGGGTTGAGATGTCCATGGAGAGCAGATAAAGTACCTAACAATCCCAGTCACTATACGGCCCACGTCTCCCTTCCTAGAGTCCTTCCAGACATGTGTTTCTGTTCTGGTGGTCAGTGCTGTCGTCTGGTAGATGGCTGACATGTGTAACACTTGCAATTATTGCATCTTAAATTATGCAATAATTATAAGAGACAAAACCCACTGTTCCCTGCAGAGGCACATCTCCAAGAATCTGTACTTGCTGGCCACCGTGAGCACCCCCAGATTCCTCAGCTCCCACGGAGAAGCGGGGCTGGAGAGCCCAGCCCTGTCCCGGAAGGCAGGGAGCCCAGGCAGAACATCACCCTTGGATGAGCCCCGTTCTCATGAGGAGGTCGTTAGCGGAAAAAGCTCCCCACAAGACCCCCTTCTGTTTTGCTGATCTTGTACATCATCTGAATTCAACGTGTCATAGGAATGTCTTACAATCCACAAGATAATGCCCAGATCTTGTAGTGAGAAAGTATATTAACCTCTGTGTACTCTAGCCGGGTTCCCACAAAGAATTTCTAGTAAAAACTGCAGGACTCGTGGTAATTGCTTGCCATGCGGGGAAATGATCCAGAGCTGCGTGAAGAGATGGAGAAAATGCTAAGGGCAAATCACCTGGGTTTTATTATGCTCGTCCTAAAAAATAATTAGCACAGCCTATGAAATCATACTGAGAGGGGGTTTGTGGGGCTGTTTGCTTTTTTTTTTTCCAGAAGGAAACTATAACCTACCTAGTTTTTTCCTTACAAGGAGATTTGGGGGGCTGTATGTGTGTGTGTGTGTGTGTGTGTGTTTCCCTGACAGTCAAAGACGAATGAAAATCTGATGTTAAAATAAATACCATGAAAAAAAAAGGGTACAAATGAACTTATTTACAAAACAGAAGTAGAGTCACGGATGTAGAAAACAAACTTATGGTTACCAGGGGATAAGGAGGGGGCAGGGAGGGATAAACTGGGAGACTGGGATTGACATATACACACTACTATATATAAAATTGATAACTAATAAGGACCTGCTGTATAACACAGGGAACTCTTTTCAATATTGGGATTGACATATACACACTACTATATATAAAATTAATAACTAATAAGGACCTGCTGTATAACACAGGGAACTCTTTTCAATACTCTGTGATGACCTATATGGCAAAAGACTCTAAAAAAACAGAGTGGATATATGTATATGTATAAATGATTCACTTTGCTGTACACCTGAAACTAACACAACATTGTAAATCAACTATACTCCAATAAAAATTTAAAATAAAATAAATAAATAAAATAAAATAAAATAAAAACCACATACAAAGCAACAGGGAGGACCGGGTGTGAGATATGCACAGACATCTTCCCCTAACCCCATTCTAAACCATACCCTTGCCCAGGGCAGGCTCCAAGCTCAGGAGCCTTGCCCTCCAGGCCACTACTGTTTGCCAGCAAGCAGGCAACCTTGCTTATCCTCGAATAAATTAGAAAGTACCACTTCCAGAGGCCTCAGTTTCCCACTGATCCGAGTGAAGTCACCCAAGCTCCTGCAGGAAGTCCGAGGGCCCCGTGGGGTGCCACCCTTTCACACCTCAGTCCCTAAGGCCAAGAGCAACTTGACGGGTCAACACCTGGTCCCGTTCTTTGGGGGAGCAGGCCCTGTAGAGTTAGAAAATATTCTAAATTATTTTTTCCCCAATCAAAAAGGGGACAGAATGGGCTTCCCTGGTGGCACAGGGGTTGAGAGTCCGCCTGCCGATGCAGGGGACGCGGGTTCGTGTCCTGGTCCGGGAGGATCCCACATGCCACGGAGCGGCTGGGCCCGTGAGCCATGGCCTCTGAGCCTGCACGTCCAGAGCCTGTGCTCTGCAACGGGAGAGGCGACGACTATGAGAGGCCCGTGTACTGCAAAAAAAAAAACAAAAAAAACAGGGGACAGAATATGCATATTCTAGAATATAAACATCATTGTATTAACTCGATAGAAGTAACATTTCTGAAAGATTCCAGCCTTACAGAAATGTTTTCATCTTCAGCACATCGATAGACAGCCTCAGGGGTCAGCAGGTTTGGGATGAGTAGAAGTCCCAGTTTGATTGTTTATTCCCTAAAACTCATAGACATGCACATCTCAGGAGGAGAGAGTGGCTAAGTAGAGCAGAAAGAGTCCCGTCCTGGTGCTTTTTTGCAGAGAAGGAAGGGGCTGAGCTTCGCTTCTAGAACAGCAGGGTGTCGAGGCAGGAGAGGCCTGTCTGCGTTTCTCAGGGGGCCACAGGCCACTTCTCTGGGGAAAGAGTGCATCCTCCAAAACAGAAGCCAGAGTTCACCGACCTTGGGACCCTTAACACCGACCCTTAACACCTTCTGGCCTCAGATTCCTCATCTGCTGCATGAGAAGTTTGGGTCACGAGGCATAAAGACATTTAAGGTCTGTACAGAGCACAAGAGCTCTGCAAAGCACTCTCACCTGCTTCTTTCAAGCACCAGAGATTGTATTAGCTCAGCTCAGCTGCCATAACAAAAATGCCATAGGCGAGGTGACTTAACAGAAATGTATTTTCTCACAGTTCTGGAGGCTAGAAGCCCAAGATCAAGGTGCTGGCTGATCTGGTTCCTGGTGAGACCTCTCTTCCTGGCTTGCAGACGACCACCTTCTCTCTTTGTCCTCACATAGCCTTGCCTCTGAGCTTGCAGAGAAAGAACAAAAGATCTCTCTCCTCTTCTTATAAGACCACCAGCTCTGTTGGATTAGGACCCCACCCTTATAACCTCACTTAACCTTACATACCTCCTGAAAGCTTTATCCCCCAAAACACTGGGGGTTAGAGCTTCTACGTGTGAACTTGGGGAGGAGGGCACAATTCAGTCTAATGCAGAGATCAACGTTGCTATTATTAGCCCAATTTTCCAGGTAAGGCAAAGTGCAGAGGGGTTAACTGACTCACAGGACATCAGCCAGCAAGAAGGCGGGAAAGCAGGGCCTGGCAACCAGGGTCCCTGGCTCCACACCGCGGCTCAGCTCACGACACCGCAGTGCTTTGTTCTAGCTCCACAATTTCACAATCCTGAGTGGCCTCAGATGCTAACAGCTTTCCCACCCTGTCCTTTGGGTCAGTGCAAAGCAGCCCCAGGTCTCTTCTGTTCCAGTCCCCAGAGCAGCCAGGTGACAAAGGAAGCTCAGTGTCCACTCCTCGTTCAGCTGGCTGCTCCTTGGATGACCTAAGCTCTGAAGCTGGCCTTTACGGCTTCAAGGCTCGCCTGCATTACCCAGTGAGAGCATTTCTTCATGGTCCCACGGATAATTTATTTCGTTTTGCTAAGTGTTCCCTTCCAGGGAAGGGGGAGGAGGGAAGGGTGAAAAGGAAGATGCTGTCTTTGAAAAGCCCACTCATAAATGTTCAGGTACGCTCCTTTCTCTGTTGGCTAAGCAGCTTTCCCAGCCAAACAAATAATCACACTGCAAGCATCTCCCAGGTCTTGAGAGAGCAGACGTATTTTATCTCTCCTTGGTGACGGCTCTGAGCAGCTAACGCGCTTGCATTTTAAGCTTGAATAGATTTTTGTCCAAGGCAGCTATAGTTTGTTGTTCCTCCTCTAAAGGTCTTTGTAGCCCAGGAAAACAAAAGAAGACTCCTTAAAGGAAGGTGAACGCTTCTTCTGTCTCAGGCACTTCCCTGGGTGTGGAAGATATTATTGTTTGGCTGCTCAGAAGTTATTCTCAACAATCTGCTCCTTTGCCCTCTCCCAGAATCCCTTGCAGGGTGGGGTGGCCCAGTACCCCAGTTCTGCCCAGTGTGATAGAAGGGGATGTCTGCTGGGGGCTGTCTGCTCTAGGAAAGGCAGAACTTTCTTAATAAATAGAACCTGTGAGAAGAAAGCCTATTGCCTGATTCATACTAAGTGCTTTTGAATATGGTTGGGATGCTTGGCACCACAGCAGCTATATTGTAATCACGAGGCACCAAACACAACAACAAAAAGCCATATTCTCAGGGTAGCCGAGTAGAAAGAAAGAGCCTGGATGTTTTTGATGACAAACTTTAACTTCTGAATTAACAATTTATTAACGTTAAATTAATGATGAATTAACTTTGGAACCCCCGTTGAGTAAATAATAAATGTGTTTGTGTCATAAAGCCACTGTTAAATGGGATTCAGGTTACTTGAAGCCCAAAGCACTCCTAACTAATACACTAGACCACAGGATTGGTACTGTTACCAGTGAGAGTTAACCTCAGTAAAGAAAACTCTCTCAGGATTGGCTCTTTTTGTGATGAATCTGGTGCCGGTGGGTGCCTAACATCGAAGCAGACCACTCACTACCCTTGGATCAAAACAAATCAGCAGAGCTCGTCCTCTCCGGACCCTTTCATGATGGTGGCTATAAAACTCTTGTACTGAATTGTCCATTGGGATGACACCATCAGCTTAACTTTGATGGGTATTAGAGGGAAATTCTCTGTGACTGTCATCATCTCATCCATTGTAGGGTTGTTGCTGAGGATGTTCTGTCACAGTGTCCTCTGCGTGAGAGTCCCAGCACAATCCTGTGTCCAGTTTTAGTAACAGAAACAGTCATGCCATTACCAGGGTGAAGAATGTGGTTTCCTGGGCTACGTGGTTTCCACTGTCCTGTTGGCCTGCAGCTGAAACCCTGGGAGGGGAGATTCCATCTCAGTTATTTCTCCAGGACCCACCTTTTGGATGTGGGTGACGCCCTTCTCTGGAGGCTGGACTGAGGATGCTCAACTCATTTCATCCTGGAGGGAATGCTTTTTTTTTTGCGGTACGTGGGCCTCTCACTGCCGCCGCCTCTCCCGTTGCAGAGCACAGGCTCCGGACGCACAGGCTCAGCGGCCATGGCTCACGGGCCCAGCCGCTCTGCGGCATGTGGGATCTTCCCGGACCGGGGCATGAACCCACGTCCCCTGCGTCAGCAGGCGGACTCTCAACCACTGCGCCACCAGGGAAGCCCGGGAGGTGATGCTTTGAATCGAGGTAGTACCAAGCCCACAAGGAGTGACACCGCCTGCCCAAGTCTCTACCTGGGGGAGCAGGCAGGGGAAGCCTCTTGGTGACAATATACACAGGGACCTCGTTGTTCTCAGGTGACACTGGATAAGGGGAGCTGATCAGGTTCTGGACAAACGAACACCAGAACGCCTTTATGCTGAGGCAAGGTCTAGTAACTTCTCTTGCTGGTTCTGGCTCCAAAGAAATCATTTCTCTGCGGCTCATCTGAATCACAGTAATGCTTTATCTGTCACCAGTACTTTTCTTTGTTATTTGCATCTGGCTCACCATAGGGCACGCGGAAGAATTGGAGACCCCCTGCGCTTTAGAACAGTAAGAACCCACTTACACGACAGATAAGGAAACTGAAACCCAAGACAGAGAAGCGACTGGAGACCCTGTGGGTGGTATGGAGCCCGTGTCTTGACTCCTTGTCCAGTGCTCTTTCCACTAGGGAACTGGACTGAACAGTCTCACTAGAAACAAGTCCATGAAGCAGGAATATCCTGAACCCTGTTCCCACTCGCTTCCCCGCCAGAGGCTGTAGACAGTGAAGGGCACCTCCCCTCCGTGGAGCGAGAGGTCCTCCTCTTCCGACTCTCCCACACTGCCCAGGGGCCTGACTCCCTCATCTCAAAAACGCTTCTACTGTGTTGCTCCCGTTTTGTCTCACTGCTGTCTCCATGGGTTATGTAAAGGCCATGGAGATAGATAAACATGACAAGATATCATATCTAAAAGAGTTCATTCCTGTGTAGGGAGGGGAAGGTAACGATGACAGAAGAGACAGGTTTTTTTTGAATATGACAAGGACTCTGTGCTTTCGGAACAAATAGATGTTGCTGGAAGCAGCTTACTCAGAGACAAGATTTTCGTGTAATCAGTAACCCTCATGGTAATCACTGTAATGAGAGCAATATGTTTCCCTATATCTTCTTTATTAAACACTGATATAAGGAACACTGAATAAGTCACCTGAATCAGCCCCCTCGTTAGAGACCTGGGTCCTTGTACCTCCTCTTCTGTAACACACAGCATCTTTGTCCCAAACCCTCTATTGCAAATAATGGTACCAGCATTCTCCCAGCCACTCATGCCATAAGACTTGAAGTCACTTTATGTCTCTCCATTTCCCTCATTTCTTCCACCAAGCCATCAGTTCTAGTCCCTAAATCTATCTTAAATGCCATCCTTTCTCTTCTTCCTAGCACCACCTGCCTATTTCCGGTGTTAATCAACTCCCAATCCGAGGTATTGCAGGTGATCGTCTACTGATCCCCCTGGTTCCAGGTCTGTTCCTCTTTCCTTCCCATATGTCTCTACTTCCAGAGCCTTTAGTAGCAACATATCAATTGTGAAAACAGTGATTCCCAAACTTTTGCACTAAGATGCCCTAAAGGCAGAGGAGAGTGTACAAGTTGTCCCAGATGAAGGTGTACCCCATTTTGGTTGTACTGACACAAATTTAGGCTGATTTTTTTTTTTTTTTTTTTTTTGTGGTACACGGGCCTCTCACTGCTGTGGCCTCTCCCGTTGCGGAGCACAGGCTCAGCAGCCATGGCTCACGGGCCCAGCTGCTCCAGGGCATGTGGGATCCTCCTGGACTGGGGCACGAACCCGTGTCCCCTGCATCGGCAGGTGGCCTCTCAACCACTGCACCACCAGGGAAGCCCTAGGCTGATATTTTAAAAACAGTACTTGACAGCTCTGCCTTTCTTTCCCACAGCATGGATTTAGTCTGGTATAAAGTGTGAACATGAAGATACTACATCACATATTGTTATAAGAGGGGTTTTAAGACTAACACCATAGCAAGTATAATAAATAAATGTGTAATGAATAAATGAAAGAAATATATCCCTACAACATCTTTTCCCAACTAAAGATACACACACATAAACATTGAAATCAGTACAGTGAATTCAATGTAACAGAAGACCCTCTGTCAAAGGCCATGAAAAATTGCTACTAGCTGCATTGTAAACATGGAATGATGGAGACATATACTGCTGGTCACATAATTTTATGTCCTACACTCTAAACCAGAGTTAGAAACACATTCTCTAAGAGGGTAGAAAAGGGCTTAAGTAGCCTGGAACTCCCTCTGCCAGATTTCAGAATGTAGGCCCTGACCCAGTGATGCTAGCAGGGACCCCTCCCAACTACACAGACTCTATCTGCAGCCCCACACCCTGTTTCTTCCCATGGACTCTTCTTTCTCTCATCCTTCACAGACCACAATTTCCAGTTCACAACACAACAGGAAGCTTAAAGGTGCTTTGCTTGCTTAAGTGGAAGCCTAAAAGGAGCAGAAATGAAAGAGTTCTGGTAGCGATGGGTTCCGCTCACATTTGTTTTAGGAGCTTCACTAAAGAAGAAAGAAGAACCATAAATGGCATCTGAGTCTCCATTAATCTGAATCTGAATATCCTGTAATAAACCATAATGAAAAATAATATATTAATAAAAAAGACTATATATATATACACACATATATATATCTGAATCACTTTGCTATACAGCAGAAATTAACACAACATTGTAAATCAACTATACTTTAATAAAAAAAGAAAACAATAAATAAAACACAACGTATATAGCCAAAAAAGAACAGAGGAATTAGCAAAGCAGCACAAACCCAAAGACACAAAACTAGATAATAGAGAAAGGAAAAACTATCATATAAAAATGAAAAGAAAAGCAGTACCAACTCCTAGAGCATAATACTGGATAAAACAATGAGAAAAAGCTACAAGTATAAAAATGAAAAGAAGAGTTATCTGGTCTAAGGGAAAAGACTCTGAAATTGATGTGAGTGACAAAATCTACTTAATTGTGCATCACTCAATGACTTCTTTGAGATCACAAAGAAGATTCTTGCAGCAGAGCATTGCCTTCCATTATAGAGAGTCTGTTTCAAGGATACACAGGAGCATGAGGGTGGGATTGGAAGTTGCCTGGGCTGCAGCACAGTTAGTCCAGATCCCAGTAGCTGTGTATCATCCGGGACAGAAATCTGAGATCGAAAGACACAATTTACAATACAGAATGAATTAATAGACAGGAAATGGTGTATCTCAAATGCAAAAGCATCCAACTATGCACATGAAAGCAACAACAATGAAAATCTGTTAGGAATACCAGTAGAAATGATTAGAAATCCAAAGCTGATGTGAGCTGTCAAGATATGAGCACAACATATCATCATCTTATGAGAGATAAAGAGGATAAAATATAAGTAAGGACCAAAAGTGTGTTCATAGTGAAATTGCTAAATATCATACCAATTTTCTTGGAAAAATGATTCTGATACTCATCTGAAAAAATAGTTTAAAATAGCAAAGAATTTTGTAGAAGAGCACTGAGGAGAAGCAAGCTCTATCAAATATTAAAATAAATCCTAGAGCTACAGTTGCCTATAGAGTGTGGAATTAGTGGAAGAATCAAAGAAAGATGAATGAATAAAAGAAATGGCACCAAATATACCATATATTCTTGATAATTATTAAATTTATTTACTATTAAAAGTAATAAATATTTCCATTTAATGTAGCAATTAACACATTTATTTAATATTTAATAAAAATGTATAATATGTAAGTAGACATGTTAATAATATAAAATACTAATAGTAAAATTTAGTATTTAATAAAAGGTAATAAAGGAAGCAATAGAGAATACAACAAATGGTAATGGAGAAAAATGACCAAGTCAGTCAAGGAAAATATCAAATTAAATTCCCACTCCACATTAAGTGCCTGAAACATAATTAGGGCACAGTAAATATTTGTTAAAAGAAGAAATGGATAAATGAATGAATAATATGTTAAATTCAAGATGGATTAAATACTTGGCAAACCATAAAACACTACAAGAAATTATGAACATATAATGTACTGATCTCTAATTGGAAAAGGCCTTTCTAAACATAGAAATGATGGATGAGGTAACAAAGGGAATATTCAATAGCACTGACTCCTTAGTGATTTTAAATCTCTCCTTATGAAAAAAGCCACCAAACTAGGAAAATAATTAGTACACAAATATGTCATACAAAGGATTAGCATCCCTCATATATAAAAGTCTCTTAGAAATCAAAAAGACAGAGACAAATACTTCAATGGAACATACACAGAATAGGAGGAGACAATTCTCAGGAAGAGAAAGACAAACGGCCCACACATATATGAAGACATATTCAACCTCATTTATTCTCTAAGACATGAAAAAAATAGACTCACAAGAATCATTTAATTCTTAAACATTCTGTCATCAAGACTCTTCTCCTCAGAAAAATGTACATTCACACAAAATTTGGCATAAACATGTTGGGCTCTCTTCAGACCTCTGGATCATGTAAAAATCCATGGGTCCCTAGCTTCAGAAATCCTACAACTTCATGCTAAAGAATGAATAGTGAGATGGATAGATAGTATATTGCTGGTGGAACCATATGTTCATACATTTTTAAAAAGCATTTGATAATATGTATTAAAGACCTCATAGATATTTATAATTTATTCCTTGTATAAATATTCTTAAGAAACTCTCTTAAGGAAATAAGACATAATGACATGTATGCAATGATGTTCATCATACCATTATTTATTTTCACATAGCATTATCTACATTAATTTAGCTATTTAAATTCCCCAAAGAAGAAACTGTTTAAATAAATTATGTTATATGTTTGAGATGGATTATTATTCCATTACAATGTTTTTCAAGACTATTCACAAGAATATGTAATGACATGGGAAAACATAAAGGATATAATGTGAAAAAGGAGAATGCTGTGTATTCAGTATAAAAATAACTGCATTATATATGCATACATGGGGAAAGCTACAAGGAAAGAAACCAAAATGCTAATAATTATTATTTCTGTGTGAAGAAACTACGAGTGTTTTTTCCTTAGTCTTTTCCATGCTGAAATACCTTACTTTCAAAACCAATAATAATAATAGCACTAATAATAATTATTATAATTATAAAAATTGTTTTTTAATACCAAAAAAGGAATGGCTGTATAAATTTGGCTTCAATAATAAAATATAGAACCAGAAACCTGAAATACAGAACCTGCTTTAGCAGGCTCCAGAGAAAGTGAACCAGTCCTCCAGGACCAGAGGCCATTTCACAAGTGATGTTCAACTCTCAGGGCTGAGACGCCATGCCACGTTGGTCACCTAAGAGTGATGCTCTTCTTACATCTGGGGACAAGCATGGCTGCCTATTCACTCTGAGACAGCCTCACATAGACCTCATCTGTTTGTTTGCCCTTTTGTGATTTGCCTATTTGTGGGGAAAAGACGTTTTTATCTAGGGTTTCTTAGATTCACATCTGCGAGAGTTCACACACAGCAATCATTAAGTCAACATATTTTGAATCTCTACCAAGCACAGGACTAGTCACTTGGGAAATGAGAAAGTGGCCTCCAGAGATTAAAATATCGTGAGACATCAAACCAGGCTAGAATCCTCGGTGACACAAAACATGGTGCAAAACACAGGCTTTGGAATGAAAATGCCAGGATTTGAATCCAAGTTTGATCACTGCCAGCTGTTTAACTTGGACAGTTTGCTGAAATTCCCTAAACCCCAGTTCCCCCATAGGTTGTAGGAGGTAATACCAGTACCAATACCAATAGGGCCGTGAGTACAGCTAAGTAAGATAAGGTACTTGAGGAAGGCGTGCACAGGTGTTCATTTTATCTTCTTGATCCAATCTGATCTCCCTAATTTCAAATCAGTGTGTTTGATTAGGTACATGAAACGCATTGTCCTTTTGGTGCCCAGTTCTTGTCATTGATTTAGGTCTTGTACAGAGGAATTAAGGTTTATTGAGTGCTTGCTTTTTTTTTTTTTTTGCAGTGCACATTATGTGTGTTTATTTGTTCTTCCTTCCTAGCGATGCTGAGAGGATAAAACTGATATCATTGCATCCATTTTGCAGATGAAGAATCTCACCATCAGGACAAACTACTTGCCTTCAAGTGCCTGCTTTTGACCATGCCCTATGCTAGACTCCATGACCATGGTACAGATAGACCATATGACACTATACTTGCTGTACACTCACAGTAATTACCATTGCTGATATCATAGCAACTCAAACATCTCAGTGGCTTAACAAATACATAATTTATTTTTTATTCATGTTACACTTTGATTAGGAGTTCAGTGGAAAGTCTTTTGTGTGGTTATTTGGCGATCCGGGGCCTTCCATTTTGTCGTTCTGCCATCTTGTAGGGCCTCCCCACTGGCACCTCTGCATTCAGCCAGCCAACAACTGAGGACAAAAAAGAGCACCAGGGATGGTGTGTATATGGTCATGCACATGCTCCTGGCCAGAACCCAGTCACGTGGACCCTCCCTGCCTTCAGGGAAGGCTGGGAACTGCGTGGACCTCCTGTGAGCCCAGGAAGAAGCAAAGCTTTAGTGCCATCTGGCCAGTCTCTGCCACAACCTCTAGCCACTAAACAGCTTTCTCTGCTCCAGATATCATGGACCAGCTTCAGTTTCAAAGTAGTTGTGTGTTTTCTAAATCCCATAGTGAGATTTTTTTTCTTGAAATCCTTGCTTTGTTGAGCAATAGAATAATTTTCTTTTGTGTGTTCCATCAGAGAAGTTTTTCTTTAGGTGTAATAGGTATAAAGCTTTATTGTAAAACACAGTGCAGAGAGACTAGAGGAAATGATGCCAGGGCAATGTTCCTGCATGGAAGAATAAATATAATTCTAAAAGGAAGTAGAAAGAATTGGGGAGGACAAGACCCAGGGTGAGCACCTTGGGGACAGGTTGGGGAAGGGAGAGACAAGATGACACAAATGAGCCAAGGGAACCGACACTATTAAGGCTTGAGTTTTACATATACTGTGGATTCTCTGACTCATTTCTCACTCCAACCTCTTTTTTGGGTCCTGCTCAGTTTTCCAAGGCTGAAAACCTTAAAGAGAACCTATGCGTTTTAGTCCCTGCCATTTAGGGTTTTAGACATTGCTTAGGTTGTGTCCAAGCAAGCACACTCTCAAATGACAGGGAAAGAGAACGAGGGCAAGAGAGTCCAATGTGATTTCAGGGTCAGATGCTGAGACTCTAGATTGTGTGGTGAGGCCAGCACCCAAGGCCACCAGGCCTTCTAAGGCAGCTGTGCAGGAGTCTTTTATGTCTAGTTTGCAGCAAGAAGGGTGCCAATGCATGAGACTGTTTTGCTAGAACATTCTGTCATGTAGCTGAGTATTTTCTGACTTGTCTGTTCCTGGCCACTTGCATCCAAACTCAGGTCTCTGAATGGCTCAGGGGACTCTATAAGCTACTTGATACCATTTCATAAACAGCTTTCTACCTGAACCAGGCAGAGAAGACTGTGTGGTCTGCCACTAAAAAGCCTGTAACTACTCAGAGACATCAGAGTCAGTGCTTCTTGTCCTGCAAGCAACCAGCCTGGGCAGAAGGAGTGGTCCAGGTGGAGGGGCTTTCAGGGCTTCCTGCTGCTGTATGAAGTACAACAGAAGCTCAGACATTCCCCTGGACCCAGAAGTACTGAGAGGACTGATGGTTTACAAGAGGCATGGGGATGGGAGCAGGAGGTAGAAGAGGACAGGGGCTTTGAAACCAGGTCCGAGGGCAACTGCTTCCAGGAAGCAGATAAGATCACTCACAGCAGAGGCCTGGGCCACGTGGAACAGGACCTCCTTCCCTGGACCACATGGAAAGAAGGAGGAGAAAGATGATCTAGAGTGTTCCCGTCCTTGCAAAGGAACTGGACATTACACGAGATAATAATACCTAAATCTGGCTGAGAATAATAACTGCACATAGTAGAAGAAAGAATTAGAACTCTTTATCTGCTTTAGGCAGATTGAGAGCCCATAAACAAATTATAATTCCATTATTAAAAATAAAGATTTACCTTTCTTGCACATCTAAATCACAGCATGTACTTTTCAACCCTATGTGCTCCATTTTCTCACTGAATTCTCAAAACAAGCCTGGGAGGTTATATATTTTTAGACCCCTGAGGATACTGGGTATCAGAAGTTTAGGAGAAAATCACACAGGTGGTGTTGAGTGGGACCTGGTCAGACTGTCCACTGCCCATGTCTGTTCCATTGTTCCATATTACTCTCAATTATTAAAAGCAAAACTTAAAAAAAAAACTCAGGTTACTGATAAATGGCCCCCATTTGGCTTTCAAAAAATAATTACTCTTATCATTTGGTATATTAATTAGACTGTAAGAAGAAAGTTTGACCTCAAGTCTTCAAGCGTGACCCCTGACCCTCAGGCCTGAGACCCCGAAAAACACTTATTGGTATAGTCAATACATCCATGGGGTAGGAGAGACTCATGTTGCCAGCAGTTTGAAGAAGGAATTTCTAGAAAGATGGGGCCTCTGACCTAGGGGTTGATGAGCGGCAGAGGACGATACAACAGGTTAGAAGGAAAGCCAATTAGCCTAGTTTTGGAGAGTGCTGAAAGCATCAAATGTGTGTCCATACACTACAAAATGGTGTGGCTCTCAAGATGTTAATTAGCTATGTGTCTGTTAGTGAGCATTATGTCAAAAAGAAAAAAAAATTCTTGGTCAATGAGGACTGGGAAACACTGGGTTAAACAAAATAAAACAGATTTCTGACACTGTAGATCTTTCATAAATCGTATATACTGATAATATTCAAGAGGTAAATGACACAGTGTTTTCCAAACCGATTTGGCCACAGGACATTTTATCTATAGATCATTTCTTGGAGCTCATAGACCCCGCATGTGCCCATGGTGCCCAGGAAGTACTATGCTCTCAACTTCTGCAGATGAATGAGAAAAACTCACAGATTGTGTCCTGATTGTACCACCAACCCAGAAATGATGAAGAACTCAGGTTTGGAAGGGATAAATTAGGGGCTTGGGATTAACAGATACACACTACTTTATATAAAATAGATAAACAACAAGGAGCTACTGTACAGCACAGGAAACTATATTCAATATCTTGTAATAACCTATAATACAAAAGAATCTAAAATATATATATATATATATATGCATAACTGATTCACTTTCTTGTACACCAGAAACTAACACAACATTGTAAAAAAAAAAAAAAAAGAAAAAGAACTCAGGTTTAATCCCTGGAAAAGACAAGCTAAGAAAACCTTTAAAAACTGTCCATACTTAACCATTTTCAGATGAATCATAATACAAACAATCCCCAGCCTGATCAGGTCTGTACAAATTCATAACCTGAAATGTTCTGAGCAGTCTCTACCCTACCCTGCATTTTTTCCAAGCAACTTGCTGCGACATCAGTAATGTAAACTAGTCACAATGATTTCAACTAATTAGTCACTAAACTAATTACTCTGTGCATTTTTTTAAAATCTGCTTATTTTTCTCACCTTTTTTAGAAAGGGAAAAAGAATAGAGCCCAGTTACAAAGCACTGTTGCATCTGTTATAATTAGAAAGTAAAGTCACTTGGAAGTAATATAATATGATATTGCAATTTTGAAGCTGTGAACTTCTGCTATCAAATTAAAAAATAAGTAGCCCTTTTGAACCTGCACAGTTTGTCAGCCCTTGAGTTACAGTTCCTGTCCTGTGGCAACTTATGCCTTCTACAAATGCTCGATTTTCATATCCTGGGGTTGAACCTTATATGTATAATTTGTTATATGGACTCTGCATTTTGTCTGGTTGTCTAATGTACAAAACTCATTACCACATCCTCTCGACAGGGTCTATAGATAAAACAAACAGATGTAACTGCTTCTACCCAAGAAGGAAGGCCCACAAAGAAATGGAGAAATGTTGTTGTTTTCTGGGGTTTCCTTACACAGAATGTGAGAGGTATGCAGAGATGGGTTTTTAATATTCATCAAAGGCCTTGGAACCATGAGCTTCATTCCACCATGTCTAGAAGATGTATGGACCTGGAAGTTCTTCTCTGCTCAAGTTTCCTGGAAGCCTCTCTTCTGGGCAATCAGGAGAGAAGGAAATGTCAATTCTGCATCTCCCGAACAGCTAGGTCCTTTCACCTCTTCAGTATGTACCAGGCAGCACTGTCTGGTAACACTGCATCCTACCAGCACTTACTTCTTTTAAGACTGATGGAAGCTTGAAAATTTTAAACTGAATTTCCAGGCCAGGAGGCGTCAAGAGAATATTTGAACACAGTTTGTAAACAACACTCCACTGAAAGAGTTTCGTTTTTTAAAAAAATTTAATTTAATTAATTTATTTTTATACAGCAGGTTCTTATTAGTTATCTATTTTATACATATTAGTGTATATATGTCAATCCCAATCTCCCAGTTCATCCCACCCTGACCCCGTCCCCGCTTTCCCCCCTTGGTGTCGAAAGTGTTTCTGAAGAGAGTCAACTAAATCTTACAGGTGTATCTATGTGCTCAAGTTTCTCCCGGGTGATATACTAGGGACCCTAGAGACTGGGGGAGGCAAGGGGAGAGAGAGATGGCCCTGGTCTGTCAGCACTTCCAGTCTCCTTGAGGGAACAGGACTCAGCCTAAGGAAGAGCCAGGTTTCAACTCAGACTACGTGCAGGCAGACCTCAGACATACTGCAGGTTCAGCTCCAGACAACCCCGCAATAAAGTGAGTGTAAAGTGAATATCACAATAAAGCAAGTCCCACAAACATTTTTTGGTTTCCCAATGCATATAAAAGTTATGTTTGGGCTTCCCTGGTGGTGCACTGGTTGAGAATCCGATGCAACGGACACTGGCTCGTGCCCCGGTCCGGGAAGATTCCACATGCCGCGGAGCGGCTGGGCCCGTGAGCCATGGCCGCTGAACCTGCGCGTCCGGAGCCTGTGCTCCGCAACGGGAGAGGCCACAACAGTGAGAGGCCCGCGTACCGAAAAAAAAAAAAGTTATATTTATACTACCCTGTAGTCTATTTAGTGTGCAACAGCATTATGTCTAAAATACAGAATGTACACGCCTTAATTAAAAAATACTTTATTGCTGAAACATGCTACCCATCCTCTGAGGCTTCAGCGAGTAGCAGTGGTAACATCAAAGGTCACTGATCACAGACCATCACGATACTTATAATAATAATGAACAAGTTTGAAACACTGCGAGAATTACCAAAATGTGACACACAGATACGAAGCAAGCAGATGCTGTTGGGAAAATGGGGGGATGGACTTGTTCGACGCAGGGTTGCCACAAACCTTCCATTTGTAACAAACCCAAAATCTGTGAAGTGCAATAAAGTGGAAGCAAATGGTCAAGAGTGTGGAGCAGACCAGTGCTCGGCGGAGAAGAAGAGGAATCGTGCTCGTAGGTGTGAGAGGGGTCCGTGGAGGGCAGAGCTTGCAGAAATGAGGGGCGAGGGCATTCCCCAGCGAGAGCCACCAGACAAGGAAGAGCATGACGTCATCCTCCTCTACCACCGATTGTTCCTGGAAGTGTGTCCCTAACACCCACTAGATGCACGAACTCCACAAAATATGCGTCAACCCTCCAGCGTGCAGCTCCTGCTGTATTTGCAAAGGCTGCAATGCAGGACCGTATCCTCCAGGCTCCCAAGGAAAAACGTCCATGGCCTTGGGTAACATCCAGGTGCAATGAGATGTCAGGCAGCCCAAGGGGCTCAGCTTTTACTGATTCCAATGGGCATCACCATTCGCCCTCCATCGTTATCCCTAAGAAAAGGGATGCCCAGCGAACAGCCAGGACCCCCTTCTTGGGTGGAAAGGCGGGGCTTCCTGGATTAATGGACGCAGATGATCCCAGGAACCTCCTTCCTGTCAGATACCATATCACAGGTACAGGGGCTGTCTGCTCCCCGCGTTGATGATTGAGTTCGTGCCTGAGTGAGTGAATCAAGGGAATAAACAAATGAGCACAGAATGGCCCCGTCCTCCCTTGAGAGTGAGGGACTTTGCAGAAGGTGACCTGGGGCAGCCCTGACAGAACAGGTGGGTTTGAAGTTGCTCAGAGGGGTGAGCTTTCATCATCAGTGATTTCACCGAAAACTTGCCCCAAAAGTTCTTCCTCTCAACCTTCCCCTCACACAAACTCCTCTTGAAGGAGCAAAAGCAAAGAACCCCACATATGCTGAGGCCTCCAAGCGTGGTTCCAGTACAGCCACACAGCAAAGGGCGGGTCCTGAGCAACACAGAGCAGGCCCTTCCTGAAGTTCATTTGATTCCTTTGGTCTGCAGAGATTGATGATGGGTTTCTACTTTGAAAGGAGAAGTTAAAAAAGAACCGAGAAGCTCAGGCCTGGTCTGACCTTCCCCGGGTCGGGAGAGCAGAAGCTGGGGAGCTTTCTGGTAGGAGCTGCCTTGTTGCGGTGGTCAGGGCCGCGGTGAATGCAGCTCCTTGGGAAGGCGGGGCCGATGATCAGCCTGGGTTCCCCTCTCTCTCTCTCTTTCTCTCTCTCTCCACCTGGCCGTGCAGCAGAGGTCCCTGTACACCAGGGGAGGAGCCCAGCTCAGCTACCCCATTAGGCGTCAGGACAGGGCAGGACAGGCGTCAGGCTGGCCTCCCCGGTCCCTGGCTCTGCGGGCAGGCATGAGGCCGGGCCACACTTCTGTCTGGCCTCCCCATCCTTTGCAGAAAGAGCCCGGAAGTGATCTTGAAGGACAAGGTAAGAAACAGTGCTCCCCGGCCTGATGGTCTACCGAGGCATCCCGACCTTGGATATAAACTAACCAGAGAAATAAAATGTACCCTCAGCCCCAACCTGGAGGCCCCTCATCTCCGCTGTATTCTGACCCAATCAGCTGCCTCTGCCAGGATGATTCCCTGGGATGAGGGTCCCAGCCTCAGGAGTCACACACAGCAAAGCCAGATGGGTTCTCAGAGGCTGTCGTCTGCAGGTGGTCTGGGCCCTGGGCTCGTGAGCATCTCCCTGAGGCAGGAGAGGGCAGCCCAGTGAGCGGGTCACATGGCTGCCAGATGGCTCTCTTTATTCATCTTAATGTGGGGACAACTATGATGCCATTTATTTTATTTATTTATTTATTTATTGCGGTACACGGGCCTCTCCCTGTTGTGGCCTCTCCCATTGCGGAGCACAGGCTCCGGACGCGCAGGCTCAGTGGCCATGGCTCACGGGCCCAGCCGCTCTGCAGCATGTGGGATCTTCCCGGACTGGGGCACAAACCCGTGTCCCCTGCATCGGCAGGCGGACTCTCAACCACTGCACCACCAGGGAAGCCCTATGATGCCATTTTTTAAAACATCCTTATGTTTCAACAAAACAGAAAAAGTCTGGACTTCCATGGGGGTCCAGTGGTTAAGACTCCGCACTTCCAATGCAGAAGGTGCAGGTTCCATCCCTAGTCCAGGAACTGAGATGCCACGTGCAGTGCGGTGCAGCCAGAAAAAAAAGTAAAACCGTGTTACAAAATATTTACAAAACACACAAACAAACAGAAAAACTTTGAAAAGCACTATTCCTCTAGCCCGACCATTTGCACCTGTAGATACAAGTTTTAGGAACCCTTGTGCTCGGCCCCTGATCACCCAGCCACTGTGGACCAGCTGGTCAATCAAAGGGTGAGGTCTGGGGACAGATGGGGCCATCTTGGGAGAGGAAACTCTCGTAAAGGATGGGAGCCCAGGAAATGCACAGAGTAGCGGAGAGCCAGGCTCCAGGCTGAGACGTGCGTGCTCTGGACCGCTGGGCTTGCCCCCTCCCAGCCTCCACTCTACCAGCGCCTCCCGCACTGCCTCTGCCCACACAGGGAGCACAGTCAAGTTCACCATCCCTTGAGTCAGGGAGCAGCCCTGCTAGCAGTCTCCGCCAAACACACAACGCCAGCAGGCAGTTACCCTAGACACGGTGCTAACTGTTTCTGGAAAGAGAAGGAAATGATAACGGTTTTCTCCTGACCAGGAACTCAGCTGCTGGGAGCCCCAGTGAGCCGAGTTCTAATGGGCAAGCAAATGATTTTCTCTTCTACGGGAGCATAATTTTCTATCTGTTTCCTGCTTTTGACGTGGACGGTAGCAGATAAAGGCAGAGGGCAAGGAGAAACAGGGGAGAAGGGGAGACAAAAATCACTTAGACTTTTAATGGAAGCTCATTTTGGTAAAGTAGCCCAGCGTCCCCTGGGCCTGGAGCATTAAATAGTGTCACTCAGGTCTGAAAGCAGAGTCGTCCAGTTTGCAGACACCTGTCATAATTAAACTAATGGCTCTGAAAACGTGCCTTGATATTAAATCTATCTTCCACTGAGGAGCAGACCTGATTAAAACCACCGTTGGACAGTTAATGATGAACCTCTTGCTTGCCAAGCTCTGCGATGGGAACCGGACGGTTCAGACTGTCTGTCCCCCTCGCCTTCCTCCATCACTGACCTGCCGTCCCCTCTGTCTCCCTCCATCGGACGCCGGCACCATTCCTTTGCCTTTCCCAGCCGGCCTCTCGCAGAACCTGGGTTCCCTCTGCACCGTCACCTCTCACAGCTCCCACTCTGCTAAGGAGAGGACGGGCATCCTGGGCAGGGAAGGACCATCAAGCTGACACCAAGGTCTTTGGTCCCCAGGAAGCATCACCGACCCAGCAAATTGTCTACAGCAGGAGCAGAAGGTAGAGGCCCTGGCCAGCCTTTCTGTGTCTTCTCTGAAAGACTGAATTTCCAACCACAGCTGGGAGAGAGGCTCAACTCTGCCCAGCAGGGAAGTCAAAGAAACTCTTAAGTTACGAGCCTGCTGAATTGACTATATTCTCTCCAATCAGGTACCACGGCTGCTGTTCAGACAGGTCTACAAATAGAACTGTCCTTTGGGAAAACAACATCCATTCAGCTGATTATTAGGAAATCTAAAGATGCTCACCATTTATACACAGTTATGCTCACCAGGGAGAGGCCTTTGGTACCAGACTCCTCAGAGGGAGAAGCTGGGAGGCAAAGAATTTCCATCCTCTGCTTCAGCTTCACCTCCAAAACGAGGGGTCTTGAAATTGCCTTGAAGGGCTCTTATGCACCGGATGGTCCAGAATTTTGTCCCCAAAGGAGGCTGTCCTTCTTTCTTGACTAGGAGGCTTCCATATTTGAGATGATGTCTCATCCCAGAGGGCACTCCGTTTATAGTATCCTCCTTTCAACACAGGATGGAGATTCCAAAGAACCACTGGTTGACCTCAGATTTCCTTCCTTCTGCTGCCCCAGACTTTCATGACCAAGTAGAAATCAGCAAGACACAACGTGTGGAAAAACAAGACGCTGTATCTCCCTGCCATCTCCTGACATGACGTCCAATATCCCCTCAGAAGTAAGTCACGTTCCCTTATCTTTGGTCCCTCCGCACTGCAATTAAAACTCATGTCTACCTTCTGACGTCCTCTGTCCTCAAGCCCAGGGCTTCCCTGCCTGGTGCCCTGCAGGCACTCGCTACACCCCTGGGTCCCCTGAGATCCCAAGCGTGGCTGGAGAAATATCCAGGAAGGCACAGAGTTCCGTCCCTTCCAGTCCACTCTGAGCAAAAAGGTAGCAACCCTTCCAAGCAATCGCTCCTGACTAAGCCAGCAGCAGTGATGATCTGTGTAATTATACCAAGTTGTGAGCCTTCGAATTATCTGTGCGCTGCACATTATTAATCCCTGTGGATGGCTTGCTTAATTGTTTGATTGACTGACTTATAGCATTTTATTCTTTTCAGAGCATTTCCTGTGATTCTTACACCGCCCCTGGTAGCTCACTCAGTACTTCGCCATTTACAAATGAGTTAAATGTCTTCTTCACAGTCACCAGACTAGCGGGTGGTGGGGCTGGGACGGAAGCCCACACGGCTGAACCCCTGCCCAGGGTCACTGTCGGATCCCTGAGGCCCCCAGCGAACTCTGGGGCTGGGTTCCAGCTGCTTTATTAGGAATGTATAATATTAAAGCATTTCCTCTGATCTCTGAAGTGCAATTTTCCTTTCACACGACTTTTCCACCACAGATCTCTCTGTCAGAGACTTCACGTTTTCCAATTTGTTTCTCTGTGAATTTGATGGCTGGGCTCTTTAAATTCCCATTTTTCTCCATCCTCTTTAGGTGGATTTGGGGGGGTACTGTTAAGGATTTTATTTTCTTCTTCCTTACCTGCTTCCTGACTATTTTCTGCTTCTATAAAAATTCTTGATGGATTGAGGTAAATGCTGGTGAAAGAGATCAGCCAGAGAGAGCAATGGAGATGGGGGAGGGGGGGGTAGGCGGAGAAGCTGGAAAACACAGGCAAAGATCATGAGAGAGAGAGAGGGAGAGAGAGGGAGAAAGAGAAGGAGAGTAGATATTCAGAAAGAAAGAAAATTAAGCCAAAGAGAAAGAATCAGAAAGGCGAGAGACTGGATGACACAAAGATAGACAAAGATGGGAAAATTAGGAAGAAAACTCTCTGGCTGTCTTCCACCAAACACCTTGAGGTCAGACATCCGTGTGTGTGCAGCTACACACACACGTGCACGCACACGTGCACACACTCGCACACACACGCACAGGCTGTCACATTTTAGAACACCATTAGGAAAGTGACACCCAGCTGAAGGAGTCCCCTGTCCAGTGACCCCGGCTAACACTCCTGTCTGACCCCTCCTCTCCAAAGGCCAATCCTCTCCCTCTGAAGTGCCAGAACCTCCATCTCTCAAATCCAAGTAGGGCCTCTAATTGTGCCAAGGAGCA
Source organism: Mesoplodon bidens (assembly GCF_964165515.1). Classification (NCBI taxonomy): domain Eukaryota; kingdom Metazoa; phylum Chordata; class Mammalia; order Artiodactyla; family Ziphiidae; genus Mesoplodon; species Mesoplodon bidens. The sequence continues at coordinate 12,951,078 of NC_138181.1, read as the reverse complement.
ATGCCACGGTGCCCGGGCAGCCTGATGTCTCTCACTATCATTAGCTTTCTTCCCAGGCTCTGAAGGCTTCCGCTGCCCCAACAGTAATTACCAAGAGATTAGGCTGGCATTAAGCACTCCTTAATTTGACACATTGCAATGATCTCCATTCAGCCTTTCTGCTCGAATAACTTTCAACAAATATTTCGGAGGCTACCAAAATAAACACAAGTACTGTGTTTGCACAGCTGAGGCCCTCTTTCTGCTTCTCTAAATGCCACCAACGCCAGGTAGGGGGGTGGGAAGGAGACCTTGAGGGGGTGGGCAGGGGGAAGGAGGGCCCTAGGAGAGCCTGAAAACCCAAGTCCGTCAGTAGAAAGATATCAGTAGAAAACTAACATATGGCCCGCTACCACTGATGGCAATTTAATAGGGCCCATTATTTAAGCAAGTAGTTATACAAGGACCTAGTAAAGAAACATCAGTATTTATAGAAAAACCACCACATTAGGAAAAAATAATAATTACAGTGAAGGGAGTTATGCTGTTGTTACTGGGGTGTTTGGGCGGGTTATTAGCTTAGACATTATTCATTAAGTAATGTAATGGGAAAACCACTGTTAATATGGCCATAAATCCCACTGGGACCCATCACAGGTGAGATAAGATCACTTGGTAATTACAGTGCTTTAGAAGTTCAATATTCCCCTTCATGCAATTATTTTATTTCCTCTGTTCACACTTGCACCCTTCTCTTAACTAACCTGAGTTAGGGGAAGCTGGAAAGACACAGGAGAATGACATGGGGACATGAAGGGTATGGCAGCCAGGAGCTCTTTAGACAAGATACGAGAGAGAGAAAATGGATCCATGAAAGGGAGAGATGAGCTTAACCGAAAAATAAGTGCAAGTCAGAATGGCCAGAAACTGAGTCATGGATATAAATGTTTATGAGGGTGGGTTTATGAAGTCCAAGAACAAAATGATGAAATAATTAGGATCTTCCACCATAGAAAGATGAGAAAGTTTCTTCTAGAGCCAGACATTGGAAACCAAGTCATCGTAATTGGACATCTTCCAGCCCCAAGAGAGTTGCCTCCACCCCCGCAGCCCTCACCAGCAGTGGCCTTCTTCTTGGTGTGGTCCAGGAGATCTCGGTCGAGCCTCTGTGTCCAGGAAACCACCATGGCCAGATGGAGTTCCTGCCTCCATGCCAGGAGTTTGGCTGCTATAGAAGGAGAATCGTGACTCAGGGTGGCTGGGGTCTTTCTTTCTACCTGGATGGACATCAGCATTAAACTTCTTGCCAGATGAAGAGGGGAACCAATTGGATGGATAAAGAAGGAGGTTCCCATTTGTAACTGTAATGTGTCATCTCAGCTCTCACACACACATGCCTCTTCTCCAGCCCTCTCTCAGCCAGCGATGATGGTTATTGAACACTTAACTACTGCTAAAGCATGAAGGGTAATACAGTCCATCTGGGACCGGCAAACTATGGCCTGCAGGCCAAATCCAGCTCAGAGCCAGTTTTTAAAAATTAAGTTGTAATGGGACACAGTCACACCCATCAGTTTTTGTGGGGTCCCCGGCTCTTTCACGCTATAAGGATGGAATTTAGTAGGTGCAACAGAGATCATATGGCCCGAAAAGCCTAAGCTATTTGCTATCTTGCCCTTTACAGAAAATGCTCGCTGATAGATGGATGAATGAGTAAGTGAATGAATGAAGGACAGATCCTACATTTAGATGGATCCATAACTGTGGACATGATTGGACCAAATAGTGCCTGTGTACTCAGGTTGTGCCAGAAGTGTCTATTCCTGGAACAATAATGATAATACAATTGTGAAAGATGGCTAAGTATTTACTCAAGTGTAGTGGCACGTCTCACTTTTATCACCTGTTTTAATTTTGAATGTTTTAACTTTATACTCTGAGGTGGGCACTACTGTTGTCCCCATTTCATAGCTGAGGACAGTTAAAGAAGGAAGGTCATGTAGCTGGCATGAAGATTTTTTTTTTTGAAGTATAGTTGATTTACAATATTGTGTTAGTTTCAGGTGTACAGCAAGGTGATTCGGATATATATATATATATATATATATATATATATATATATATATATATATATATTCTTTTTCAGATTCTTTTTCTTATCGGTTATTACAAAACATTGAGAATAGCTCCCTGTGCTGTACAGTAGGTCCTTGTTAGTTACCTATTTTATATATAGTAGTGTGTATATGGCACGTAGATTTGATTCTTGGCCTCACTAGAATCTAGACACTGTAGTTCCAGGGCCCAAACTCTTGACCACCATGGTGCTGCACCACAACCCTGCCCTGAGGCTGCACTTCAGGTGGTCTTTGGAAAACCAAAGTGACTCCTGAGGTGAATTTCCAATGTGGGAAGGAAAGTTACAAAATTTCATACCCAGAAAAGGTAGAAAGGGGTGAGCATTTAGCTTGGAGGAGGCTTGTGCTGTCCTTCAGGAGAATGAAAAGCACTGTTGAGTTTAGCTCACAAGCTTCCTCATCCCTAAGCCAGATCCACATCTTCCTCTACCTTCCAGCTACTCACACGTGTCCATACACCAGTGCTCATGTGACGGGTCAGCATATCAGGCAGGGCAGACTAGCTGCTTTGTAAACCACATCAAATCCTCTGGATTTCACCCCATAAGAGTTTATTTCTCCCATAGGTCAGAGCCATTGCAAAGTAGTGGTGGCGACCCTATTACATGGAGCCCATAGGGGCCCAAGTGCCTTCCTTCATGCAGCCTTACTTTTCTAATCAGAATCAGCATTTCTAGGTCTTTGGAACTTTCTGCATTCAATAGAGAAAAACAGAAAGCAGCTCATATAGGGGAGGTTGTTAGGGGCAGGCCTGGAAGCAACTCCAGTCACTTGTGCCCACATCCTGCTGGCCTGTCCATAACCACTAGGGAGGTTGGAACAATGGACAGGCTAAGCATGTCCCCGAAGAAGAGGAGGGTATAGATGTTGCTGAGTACAAACCTTCTCTCCTACCATCAGAGCCAGGATGTTGATCGGCTCCAACAAATGGGCCATCAACCAGCACCAATATCTACCCATCAGTTCCTAATAATGGCTACCTTCTCTGTGCAAGGCTCTCTGTTGAGAGATAAAGACCCGTGAGTTACACTCTTCCCTTTCAGTGATCTAGTGAAGATACGCAAAAACAGCTACCCAGAATCTTCAGCAGGGTGCATTAAATGTTCTAAGAGGTGTCTACGTAGAGTAGGAGCACAAAAGGCAGAGTTCCTTCTGATGAGAGGAATCTGAAAAGGTTTCAGGGCAGAGACTCAGCTAATGAATGGGAATTTGACAGGCAAATAAAGCATGGGGGAGAGCTCGTCAAGGAGAGAACAGAAGGAAGAAACGCCCAAAAGCATGGGAGTGCTTGCATGTTCAGGGCCAACCAACTGGCTTAATGTGACTTCACTGCAGAGTGTCCGAGTCACATGGTGGGGACATAAATTTGGGCCAGACCTTGCTGAATCGCAAATGCCATGGTGGAGAACTTTGACCTTATTCTGCCTGCAATGGAGAATGAAGGAGGGTGCCATCATCCAATTCTGAGGCGGGTGATGATCAGATGGCGAGTGGAAAGGCTGAAGGGTAGGAAGACGAGTTAGGTATTGGAATAGCTCTCACGACTGCTGGTGATGGTCTAGCCCAAGGCAGTGCACATCCGTGTATGCCCTTGTGCAGCCCTTTTACAGATTTCCAACATGTAATCAAATCAACTACAGTCAGTGGCAACTTTCACTTACAGTTGGTTTAGAAGACAATATGTCACTATATACACATATTCAGAACAGGCATTAAACCCATGGTTTACTAACTTTGAAAATGGTGCCACCATTGGCCATGCATAGGCAGATTCCATGAGACCCTCAGCTGGGAATAATTTACCCTCAAAATCTGCTTACCTGCCACATCTACTCATTCTTTCCAGCCCCACTCGTTGCCTCTCAGCGGTCCCAGTGGGGTTCATAAAAGCCCCTTCTACTCTGTGTCCAAGGGTAGAAGTATTGGCAGCTCTTTTTAAAATCCCTTGGGTAGCCAAGATTCTCCATGAGCCTCTTGTACCTAGAGACCACCTAGGGCTTTTCTACCCTCCCCAGACCTCAAAGGCACAGGTACCCAGAAAGGAGGGTCACGTTAAATTTCCAGCCAAGCATCCGGACTCCACTCTCTGCCTTGCTCCCTCCAGCCTCCATCCTTCACGGTGGAGCCTGGATGGTGATGCAGTAGGACTCACAGCACTTACTTTAGTCTCCCTGCACACGTCCCAAACTGCATTCCTATCCCACCCCTGACATATGAATCTGCCCTCAATCCCCAGGGCTTGGCAGAGAACTTCAGTGACCCAGCGATGGCTCTGCTCTGTGTTTGTTTTAGACTCTTGGCCCTACAGCAAGATGGGTGAGCAGGTTGGACCAGCCTTCTCCCATGGCCAAGGAGTAGAAGGGGAGAGAGATGGCAGCTTGGCCACAGTTTGAATAAGCCTGGTGCCAGGCATAGCAGGAGGTGGGAGAGCTGAAGAATTTTGTTGAGAGAGTTAGAAAATAGTGATCTAGAGGCCATTCAAGGGAAAGGAATAAAACAGCTACTTTTTAAGACCCAGAGTAGGCACAATACAGAAGTGGTAGGTGACTCTTTAGAAGTGAATTATATTCTTTAGGGAGATAATAAGAGAAAGAAAATCAAGCCAGACCCTCTGTGTGGAAGAAAGAAAGACAGTTCCTCAGAAAAACAAACAAAAAATCAAGGAATTCAAGCACACCCAGAGCCCAGCTCTGTGTCCTTGAGCAAATTGCTTAACTTCTCTGCAAACTGGGGAAGGGGGTGGAGGTAAGGAAGATGCCTCTGTGACGAGTTATTGGCAGGATAAGTGATGAAGAAAGCTAAAAGCCAAGCTGGTATCTCTGGTATATGTGAGGGGCTACAGAAAGTCCATCCAGAAGCAAGGAACAGGAGCCAGAGGCAGACAAATTTCAGCCCTAGAGAAGGAAGACCTTTCCAACTACTGCAGCTACCAAACAACGCGATGGAATATTTCTTGAGTTAGTGAGTTCTGTGTCACTGAAGGTGACCATCGAATTCCAGGGTAGCCACATTCAGGGGATGTTGGTGTAGGAACTCCTGCACTGAATAGCGAAATTGGGGCTAAATCCTTCCTCCCTGCCCTGAGAGCCTGTGGTCTCTCGATTTTTGCTTCCACGCAGGGGGCGCACAGGAGCCCGGACAGAGAAACGGCCACTCATCGGGATTGGCACCGAAGCTCTGACTAACCAAAGGACAAAACACCGTGGTCATGGCCCTCCATGGTCCAACCCACCCTTTGCTTACATTCACTTCCACCCAATGGTTCTGTTCATGGGGGGGAGGGGGAGGGTTAATCACTCAGGGTGTATTTCTCCAGCTCTGAGAGTGGGGAGCCGTGATGTAAGCCTGCCCCGTGGGCTGCCAGAAGAGCCTCTGCCCTTAAATAGTAATGAGATCTATCGGTCTCCTTAACAAATGCATCTTCCCTGAGCGCTAAGTAAACCGTCTCCATTTACAGTGTCAATAGCAGTGCGGGGCCTTCCCTGCCTCTCAAGCAGCCTGAACGGATTGCAGTTGGCTGCCCTTCTTGATTCCCGTGCTCAGTGTGAGCTGTCAATGAGCGTGTCAATAAGATACCAGGACTATTGATCAGCATAGGCATTTAGGGGTCACCGGTCGATGAGAACTCCTGCAAGAGATGTAGAAAATGATAGCTTTCAGATAAAGGCAGCACAGTAGAGTTCCCGAAGGAGAAATAATATAGCTCAATTTTCCCTGTCCTGCTGCTTGTCAATTTCCCTTGGTTTTCTTGAGGTGGGGTCAAGGAGGAGCAAGCAGGGAGAGAAGTGGGAAAAGCAAGTAAGCAGCACTGCAAACATCTCAGAGAATGAAAAACCAACAGCTGCCATGAACCCAGACAGCAGCCCTCAGGCCACTGTCTGCCTCAAAAGAACAAAGAGAAAGACCAAAAGAGGCAGTGTTTCTGAAAGAGGTGGGCTCAGAGGATGAAGGTCAAGATGACAAGCATTCTTGAGAAACAGGTTTTGAGGGACTCACAAAAATCAGTTCAATAGCTCTTTGCTGGGTCCGCCTCTTAAGTGTTGAGCTGGAGTGGTCCAATTCTACACCAATTCGTTTGCTGCCCTGAGCGGTGGGGGAAGGCAGGTCCCCTTTAGAGCAACCTGACTTGTAATAGTTCATCATGGAAATAAAAAGGGTTAAAGTAACATTTTATTTGGGGGTGGAGAGAGATGGCAGAGAAGCTAAATATTATTTTTGCCCGTTCTGTGCCTCAGAATTTTAACGGATACTTTCACATTACAAAAGGATTGTCCATTTTGTCAGTTTCAACAGTGATTTGCCTTTAAATGCAAGTTAAATTATTCAATTTACAGATAATTGATTGCATGGAAATATTCAATGTTCAGGAGTACAAAATTGTTTTTAACATTTTGGTTTACTGAGTCCTAGGTTTCACAGATAATTCAGGACGCAGACACCCACACACAAGGATAATGAACATGCCACAGACTGGCAACCATTTTTTTCCATCCTTTCCCTTCTGAATGGAGATCTTTTGTGACCTTATATACTACTTCTTTGGGAACTGTTTCATTCCCTTAACTCAAAGCCACATCTCAGCTTGCTTCTGAGACTGTGAAATTCATCTCAAGTCCTGCCAGTCAGACCTTGCACTTTAATTAAACCCTGAAAGTTGCTTAAAGCAATCATTCAGCATCTCCACCTGAAACTTTAAGAGATGTTATATGAACAAGAGGCTGATGCATTTCAATGAGTTTGAGCAGGATCACGTGTCATCCTTCCTGACTGTGTACTCTTCACTGTGTGTCAAAGTTCATTCAGTTATCATTGCAAAGGATATTTATTGCCAGGGGAGAGATGATGGTGACTTAAAACTGAGGTAGTAGGAGGTCTGATTGAAAAAAGAAGGAAAAAAGCCCAAAGTTCAGCAAACCACAAAGAAAACAGGAGAGGAGGTCACAGCTAGCAAGAGATGTCAACAAAAGTTTGGAAGCAGGAAAATAAACAGGTAAATGACCAATGAAATAGCAGACAAGAGAAAGCTAAAATGTACACTGACAGCAAGAGTGGAGCCTCAAGAACGAGGCCGCTTCACAACATAGCCCCAAAAGGCTCACGAATTGGAGACACCAAATAGCTCTGAACCAGGTGTGTAGAGCAGGGCTGAACACATAAGGGTTGGTTAAAAGTCTTTAAAAGAAGCAGTCAGGCTCTTAGATGCCCTCTTCTAGCCAGGTGGCCAGGTGGCCCCTTCTTTGCTACAGCAGGAGTCTGAAGGGTTCCCTGATAGCAGTGGTTCTCAAAGTGCGGCCATGGGTCCAGCAGCATCAGTATCACTGGGGAACTTGTTAGAAATGCAAATTCTCAGACCTACTGAATCAGAAAGTCTGGGATGGGGCCCAGCAATCTGTGTTTTCACGAGCCCTCTAGATGGTTCTGATGCAGCCTAAGTCTGAGAACTATTGTTCTTTGTAGAGACTGAGCCAGACAGGATGAATCTGACATCAAAGACAACAGCAGTAGCTGAAAACAGTAGCCAACTACTGAAGGCTTGGGTGAGGTTGACGTGCAGAACACTGAACCCCCAACACATACCTCATCTCCCAAAAAGTTGGCAGCCAAGCTGCTATATCCTAGGTGGGATTTCTAAAGATTCTTCCCTGGGAAACTGATGGGCCTGAGAGAAAATATCTGTGGTTAGTGACATTAAGGGTGGGAGGAATCTCCAAATGAAATGATTGGGTTGTAGCCCATCAGCCTGCAGGAAAACCCACCAGCCCATGAGGCCCCTGTAGGCAGACAAACCTTCCCATTTGCCTCACCCTTAGTGATGAACTGACATTCAACAATTACCAGATGTGAGGAAATCCTCAAACAGGAAAGGACAAGACCAAAACTAAAACAAGCAAACGAAACAGAAATAAGAAACTTGGAATATATGAAAACAATGTCAGAAAGAGGAGAAAAGTTTAACAAGAGAATAAAGACTATAATGAATCATTTCAAAAGAGTAAGAAAAGATATTACATTCATGAAACAGGAACAGGAAACTAGTCAAAAATGGGAACATTGAAATAAACTTCCAGTTCCCACCAAAGCAGAAAACTAGCTCAGACTATTGTCTCCCTCCCCCAGAATCAACCGGAAGAACTACCTGGAAAGCTTTTTAAAACAAAGATTGCTGGACTCCATCCCCTGTAGGTCTGCGAGCAGGGTGATGTCGGGATAACACCAAATACTGTTGGGGTGATGAGTAAGGCAAATAAAAAGAGCCTGAGTGCTCATTCTCCACCCAGGAGTTCTTCATTCTAAGAACTGAAAGGCAAAATACTGACCAGGGAAGTTACCTGGTCAACATGGGGGCAATTGGGAATGATGAGCAATAATTCTGTGGGGCTTGAGTCTCTTCCCCTCGGGGCCCATCCCCTACCTTGTCCTCAAGCTCAATGAGTAAGACACAGTCTGGGGAAGCCTTGGCTCTTCCCCGAAGGAGCTCGAGCCTGCAGACCAGGACACCTGAGGAGCACAGCCACTTTCACAAAAGACAACAAAGTGAGGAACATACTCCATCTGACCCAAAATGATTGACAGACCAAGAAGTCTGAATAGGCACAATAGATGTACTTAAGGATGTGATGGAAATTCTGAGCATTGTGAAACGAGAACAAGAAATCATAAAGAAAGAACCAGGTGGAAATATTACCTATGAAAACATGAGAATAAAAATAGAAGATCAAACACATGGAATAATTTCAATGATGGATACATCCAAAAACTGATTTAAAGATTTGGAAAGAGGAAGTGAGGAAATTTTCCAGAAAGGAGCAAGAGATGGAAAACATTATTTTTTTTAAAGCCAAGAACTGTGTCTTAAGGAAGTATCAGTAACTGCAAATAGGAATAAGGGAATAGACTAGGAAGAAAAAAATATTTGAAGCAATAATGAAGATATGAACCAAACTGGAAATTGTGAAAATGCCAAATGTTGCCAAAGATGCAGAGCAAAAGGCCCCACAACTACTGCTCATCGGATGCAAACAGGTACAACTGAGTCAGAAAATCCCGGACTTCCCTGGTGGCACACTGGTTAAGAATCCACCTGCCAATGCAGGGGAGACGGATTTGATCCCTGGTCGGGGAAGATCCCACATGCTGTGGAGCAACAAAGCCCGTGCGCCACAACTACTGAGCCTGCGTACCGCAACTACTGAAGCCCACATGCTCTAGGGCCCACGTACCGCAACTACTGAGCCTGCATGCTGCAACTGCTGAAGCCTGCGCGTCTAGAGCCCATGCTCCACAACAAGAGAAGCCACCGCAATGAGAAGCCCACGCACCACAACGAAGAGTAACCTTCACTTGCCGCAACTAGGGAAAGCCTGCACGCAGTAACGAAGACTCAACGGAGCCAAAAAAAAAAAAAAAAAGAAAGAAAAGAAAAGAGAATCCTTTGGCATTAAACATGCCAAAGTAAAGTTAAACATGCATGTAATTGACATCCTAGCAATTCCACCTCTAGGCATATATCTTAGAAAAATTCTCAAACACTTGTACCAGGAGATATGTAAAAGAATGTTGGTGGCAGCATTATCCTTCATAGGATAAACCTGGGGGAAAAACCAAACGTCCATCAACAGTAGAATGAATAAACTGTGGTAGGTTCACACAATGGAATATAGAACAGTGGAAAAGAGGGAATTACTGCTTTAATTACTAACATGTATGGATCGCGAAAACACAATGCTTACCAAAATGAGTATATATATTTAAGGAAAATAATATAGTGTTATTCCATTTATATCAAGGTAAAAATTAGGCAAGACTAAATATGTTGTTGAGAGATACATATTTAGGTCATTAAAAAATATATAAAAGAGACTGATTAAAGCAAAATTGAGAATTGTGGTCATTTCCAGGAGGTATGTGAGGAGCAGGCTGTGAGATGAGATGCACTCAGGGTGCTTCGGGGTGGCTGGGGATGTTCTATTTTTTGGTCTTGGAAGTGAGTGTCTGAGGTTTTTTTCTAAAATCGTATTCAAACTGTACATATTTGTTTTTCATAAACTCCTATCCAGGTAGGCTGTGTCTTATGATAAAAAAACAAAACAGGGGCTTCCCTGGTGGTGCAGTGGTTGAGAGTCTGCCTGCCGATGCAGGGGACACGGGTTCGTGCCCCGGTCCGGGAAGATCCCACATGCCGCGGAGTGGCTGGGCCCGTGAGCCATGGCCGCTGAGCCTGCACGTCCGGAGCCTGTGCTCCGCAACGGAAGAGGCCACAACAGGGAGAGGCCCGCGTACCGCAAAAAAAAAAAAAAAAAAAAAAAGTTAAAAGCAACAACTGACATAAGTGGGGAAAAGAGACAAATCAACAATTGTAGTTGAAAATTTCAAAGGCCCTTCCCAGAAACAGATCAAGCAGATAAAAGAAACGAAGATATAGAAGATCTGAACAACAGAAATAATAAATTTCAGCACATATAGAACTCTACCCCAAATGAATAGACAACCTGTGCTATTTTGAACACACACCAAGCATTTATAAATCTAAATTGATTTTGGACCATAAGCAAAACCCAGTAAATTCCCAAAAGTCAGATAATACCAATTAAGTTCTTAGACCATAATGCAATAAAAGTTGTTATCAATAACAAAGCAATATTTTTTAAAAATTCCATATGTTTGGAATTTTAGTATATTACTAAATAATCACTGAGTTAAAAATAGATATCATGAATAATATAAGAAATATTTATAGCTAAATAATAATGAAAACATGTCAAAATTTATGGCACGAAATTAATAGTATTTACAAGGACATTTATAAGTTTAAATAATTTTATTAGAAATTAAGAAAGATCAAAAATAATTAAGCGAAGGATTCAACATACAACATTAGAAACAAGGAACAGATTAAATCCAAAGAAACAAGAGAGAAAATATTAAAGATAAGTATATTAACCACAATCCAGTCAGAAGAACAAAAACAGTAATTTGAACAAGAAAGGCTTAATGTAAGTATTAACTATTTGCAAGGAATAATCTACTATGGCGGGGATAAAGAGTGAAAGCTAAAGAATGCTCAGGGTTTTTTTTGGGGGGGGGGGCGGGTGCCCACTGAGACAAAAACATGGAAGAGAGTCCCTCCTCAAGGCTGGAATTCAGACCTAAATAGACAAGGGGTGGTGGCAGTCCACTGGATGCCAGAGAAGTTCTCTGGGTTTCCCGGGACCAGAGTGAATCCCCATTTGGCCAACGGGAACCCCCCGGCAAAGGGGGCCAAAGAGCTGAGACTGGCAGGCAGGAAACTGGCCAATGGGATAACAACAAAACATCTCATTCTGGCTACTTTCCTGCTCATCATCCAGTCTGCATAATGCCATCAGTGAAGTGGGAATAGTGTGGTGTTTTGAGGAATGTCAAGATCATCAAGATCTCTGCAGACCCTATTATGGCAGAGAGCAGGAGCATTGACAGAGCCCTGAGGCAGCCCTGTGAAGATAGACTGCTGGCACTGCCGGGTAAAAGCAAACTGCTATTGGTGGTCCTTTCAAATTGGCATGGAGAAAAACGCATTAGCCACGTCATGAACTACATTCCAAATGCCAGGGATTGCACTGATTTGCTCCAGTAAAGGTACAAAACAGCAACAGCTGCATCTAGAATCACTGCCTGATTCAGTTTATGACAGTCCACAGGTACTCCAATATCCATCCAACATCTGCACAGGCCAAGCTGGTGAGTAAAATGGGAATAAGACAAGTATCACCACTCCCACTTCTTTCAATGCTTTGATGATGGCATACATCTTTGAAATTTCCCCAGAGAGGCAGTATTGTTTCTGATTTATTACCCTGGTATGGAGGAGAAGTTCCACTGGGTTTTATGTAGCCTTCCAATCATAATGACTCTCATCCCATGGATCTGAGAGCCAATGTGGGGGTACTTCCAGTTCCCAAGTACATGCACAGCAGTTTTACATTCAAGGTCTGAGGAAATAACTCACGGGGTGGGTCTTTGGATGAATCAAGCCCACTGTGAGTCAAACCTCAGCTGAGTTTCCATCTTTATTTGATTACTATAGCCTCCACTTTGATGGGTCAGAGGTGCGTTTTGTTTTGGGGGTTTTTTAATTTAATTGATTGATTAATTAATTAATTAATTAATTTTTGGCTGTGTTGGGTCTTTGTTGTTGTGCGCAGGTTTTCTCTAGTCGTGGCGAGCAGGGGCTACTCTTTGTTGTGGTGGGTGAGCTTCTCATTGCAGTGGGTTCTCTTGTTGCGGAGAACAGGCTCTAGGCACGTGGGCTTCAGGACCTGTGGCATGTGGGCTTCAGTAGTTGTGTCTCACAGGCTCTAGAGCGCAGGCTCAGTAGCTGTGGTGCACGGGTTTAGTTGCCAAGCGGCACGTGGGATCTTCCCGGACCAGGGCTCGAACCCACGTCCTTTGCACTGGCCGGCAGATTCTTAACCACTGCACCACCAGGGAAGCCCCAGAGGGGCATTTTGGATGCCCAGGAGTTAGTGTTAATTCATAGCCAGTGTCTAGTAATCCCCCAAAGGTTTGGGTATTGCACAGTCACACCAGTAAGTGGCCCTAGGTCCTTTTGGATTAAGTTTGGAAAAACATTTACAGTGCCTACTTGTGAAAATGCAGCAGGGAACTTCCTCCGAAGGAGCCGGCGTCACCTACAATCCAGAGGCTCTGAGTCTATGCATTATGTCTCAAAACTGGTGACTCAAGTCTGGGTTTCAGCCAGACTTACAGCTTTTTCTGTGATACAGATCAAGAAATACTTTAGCAGGCTGCCATCTATTTTGTTCTGAGGCACATTGTGATCAGTCACTATCACCAAAGATCTCAGCGATGAGATGCAGGCCTTCCTGAAGAGGTTGTGCTTGTAACCCAATAGGTTGTGAAGAAGTTTGCTAAGTTGCCCTGAGCCAGAGCTGATCCACAGTTACTGGGCTGAGCTATTGGTCAGGGAAATAAAGGGCAGGACTGGCAAGGAGGAAAACCTCCACCCGAGTGCCAGGCTTTGTGCGTAAGAATCCTCCTGTTGGAATGCTGGCCAGGCTTCTGGAAGCTGTAGAACCCATCACCTAGAGGCCACCTGGAGCACCCAGAGAACTCACAGGGAAAGTGCCTGCAAAGATGCCACCAAGACTTGCTGGCGGTGAATCCCACTGGGTGGCCTGTACAACACAGGAGCCCTCAGGAAGGAATATATATGTATACTGGAACCAGGAAGAGAAACCCAATTCCCCCTGCGGTGTCCTTCCAGCACCCTCTGCTGACAACGCTTAGCATTGTGTCAGCTAACAAGGAAGAAGTGTTCCAGTCTCACAAGCAGAGCGATCCAAGGTAGGTTTGGAACTGAAAGGCAATAAAAGTGGCACTGCCACATAAGGAATGTAATTACGAAACAAAACAGAAATCACGAACAAACCAAAAGGTAGTTATTTGAAAGGATGAATAGGTATAGAACTCTTAGGCAAGATTAATTAAGACAAAAAGAGAGCAAGGATAAATTAAAAAGAATATTCTGAGACCAACAAAGATATCTTATATGTTTGAAATATAATAGCAGAGATTGCTTTAATTAACTTAAGTGTTGACCCTAAGCTCAAGGAAATTCCCTAGATAATAGAACAGAAAACAAAGATATGGAAAATGGCTGGAGGGGATATAAATTAAACCCCAGCCCTGTGTGGGCTCCAGGAATGTTCTGCTCTCTCTTTTCTGGTGCTTTTCATCCTTCACTAAGTAGCTTCGTTCCACACATGCGCAGAGCGGTACCCACAACAGGATGCTCACAACAGGATGCTCCTCCAGAGCGTTTCCTGTGCTTTTTGGCAGGGATGACCTGTGGTCAGTCGTGAACTCCAAGGGGAGTCAACAGCTCAGTCTTCCACCCTCTGTATGGAACAGCTTCTTTGGTATAATTTTTTGCCCCAGAGCTCCCTGTGCAATTAGGCAGAGGCTAGACCTTTCCTGAAACCACACTTCGGCCTCTCTTCTACCCCTGTGATTTCTTGCTTCCCTCATCCCCTAAGAGGTTGCTCCTGAGGGCACTCCCTCAGTGACTCAGTTGCACAAGAATCCCTGTCTCTGCCTCTGCATCCAGGGAATCCACCCTAAGGCAGAGGGGTGATGCGCTGAAAGTTATACCACAGGGAAATGAATCTATAGTGGTGTTCAGGATGGATTAGAGCAGAGAGAGAGAGAAAAAAATAGGAAGAGGAAGATAAGAGGTTATGTCTGGACAGACTCACTACTGATGCCACATGGCAGATGAGAGAATGGAAAACGTGAAATAGGATGGCAGTATCTCCGACCTGGTGACTAGGAGGACGGCAGCACCACATGCAAACATCAGGTAACCAGAGAACAATCATACTGGGAGAAAGCATCCCCATGTAGTACTATCACCCAAGACTTAACAGCTGCACGACACTCTGCAATTTACAGAGCTCTCAAATACCTCATCTCTTTTTTCCCAAAGGTCTCCGTGAAATAGGGTGGTAGGTATTCTCTCTTCTTTTCTCTTTCCTTCTTTCTTGTGACCTTGAAGTACTTCCCAGGAGAGAACGGGAAGAATACATCCTCATGCCCATTGACTTTGGACTTGACCAGGTGACTCAGTTTGGTCAAAGTAATATAGAGAAACATGACATGAGCAGAAGCTTTGTGTGTGCTCCTGTGATTCGACGTGGCTTGGGTGCTTTTGCTATCCACCTTCAGAGAACATGCCCCCAGGTAATTACTAATACAAAGTAAATGAGAAGACGTGTAGATCAGACCCAAATCCAACCCACAGCCTAGAACTATGTGCAGCTGAACCACAGGTACCTACAAACCTGTAAGTGAGAAATAAACTCTTGTTGTTTAAGCCACTGCATTTTAGGAATGTTGTTAGCACTGTTGCAAAAAAACCCTGAATAATACAGTTAGGTAAACAGGTATTAGTAAGGTGCCCAAAGATAAAACACCTGAGATACAGAGAGGTTAAGAATTTGTCCAAGTTTACAGCTCAGGGGAGACGGTTAACTCTGCTGTTATCTACCTACTCAAGAAAGACTCTGCACATGTAGACACATTTCACAGCTTAGAGGCCCAGAACTCAAAGGAATAATTTTTAAATGCCTTAAAAAAAAAAAACTACTGAGTTTTCTAATAACCTAAGAAATGCATGTTTTCATATATGCTGCCTATTAAGTCTGTTCATATCGTATCAGCAAACATCATGTCGTCTTGGAGAGGTTCCTAGTTTCTCCTGTGAAATGTTTTTCAACGCCTGAGTGAATCAAAATGAATGTAAATGAGGTTTATTAAGTCAACCCCACATGGTGCTGTATTGTCAGCATTTGTAGGGCTGTGACAGGTTAGTTATTGCAGTTTGAAGGAAATGTCACCAACACAGCAGTCTGCAGAATTAACTTAAAAGAAATATATACATATATATATATATATATATATGTATATATAAACGTCTCAGGATTTTCTACCCTTTTGAAAATTGTCTCCTCAGAAGGTGACAGGGGGCTGAGGGAGGCTAAGGTTGGCTCATTCTTTTTCATCAAGAATCGCTCTCTGGGCTTCCCTGGTGGTGCAGTGGTTAAGAATCCGCCTGCCAATGCAGGGGACACGGGTTCAAGCCCTGGTCCGGGAAGATCCCACATGCCACGGAGCTACTAAGTTCGGGCGCCACAACTACTGAGCCTGCACTCTAGAGCCCGCGAGCCACAACTACGGAGCCTGCATGTCAGAACTACTGAAGCCCGAGTGCCTAGAGCCCGTGCTCCGCAACAAGAGAAGCCACGGCAATGAGAAGCCCGCGCACCGCAACAAAGAGTAGCCCCGCTGGCCGCAACCAGAGAAAGCCTGCACGCAGCAAGGAAGACCCAATGCAGCCAAAAATAAATAAATAAAATTAATTAATTAATTAAAAAAAAAAAAAGAATCGCTCTCTGGCTATGTGATACCTAAGGCCGAGGGTCAGGGGCTACAGGTAAGCAGCCAGGCTTCTGAGAGCTGCTGTTAATGGACTGTGGAGAGGAAACAAAATGAGGGTGATTGCAGTTGACGAGTGACAGGAGTAATGACAACAGCACCAAGTGCCCTCTCCTCCTAGAATGAGTGTCAGACTGGTTTGCGGGGGGAGTGTGGGCAGAAACAAGAGGAGAAAGAAGGCAAGGGAGGCCCGGGATGCTGAGCCGCCAGAGGAGGGGCTTTATTAACTCCAAGGGGGCTGAGGATCCAGCCATGGTGACATCACCCCTTCCCGGGCACGTTTCTGTTGCCCGCCCAGAGGAGGCGTCAGGAATGGGCTGGCCCGGTCATCGGTCCCTTAGGTGATTTGATTGGAGGAGAGTCAGGAGGGCTGTTTTTTCCACATCATCACGCTCAGTCACTGTAACTTTTGGAGAACTGTTTCTTCGAGTCCTGGACGCTTCCCTTTAAGGCGTCTCCTCTCACATGAAAATACCTCATGGGAAAGATAAATGTGTTAAGCGTTACATCTCTCAAGACTAAAGTAAAAAATACCTTTTAATTGAAACCTCCAGGCCCTCTTTGTAGGGAGAAGGCCCTCATTGCAGGGGAAGGAAAAGATACTGAAGGAAAACATGCAACCAGACCAGAAATAGACGTTCTGACTTGTCAGTGCCCTAAACTTACAGTGGATAAACGTTGTGCCCCTGTGCTACAATCAGCATTTTGGTTACATAAGGTTACCTTTTCCCGGCCACACACAGGACAGTTACTCCCCCCTTTACATAAAACGTGAGAACCACAGAGTTTGGGTGGTCCTCTCATTTAATCCCACCTTTTTACAGTAGAGAAACTAAATGCCAGAAAAGGAAAGGGGATATCTAAGCTCACCCACTGGAGCAGAACACAGACATATCTTCTTTGTCAAAATTCTGTCTTTCAAAAACCCATGCCACTCTGCCTTCTCTGGATAGGTCCCACGCCCGAGGCTTAAATTTCTCTTGAGTGCAACCAGAAACAGTTATTAAACGATATTGGCGAATGCTCTGTGACTGTGTGCTTTTCTGTGCAAAATGAGTTTAAAAGATCCATCCACTCAGCAAACATTTGTTGACTGCCCATTGTCCCTGACCTCTGGGACCTCACAGACTAAGATGTCCTAACTGGCCAAAAGCGTTGGAGGTTTAACTGTAAATACCATCACAGAAGTAAAGGGGACAAATATTCACATTGAGGGTCCATTTTATTAGGTAGGGAGTGAAGAAGAAAATAGACCTCTAGGTGGACATGGCAGAGATGGGAGGAATTATGTCTCTCCCCAGCAGATAGATGAAACCCAAAGACCCACTTCTGCTTGCTAATCCTCTAGGTAAAGGCCCATGCCATCATTTTATACATACGTACATATATATATATATATATATATATATATATATATATATATATATATATGAAACTACTTCAGAGCTCAGGAAGACCATGAGTCTATAAAGCTGTCACTTGTCGAAGTTCCCTGGAGTTGACAGAATATGAATAGCCCCTTCCCCAAAGGCAGAACCCAAGTGAGTGCTTCTGCAAGGACTGAATTCTGGCCACGCATCATGCCTATTTAGTGACTTGGAATTACTGGGCTCAAGGACAGAGCTGGGTATCGCTACCTAAGAGTGAGCTTCCAAAGGAAATTGCCCAGGACAAAGGTGGTCCTTTAGGACTGAACTCAAGAGGGACCCTGAGGCTAGAAGTGGATTTGGTCCAGAAGGAGGTCCACTTTCTGAGAAAGAAGATGAATAGGGAAAAAGGATCAAGCCAAGGGCTGAGAAGGACATAAGCAGCCACTGGAGGAAGAGCCAGTTGAGGAGTCCAAGAGAAGCAGGGTGATCCAGGAGAGTTTCCCATCACAAAGCCAAGAAAACCACAGATGGCGGCGAAAAACCTCACATAAGCAGTTCGTTTCAACTCTTGCTCCAACGAACATTTTTAGCAGCTTTCTTATGGTGGAAAATGATTGATTTGAATTTCACTCCTTTTTCAACAAAGACAGCTGTGTGGTGGAAAGAGCCATGAACCTGGGTCAGAAACCTCAAGGCTGAATCCCGCTGTGACTATGTGTCAGAGCCCAGCTGTGTGACCTTGAGGAGGTGTCCTAATAGCTAGGGGTCAAGACTTCCTCATCTAAAATCACAGGTTGCTCTGAGTTTTGATAAGGTAATGGAAATAAAGCACATGTAAAGTACTACATACGTAACATGACTATTTAAACTGTAATTCTTAGAGAACTGACAAACATGGGTGTAAACAACAAAAAGACGGGTGCCCATAGTCCTGAACATGGTAAGTTTTCATGCAAGGTTTTGCAGGGCTTATTTACCACTTACTGTCAATGACACTCCTTTGCTTATATTTATGATAAATGCTCTGCTTATTGAGTATATTTAATCCATTGTGAACGGCATGATCAAGGATGAAATAGGACAGCAGAGATGGAAAAACCATCCGAACAGCAGGGATTTTGCCACTGTAACTTGACTTGCCTTGAAAATCAGCTGCCTCACACCTGCCAGAAGTGGTTTGGAACCCCTCAAAAAGTCCCATCCCCAGAGCATTGTCATTATTTTACCCGTCAGCTCCCTGAGAAAGCCCCATCAACAAGGCATAGTTGTTCGCCCTGATCCAGAACTCACTCTGCAGAAAAGCCCTATCCCCAGAGTGTTTTCAAAGTACTACTAATCATCAGCTGCAGAAGCAACACTTTGGTTTAACAGTGCAGCTGTTTGAGGGTGTGGTAGCAACTGGGGAAAACGAAAGCCTAGTCCAAAGCTTCGAAGGATGATCTAGGGAATGAGATGTCCACAGAGTGATTTGAAAGCTCTGACATAGTCCTAGGGATCTAGAAGGTTGTGAGGATGTGCAGGGCTGTGCAGGTACCCAGGAAAGACCAGAGGTCTGTAATCTCTCACCTCTGGGTAACCCTGTGGCCCTGGGCAAGGAGGAAAGGAAGGCTTAGACAGAGCTGTAAGCTTCCTGAGGATTTAAGGTATACACCAAAGCACACAGAGCCACTCATCAAAGAATTCAAAACATTAGTTCAAAGTACTTTAGGAAATAGGTGACCAACTATTAGCTGACCGCTCAGATAACCTAGCAAAGACCTCAGTGGCTACACACTACAGGGAACACGTGTTTCACAGAATTCGTTTAGAAAATGTATTAAACCAACAAATGGCAGTAACAACAACAACAACAAAATCAGCAACAAAAGCAAAGTCTGATGGAGGGAGATCTGATTTCCAGAATTGGCACGTTATATTATCTAAAATGTTCATTTTGTGAGAAAAAAAATATGTCTATATAATTATAAGACATGCAAAAAACAGGAAACCAGGACCCAGAGATAGATTAAAAAAAAAAAAAAAAAAAAACAGTCATTAGAAACTTCCCTGAGGGGGAACTCAGATACTAAACTTACCAGACAAATATTTTTAAATCAGTTTTTTACATATACTCAAAAGACTAAATAAAACCATCTTTAGAATTAAACTTTGACAATAATGCCTCACTAAATAGGGAGTATAAATTGAAGGATTAAAATGAACAGAAAAGTAAAAACAAAAAAGAACCAAATAGGAATTCTGTAGTCGAACAGCATAATAACTGAAATGAAAAATTCACTAGAGGAGCTCAACAGCAGATGTGAACTGGCAGAATCAGGAAAGCACCAAGAGATAAATGACTCCTCAAGTAAAAAGCATCCTCGATAATATTAACAGTTGACTTCTCTTTATAAATCCAAGAAAGCCAAAAGGAAGCCAAAAGGCAATTGGAGGACATATTTAAAGTTCTGCAAAAAAGAGCTGCCTTCAAAGAATTCTTTATCCAACAAAACTATCATTCAAAAACAAAGGAGAGGGGCTTCCCTGGTGGTGCAGTGGTTGAGAGTCCACCTGCCGATGCGGGGGACACGGGTTCGTGCCCCGGTCCGGGAAGATCCCACATGCCGCGGAGCGGCTGGTACCGTGAGCCATGGCCGCTGGGTCTGCGTGTCCGGAGCCTGTGCTCCGCAACGGGAGAGGCCACAACAGTGAGAGGCCCGCGTACCGCAAAAAAAAAAAAAAAAAGGAGAAATTAAGACATCATAGATAAAAACTGAGAAACTTGGTTACTGGCACATCTGCCCTGTAAGAAAAACTTTAGGGAATCCTTCAGGTTAAAATGAAGACCATAACTTTAGTCCACACGTAGAAATAAACAGCATCAGTAAAGGTAACTACATAGGCAAAAATGAAAGACAGTATAAATGTATCTTTTGTAATACTTTACCTTTACTATTACTTTAAAAGACAACTGCATAAATCAGTAATTAGTAAACTGAGTTGATGGGCTGATAAGGTATAAAGATGTAATTTGTGTGACATTTATAGCACAAAGGAGGAGAGAAGTGGAAATATATTGGAGCAAAGTTTCTGTATAATATTGAAATTAAATTTGTATTAACCCAAACTTTAAGTTTCAGTACTAATTGTAGTGCCCAGAACAACCACTAAAGAATAGTCCAAAAAATATAGTAAATAAAATAGCAAAGGAACTAAAATAGTATGCTATAAAATATCTATTTAACACAATGAAGGCAGTAAAGGAGTGATAGAGGATCAAAGGCAAAAGACATAGAGTAAACACTAGCAAAATGGCAGTCATAAGTCCTACCACATTCCTCAAAAGAAGGTAAACAAGTGGCCAATAAGCAGACAAAAAGATACTAAACATCACTCTTCATTAAGGAGATGTATATTAAAAACACAATGAGGTACCCCCTCACACCCAGTAGGATGGCTATTATCAAAAAGAGAGACAATAACAAGTGTTGGTGTGGCTGTGAAGAAATTGAAACCCTCAGAATTTGCTGGTGGGAATGTAAACTGAGGCAACACTGTGTAAAATAATTTGGTGCTGTCTAGAAACATTAAAAATATTTACATATGACCAATTCTACCCTTAGGTATATACCCAAGAGAAAAAAGAACATATGTCTACACAAAGACTTGTACATGAAGTTCTTAGTAATATTATTTATAATAGCCAAAAATAGAAACAACCCAAATGTCCATCAACTGATGAATGGATTAAAAGAAAAGTGACATGTCCATACAGTGAAGAATTATTCAGCAATAAAAAGAAGTGAAGTACTGGGCTTCCCTGGTGGCACAGTGGCTGAGAGTCTGCCTGCCGATGCAGGGGACACGGGTTCGTGCCCTGGTCCAGGAAGATCCCACATGCCGCGGAGCGGCTGGGCCCGTGAGCCATGGCCGCTGAGCCTGCGCGTCCGGAGCCTGCGCTCCTCAGCGGGAGAGGCCACAGCAGTGAGAGGCCCACGTACCGCAAAAAAAAAAAAAAAAAAGAAGTGAAGTACTGATCCATTCTATAACATGAATGAAGCTTGGAAATATTAGGCTAAGCAAAAGAAATCAGTCACAAAGGATCATGTATGATTCCATTTACATGGAGTATCAGACTAGGCAAGTCTACAGAGACAGAAAGTAGACTAGTTGGTTGCCTAGGCTGGTGGAATAATGAGGAGGGAAGGGGGAGTGATTGCTAATGGGTTGGGCTTTCTTTTGGGAGTGATGAAAATGCTCTTAAGTTGATTGTTGTGATGGTCTTACAACTTTCGAATATATTAAAAACCATTGTGTACTCCAAATGGGCGAGTTTTAAGATATGTGAATTACATCTCAATAAAGTTGTTATAAAATAAATGCCTACCAAGACAACACATCGAGAGGGTTTATGAATTGAAACAGAGAAAAGGATCCTTGTGGTGCCTATGCTTTAAGACAATCTGAGTCCCAAATGGGTTTCCTAGGGTGTGATTTTTTTTCTATGAAAGAAAAGAATTTCTGCTTTACAAAATCATTCATGGTAAAGTAGTGTTCTCTGGCTTTGCATACCCATATGCCATTGCACACCAGTTAGGATGCTCCCCACTAGCCCAACCCCTTAATTCAGAGATGACTGTGCTGATGACTCTGGAACTCTTTCTGCTCTACTAACAGAGCCCTATGTTGAATAGTCCAACCTCCTGATCTAGAACTTTTTCCAACACTCAAATTGGGCACTAGAAAGGGTGCAGGGGTAGGCAGAGTAATAAAGGCATGGGTGGCGGGGAGGAAGCTGGGATTTGGTCAAATGGAAATGTACATACAAGGCAAGGTCATGGGTAAGATGAATGGATGGGAGGAATGGCTGGGGAGAGACCTGTCAAGAGATGGAACAGGCACAGGAGAGGGGTAAAGAAGGACCAGCCTGGAGGCCGTAGTCAGAAGAGAAAGATGGTGGACCCCCATCAGAAACTATTAGGTAGGTGATGAGAGAGGAGGAAAACTCACCAGTGAATTCCAGATTGCCTCTTATTTTAATTTCACGAAGGAAAATGTCTTTTTCAAGCATCATTTTCCAGAACAAATGATCAGTTTGTGAAGTAGATCATCAATTCCCAACCTGATTTGTTTTTAATCTATCAGAGTTGCTTAAGGAAGGTCTTATTTGCGGCCAAAAGAATGCAGTATTCTCTCCATTTCTGAAGGAGGAATTCAAAGCACTGCGTGTTGGAGTCCCTCTGTTGCCACGGGACAAGCAAATGGTGCTCAGAGAGGGGACCTGCCTGCAGGGGAGACTCTAGTTCCCAAAGCCATCTATTGTATCTGAGCTGTGTGTGGGCCCTGTGGGGGCTGATAGCTCAGAAAATCAGACGGAGGACTGGCCTGTCTCCCTTGAGACAGATAACAGAGAAAGTAGAAGGCCATGACTCAAAGAGCCTGGAAATGGAAATGGACCTGCAGGGTTGCCAGGTTCAGCCCCTCATCTTGCAGATGGGGAACTCAGCCCAGAGAGGACAAGTGACTTGTCCAAGTTTGCTCAGCCAGACAGTGGCAGATTTGAAACAAACAGCCTGGCTTCTCTCTCCCTGAAGATGCATGGCCCCCAGACAGGCCAGGCTGTCACTAAGAGACAAGTAAGTATGCTTGTACCTGCCCTGGAATGCCTCACACTGAAATCAGAAAACCTTCTGCTGCAACCCTGATGAGGAAACTAAATTAGCTACTAATTGTTTAATTGGTGGCAAGCTCTATAAGGCAGTAAGGAATAAATTAAGTTGGACTGCGAAGCACACATTAGTTAGATCTGATCATCTTGATGATCACCTCTGTGGCCCACCGGTGATGCTGTACATCTCGCCCCTTGGAAAGCTCTCAGAGGGATCCCATGACCTTTTTGCTGCCAGATAAATTATTCCTTTCTCTTCCTTTTTCTGTCCCACTTTCACTATCTTCCCTTCTCAGTCTTTTTAATCCAGAACTTTAATGTCAGTAGAGTGCTCATGAATGACTAGCTCTCTTGGGAAGAGAACACTGGTTTGTAGCATTTAGCAATTTCTGTGCACTCCCATCATGGGCCAATTTCAAGGTACCAACATGACATCTACCAGTTTATAGAATTCCTGATAATTTAACAATTGGCTCTTGCAAGCACATACAAGATGATTCCAAAACAACACTGATAGTGTGTATAGATTCCATCTGAAAGCAGCAGAATACACATTTTTTTCAAGTGCACATGGAACATTCTCCATGTGGGTAGATCACATGCTAGGCCACAAAATAAGCCTCAGTAAATTTAAGAAAATTGAAATCATGTCAAGCACCTTTTCCAACCACAATGCTATGAGACTAGAAATCAACTATAAGAAAAAAAACTGCAAACCACACAAACACATGGAAAACAGTATGTTACTAAACAACCAATGGATCACTGAAGAAATCGAAGAGGACTTCCTAAGGTATCTTTTGATCTCTGACCTCAACATTGTCCCCAGACAAGTCCCCAGTGAAGCTGTGAGGGAAATAAACTTGGACTTGGTGGCCCCAGCTTGCTCCTCTGTGCCCTTTCTCACCTCCCAGTGGATAACCTGAACCAAATTGCTCACACTTTCCACATACCTCCCTTTCCAAGAAAAATTCACTCTCCAAAAAAAATATCTGAAACTCTTTTTCCCTAAGATGCAAATAAGTGGTAACAGCTTCAAGTAGTGACTTTCCAGAGTTACTTACATGTTGGCATCTTGGGAAAAAAACTTAAAGCTAAGGGATTCAAACTCCACTTTGGGGATTGCAGGCAGCCCAGAGGGTATGAGCAATCGTAATTCCAGAGCAATAGTGTCACAGCAGAGCCCCCGAACATCACGGGAATGGCTGCCTGGCCCATCCATGTGAGAAGCTGGCCTTGATCTCTGCCTTCCAGGGCCTGCCATCATCCTAGCAAGCTCCAGACCCCCTCTCCTTGTGCTTCCAGACCAACAGTGTTTGAGGTCAGGATATCTAAGTAGACTGATGATACAAAGAGCAGCATCCGGACCAGAGACAAGAGAGGTCTAATCTCAGCGACACCATCTCCAGTTGCCTGACCTCAGGAAAGATACCTTATTTAAGTTCAGCTCCTGCTCTGTAATACAGGACTTAAAACACCCACCTCGGAGGATGGTTGGGGGCATAGTGCCCACCAGGGGTGATGATGGTAATTCCCAGTGGTGGTGATGGTCATGAAAGATAAAGCGTCACATCTCCTGGGAAAATAAAAACTCCAGAGCTGGACTTTCTAAACCCCAGAGTCTTTCCTACAGATGATCCCAGTTGCAGGTTATTATTTCCTGCCGGCAACACACCCAGGCTGCCAGCCCAAATGATGGAACTCTCTAAGACACCAAAACGTAGGTGAGGGCAGTGCTCCCCTCTGGGGGATGCTGGACCCGTGTTTGATTGGTGCTGACAGCAGGTGCCAGGGAGACATTTTTGCCAACCATCCAATATCCCTGGTCCTCTGGTAATTCAGATTACTTTCCAAATGTCACTGCATCTGTCTGAGTCTGACAGCTCTTCAAACTGGGGCCCTTTCTCTGAGCCTGAAGACCTAGACATATTCCTGAAGGGGCTTTTGATCTTCATTTCTTTCCAGGTGGGAGGGTCCTTTGTCAGGCAAAGTCCAGACTCGTGAAACTTGCAGACAAAAAACCTAGTGACAGGTAGTCTGGCAGGTGAAGTCAATAGCACATTGAATGCAGGGACCCAGCTAGTTGGATAAGACACATGACATTCCTGAAAATGAATAGCCAGGGGGAAATACTTACATTGTTCTTCAAACCCACTACAGCATCACCCCCACTTATCTTGAAATCTGACTTCTAGTAACTTCCAAATTGTGCAAGCAGAGAAAGCCCAGACACCTGAAATAACTATTCCACGGTCTTACACCAAATCCATGAACTGTACTGCTTAGAAGATGGACCAAAGCACTTGTTCAAAGCCTCTTTCCTCTTGCTTAACATAAAAGTCTAGCAATCCTAGATATTTGGGATTCCAGTCCCTGCAAACTGGATATAGCATATATAAGATGTTCCGGGGAAGGAAGAGGGAGGCATTAGAGACAGCTCAATAACAGCAGTGAGGATTGACAGCTGGCAGCCTTGTGGCAGAAAGCTAAAAGCAAGTGCAGGAGAGTGTGTGGGCTAGACGGTCATAGAAATAAGGCAAGGTCATCAAGAAAGGGTTAAACTCTCTCGCGCTTCTGAAAAGGTAAGGAGATGTAGAATACATTTGAGAAAGCCTTCCATCCAGAATGCCTAAAGGAAATGAAATTTGGGGCTTAGAAAGAACAAGCTTGGGGATTCAGGGAAATTCACTTAAGTGGAACGCTGTCCTCCCCCTGACAGTGCAAGATAAATGAGGTAGTGCTGCACCTGCAAAGGCCACTGAGACTGGGCTGGGGAAAGAAAATCGCCCCCTTGTCACCTTTCCGGCAGCTCATAATGTTCTAAAATTCCCCCCATCCTCCCAAAAGCAACCCGGTCCCTGCCTCGCGGTAGGAATTGCTGTGTGCACATTGCAGCTTGGGACTCAAGCCCCGCTCCTGTAATGCCTGCCTGGGGCACGGAGGTGTGCCTGCCCCTTGGGAATGGGTGTCTGGGAGAGATCTTGCCAGATGCTTGGTTCCTGCTCCTTCTTGTCTCCTCTTCTCTTCTGCTGTCTCTTCTGTTTCCCACCTCCCTCTTCACAGGGCACCGAATGCAGCCGACAGCTTTTGACTCTCAGCAGGCCTTTAGTTTTGGAGATAAGCATCTGTCCAGAGTTTTGGAGGCTTAACCTTGCACCTCCTTGCACCACGCCCCTATGCACTCAAGGCCTCCAATAAAACCTGCAGGCGCGGGCTTCCCTGGTGGCGCAGTGGTTGGGAGCCCGCCTGCCGATGCGGGGGACGCGGGTTCGTTCCCCTGTCTGGGAGGATCCCACGTGCCGCGGAGCGGCTGGGCCCGTGAGCTATAGCCGCTGAGCCTGCGCGTCCGGAGCCTGTGCTCCGCAACGGGAGAGGCCACAACAGTGAGAGGCCCGCGTACCGCAAAAAAAAAAAAAAAAAAAAATTAAAAAAAAAAAACTTCCAGGCGCTCAGGGTCCCCCCCGACCCCCGCCAACATCTTGCCACCTGAGAATCAGTTCTGGTGGGGTGGCCCTGGCCTGGCATCAGCAGTTTTCAAACGCTCCCTGCATGGTTCAAATGCACAGCCAGGGCTGAGAACCACTGACTTACTCTGGAGTAAAATCAGAATAGCTGCCACCCGGAGCTCCAAGAAGGACCCGATGGACCTGCCATGGTGAGCCCGATGCTGCGATTAAGGCTTGACTTTATGGACGTAAATAAAGTCCAAAGGCTGCTTTTAAGGCTCAGATACTGAGAAGAAGAGAATAAAGAGGGAAGGGAACTTGGTCTCAGGGCCACAGTGACCACGTAGGGAAGGGAATGAGGGCATTGGCGGGGCAGGAACCAAAGTGCGAGGGGGAAAAAGAAGCCTTTGGAGGCTTTGGAAGGGTTGGCTAAGAGCTGCCCAAGCAGACAGGTGAGACTTCACAGGCACCCTTAAGCACCCTTAGAGACGCTGAGCGTGATTGTTAAAAGTGCACATTCACTGCTGATGTGGCCAGAAGCAGCCTGAGAGCCTTTGTGGGCCTGGGGCATCTCCCGGGCGAGGGAAGGAGAGAGTGTGAACCACCCCTGTGAGGCTTTCCCTTCAATGTTACCTGTGCGGGTTCACCTGGCCGGCCCTCTGGTGTGAGTGAGATGGACCCAGAGACTCTCAACAGCTCCCTCTCCTGGCACTGGCTTACGGGAGGGGACTGCTGTCCACGCCTGGCTCCACCAGAAACATTTGCCTCTTACTTGACAGAGACTTTGAGGGCAAAAAGCTACCTTTTCTGCTCATACATCAGAAAGATGTGTTTGCATTCTGGCCACCGCTGAAGACCCCTGTGCCCAATCTATCCATCCCAGCAGGTGAGTAAAGAGTCCAGGAGCCCTGGTCAGTGTCTTGATTTACTTACACCCTCACAAAGATACCAACGAATAATTTAAGGTAGCTTAGAAAGACCCCACATCACACCACAAAATAAAATACATTTAAAATAAGAGACCTGGGGACTTCCCTGGTGGTCCAGTGGTTAAGGCCCTGTGCTCCCAATGCAGGGGCCCTGGGTTGGATCCCTGGTCAGGGAACTAGATTCCACATGCTGCAACTAAGACCTGATGCAGCCAGATAAATAAATAAATATTTTTAAAAAGAAATCTAGCTTTTTAAAAAATAATAATAATAAAATAAAATAAGAGACTTGAGGCCAAAAGAAAATAGGAAAAGTGAATGAGATTCGTATCAAAACACAAGACATGTCTTGGAATTCAACACCCTGGCGAAGTGAGGCCACTGATCTGACTTTGAGTTTTCTAGTTCCCAACACAAAAGAAAGCAAGATCGCTACACAATTCAAAGTTCATAACACCAAATCTAAACAGTCGTTCAAGATAAACATAACGGTTCCTGGAACTGAAACCGGACAGAAATGCCTCCCCTAGATCCACGTGGAAAGGATCCTGTGATTTAGCAAATAACGTCCTCAAGGTGGCCTTTCTGTAAACATGGCAATGAGTTTCTCAGGTCTGTTTTTAAAAACACCTCTCAGTGAAGGCTGATGTCATAATGCCAAATTGTCCTCCAATTAAAAAAAAATTCTACAGGAGACCAGGACAAATGTTCTGAGGACCAAAGTTTGGCTTAATTCAAAAGTAGATGCTCCAGAAACTAGAAAAATGGGTAGACAGGACCATCGTTATTTTCCATGTAAGAAAACTGAGGCTTAAAAGACTGTCCAGATGAGTCATGTGTCAGAGGTTCCCATCTGCTAGGTGAAAGAGCAAGAACTCAAACAAAGGCTTTGGTTTTGTTTGTGTTTTGGTCTAGCATGTGTTCTACTCTAGACAATACAATTGCAGGGGGTGGCCTGTTAAGATTGGAAAACACTGTTGATGGTTGCTACAAGATGAAAGGAAGCCCCACATTTTTTCTCAGGCTGGGCACTCCCCCCTGGATCCTCAGCCCCAGCGTTCCCTCCTGGGCTGTGGTACTTCCCCTGCCTCCCCACCCCAGCCAGCCCTGAACGGGCATCCCACTGCCCGTGGAGTCAGATGGACAGCCCCTGCCTTGATGGCTTGGAGTTGCCACATCCCACCTTCTGCCTGTGCTCCAGAGCAGCCCCAGCTCCGCACTCAGCCGCCTCTAGCTCTCCCACCTTTGTTCCTCCTGGGGACCCCGGAGCAGAAAGCGTGTAACAGGCTCAGATGTGGGAGGGGACCAGCAGGTCCGGGGTCTGTCAGGGGAATAAGAAGAAAGAGAAGAAAAACGGCCCCCTCTGAAAGCTCTCCAATCACTCCAGCCACCACCATCTCTAATTCTTTTCTTAAAGTATAAAATCATTCTTCCACTG
This sequence comes from Mesoplodon bidens, assembly GCF_964165515.1. Lineage (NCBI taxonomy): Eukaryota > Metazoa > Chordata > Mammalia > Artiodactyla > Ziphiidae > Mesoplodon > Mesoplodon bidens. The sequence goes on along the minus strand of NC_138181.1, from coordinate 12,922,139 downwards.
ATCTCACTCGTGGTCAGAGCTCAGTACAGGCCCATCCGTCACGGGGCTGATTTGGTTCAGCAGGTGTTGGCTGGGCCATCGCTCATTTCAGGCTAATCTGCTGGCGGCTGTCAGGGGTTATGGAGTATTTATTGAGTTTGTGTCAGGTCCGGATGACCAATAGCCAGCAGCTGGTGGATACGCACTGACATTGATGATATTGCTGAATTAAGCGAGGTGATGTATGCTCAACTTGCTTAGAGCCAGCAACGGACCCTGGGATCATGTTATAACCTGTTGTAGACGATCCCTGGGCTTTCCTTTTCAAAGAAAACATCACACACAGGGCATTTCTATTTAAAGGAAAAAATACATGGTCCCCAACAAAGGTAGTCATGTGTGCATTTCAATGAACAAGAGCATTTCCTGGGGAGACTGGAGGAAATGAACAAGATCCAGACGTTTGGCAAACGGCCTTCCAGGCACAGCCAAGGCCTGTCGGATTCACAACATTTAGATGTTAGGCCTCACCAGGAAGAGGCATTCAGCGGTGACCTAGACTCAAGATGAGGAACATAAATCTAGTCAAAATCGATCTTTGGTTGCCCCAAGATATCGCAGACAAGAGCACCAGAGTTGAGTCAGACAGCAAATAGGATCGTGGTGCCCTCTGAGGCCAGAGTGAAGTCGGGAAAGACGCCCTGTGTGTGCTGATACCTGGAGGTGGTTTCCTGTTCTCTCCTTGTCTTCTCCTCAACCAGTCCTCTCCCTGAAACCTCACTAGACTCCAAAGCAAGGGATAAAATCTCCTACCGTCAGCACCTGAGTCAGAGGTGATGGAGGTATTGTCCCCAAACTCACAGGACCACCACATTCAAATAAGCAGAATTTGGCACAAAGGCTCCCACTTAGGCCACCTCCAAAAGGACCCTGTGGTTACACAATCCCATTGTCAGTCCCATGGCCAAGGTCAAGGCTCCAACACGCTCTCACAGGGAGTAGCAGGGACAATGCCCTGCCCTGCGAATGGACCGGCAGGATGCATTGGAGAGGTCGAAGGTCTGTAGCTGGGATGCTGAGCAGGTCCCTTGAGCAGCCTGGGTCTCAGGGTCTCCTGGAAAAGACCTGCCTGGGGTCTGCTTCATCTCCAAGTTCCCTCCAGTCCTCAGGGTCTGATTTGGAAGAGTTTCCTTTCCAATCCCACCACTTCTTCCTTTAAAAGGAGCACTGTCTCCAGTGAGGTGCTTATGGCACCTGCCTCTTTGGGGGTAAATCAGCAGAGGGAACTTTTCCAAGAGCCCGAGGGCATAGAGAGGATCGATACTCACAAGTGTTCTCCTTCCCTTGCCTAGCAATAGCTTTCATTCCTGAATGCCTACACTGAGCCAGACACCAGGAGGATGCTTTATTTGTAAAATACAAAGAAAAAACTGAGGCTTCAGGAGCTGGAGGGAGCCATTGAAGCCACACAGCTGGGAAGAGATGCAGCCAGGATTCCACTCTCATCCAGTCTGTCTCTGCTGGCTGTGTACCACCCACTGTGATGCCCTGCCCTGCCCAAGACAGGGGGGTCACACGGAAGTCATCAGTGAGTCCCAAACGTCTCCCTTCCTCCCCAGGCTTTTTGGAGAAGGGCTAAGGAGCATAACGGCGAGTTTTACACCTCCCCTCTCTCTCTGACGCCTCTCCCCTGCCCGTCTGCCCATCCCTACGTGAAAGGAGAGAATTAAACACAGGCAGTAAAGGAGGAAAGAAAGGATGGGGCCCCAGATAATCATCCCCAAATAATCAATGACTGCCTCAACAAGGTCCACCGTGTATGTATTAGTCTATTGTATATTAATAGAAATGGCAGATGCATAGTGTGTGTGTATATATATACACACACACATATGCTTCCTAGACTGCTAGGTGCTCTTGGCAAGTGGATGACGAGCTCTGTGATGCTTCCCCGTGATGGAAATTGAATTTAGGTTACAGAACATCATCTGGCCCAATTGCCACTGAATTATTCCCCACAAAATATCAAAGTTAATTTTTGGGCCTGTCAGCCCGGTTGATGAGTTGGGCGGCTGTCAGCCCTGCTGCTCCTGTCTCCGGTGCCAGAGAAGAGTCTGAAAGTCACGTAGTCCAAACAGCGACCTTGGCGGGGGACGGGGTGAGATTACCAGAAAAATGAAATGCCAAGGCGGAGGTTCCGAAGTCCGGCTTTGAATACCTGTTTACATGGAGAATAGCAGATAGCCACCCACAGACTGCAAGGTTGTAACTCACTGCCCTGAGTGCCGCTGACACCATAAAACACGACAGCCCTGCTTGGGATGTCTGCGCCCTGGCAGCCAGGCTGGGGGAGTGATTGCGGGCTCCGGATCCATTCAGAGACTATCTAATCTATTGTCTTTTATTACAGCCACTACTATCTCTCTCCCTCTCTCGCAACTTCTTTTTTCCTCCAAGAAACATAATCTCTGTTAAAGAAATGCTACTCAGAAGTGCTGGTTTGATTCAAAGATAGTGAGGATTCTTTATGCCATAAAAAAAAAAAAAAAGCCGAACCACTGCCACTGTATAAATATATATAGTTTTTCTATTCCCTTCAGGTCGGCTGAGTCCTGCATCTCCCTCTTGCCGTCCCAATGGGCAAATCTATGTCTGTTTCCATCTTCCACTCCTCCCCCCAACCTCCCCCTCACCAAAACCCAGCAGGGCTATCCACTCCCTTGCCTCTCTTCTGACTAATTGTCTCGGGCCATCTGATGTTGAAATAATCCATAATTGTTTAATCTATCGGCGGCTGTGTGGCAAGAAACGGAAAAGCACTTTAGAAAGATCAATCATCTAAAATCATTGAGCAGCATACTGGAAGCAGGGTCGTCGCCTGCTCCCAGCTGGGAAAATGATGGTGGTAAGAGATAAAGGCTTGGAGAGGAGGTTTCTCTGTCTCCATAGCTTTTTGATTCCGAGATAGATTAGCACTAACTGCTCTCCGTTTGTGCTAAACAAAGATAATAGCATTGGAAGTCACAGCCACATAAATGATAAGACAGTCAAATAAACCGCCCCCTGCCTCCAGTCCCCCGCCAGCACTAGCGGGCTAACAGATTAGGCAGCAAGGTGTGTGTGGGGGGCGACATCTTTGCCACGGGGACCTTGATCACTGGGGACAAAGTGGAAAAGAGAATTCTGAGTTCCTAAACAGCTGGAAAAAAATGTAAAAGGCTCCATTCACTCTCTATAAATAAGAGAGATTCTGGCTGGAGAAAGCTTGGAGGAGCATTGTCAAATCGTTCATAGGAATCAAATTAGTGGCCGGTCACCTAGCATCACGGGACATCAGGCTGCGGAGGCAAGGGAACCACTATTTCCAAGGTTATGCGTCTCCAGCTGGTAATCGTCTCCTTCACCCTCCTTGTACTCAGAGTTGAGGGGCTGCTTTTTCAGCTGCTGTTGTGTAGCAGTAGCTCCTCCGCAGAGCCCTGGGCTTTCTGAAAACCCACCCTTCCTCTCCCCTGATACTCCCCTTCCTCTGCAGAGGAAAGGTGGTGAAAAGAGGGGCACCCACAGGATGAGAAAGAAGGACCAGCAGGCTAGGGCTCCGCTCACCCTTCCCGGCTGCTGGCCTGACCACGACGTTCAGAGGTGTGGTCTCAGGTACAGAGAACCGGGGGGGATGCCCAGAGGCTGAGAAATGCCTAGAAGTGGACATGCAAGTTCAGCTTCCTCCAGAAATCATCAGACCCCACACAGTCTAGATGTGCAGTGAAGTTGAAAACTCTGAGTCTTCGAACACAAACCCACATCCTACCTGGACCCCTGATTGGCTGTAAGAGTCACATAGCCTCTCCGCACCTCAATCTCAGAGATACCTCAGAACGACCTTGTAAAGTTCAGACCTGGTATTTTAAACAACTGACAAATGATAGGCATTTCCATAAGTAGTTACTGATGTAATGAATTAGTGTATCCTCAGAAGAACCCTATAGGGCAAGTGTGATTATTCTTTCCAAATTACAGATGAGAACACTGAGGCAGGGAGAAGTTAAGTCACTTGTCTGAGGACACACAGGTTTGCTCTGATGTTATAATAAATGCCGGCCACTACTTCTCTCATCAAGGAAGACTGACTTGTTCTGAATTGAAACCTCACATGTGTTCTTTTGTCAGTAGCTACTCAAGCCACGTGAAGCACGGAGGTACGTTCCAGAGCAGCCTCTGCTCTTCCTGGGGTTCAGAGCCACAGGTCACACGGGGCAGACTCGGAGCCCAGCTGGTTTATACTGGTCATTTCTGTCCCTCCTCTCCTTCTCTCTCTGAAGTAAAAGGACTCCAGTTTCACCAGTTCCCAAGCCCACGACCCCGAGTAGCTGGGATTTGCTTGCAGCCCGAGCCCATGACTAAGGGAGAATCCAGGAACGCCCTCAGAACTGACTGGAAGGGTGTAAGGCACACTCTCCCTGCCCGACCCCCACCTCCTCCCAGGGTGAACGGGGGACTCCATGTAGCAAAGAGGGTCCAAACTCATCCACACAACCTGCTGATTCCCCACACAAGGGAAGGATGGGCATGAAAGGGAATAGCAGCAAAGTCAGGTCAGGGGCCACACCCTATCCCCAGGACTCCGGCACCAGGTAGGATCTAAGCAGAGAACTCAAGTCACTGGTTTACGGTTCTCCCTTCCTTTCCCTCAGCACCTCAGCCCCGCCTACCACACACATCCCCGCCCTCCCTATGCTGTTCCTGCTGGAATAAAAGCCAGCGAAACCAGGATGCAGTCAGACTCAGGGACATCGACTGGATGGCTGGGGGGCTCTTCACCCTGTAGCTTCCTGAAATTTCCCTTCTCTCGTGATACCAGTAAGTAAAGGTAGGGCAGGACTTGAGTTCGCTGTTTGCGTAGTGGGTGCGAGTCTGACCCTTAATAGGTACTCAATAAATGTGGTCTGAGTGAAATGAATTAATGGGTGGCCATTAGCAAGAAAGCAATAAGGAAAACAGGCTGGTGGTGGGGACTGAGCCTAGTGGGGTCAGCGGGAGGATGACAGCAAGATGGACCCAAGAACGGAGGGATCAGAATTGCAGAGTGACCCAAGGTGACCATTGCCAGCAGGTATGTTCAAGGGCCCCAGGCTGGGATTCTGAAAGCAGGTGAGAGATGTTGTGAGCGGATAACCAAGAGTTTCGGTACCAAGTGGGATGGGTCCTGGGAAAAGACGTAAGGATGCGCAGGGAGAGAAGCCCGAGGGATGAGTAATGGGGTGGGGCTGGAGGAGGGGTGAGTTTTCAAAACCTGGGAAAATACGGCAGGGTGGAAAAGAGAATGCTGCAGTAATTCCTACACTCCACTTCTCTCTAGGCAAAGAACAGAATGGTAACAACATAAACATCACCCCAGAGTCGTAATAACTCTGGACAGGTTATAACATGTTCTGAAATTACTTGCAAGTGAGATAAGCTGAAAGAAAAATTGAGACCAAGGTAACTTGTTTTCAAGGGAATGTGAATTCCACTTTTTCTGTTAATATTTTTTTGTTGGACAGATAAGGGAATCTGAAAGCTTGAATTTAAGTTAAGGTTGTTTACCAGACGAATCCAAAGTTGCAGGGCAGGAGGAAACCCTCACTTCCTCTTGCTCTGGAAGTTTCCACCTCACCTAATTTGATCTTTGGTTAGCAATTAATGAAGTACATTCTCTGAAGGAAAGACTCATTCTTGCCTTTCAGTTCTATAATATTCTCTTTTATTTGCTTAGGCTGGCCACAGAATTGTTAAATTTCAAAGAGAAAGAGAATTATGACAGCAATGGAAATAGCAAAATATCTGGGGTTTATACCAACAAAGACCAGCCAAGATCTTATAGGGAAGAACTTAAAACTCTATTAAAGGAGATAAAGGATTATTGAAAAAAAAAAGAAAAATGGAGAGGTATACCATTTTTGATAGATAAAATGAAACAATATTATAAAGTTGTCAATTTTCACCAAATTAATGTAAAATTCAAAGCTATTTCAAATAATATATTTATAGAATATTTTTAAGGAGATGGGTAAACATTTTACTACTTTATAGAAAAATAAGCATTCATAGGAAGCTAAGTTCATTTTGATGACAAAAAGAACAATTACAATAGGTGATATGATAGAAGAAACAGGCAAATAGAACTCTGGAAAACAATAAGGAGCTCAAAAATATGTTTATGTGTCTATGGAGACATGATATATGATAGAATATTACCAAAAACCAGTGGGAAAATAGTGGATTTTTAAATAGAATAGATGCTATTTGGCAACTGCATCACTATATGGGGGAAAATCTATTAGCTTTCTGACTTCAATTATATGCAGTGAAATCTCTGAATGCATTAAAGACCCAAAAATGGAAGATGAAACTACAAATATAATTTTTAAATGTAAAAGAATAATTTTTCAACAGAGGTTGAAGAACTTCTTAAATAAGACCCCAAACACACAAATCCTAGTATAAAAATTCTTTGTGTATTCAAGCACAATATTTCTATACCATCAACAACAGTATAGACAGAATAACAAATGGGTAGGAAATAGGATAAAGTTGTTTTCAATGTTTAAAACCAACAAATGGATTATTGTCTAGAATATATAAGCAATTTTTACATATAAACCCAAGAAAATGGAAAAGGGATTAAGTAAGCAACTCAAAGAAAAAGAAATCGGAATGGCTAATATACATAAAGAGATATTTAACTGTATTAGCAATTAAATAACTGTAAATTTAAATATCAGTAAGATACTGCTTCTTGCCCATCCAAATGTCCAAAGTTTTTAAATCAGATAATAAATTTTGGAAAGGTATGGAGAAACATGAATGCTCATGCATTTTTGGTAGGCATGTATCCAGTGTGTATGCTCTAAAATTTAGTCAGTTTTAAGCACTTAAATCTCATAATTGACTGAAGTAGCAGGGAATTGAAGAGAGTTTAAGTCTATTTTCCTACTATTGGGGAAATAAATAAATGTCATGAATACATGCATACTGTAGAGTCCCGTGCACCTTTTATAAGCATCAACTACAGATTCATATGGCAATATGGATAGACTTTGAAAACAAAGGGCTGATCCCATTTCCAGTGGAACGAGTAGAGAGGGACCGAGTGCACTCCCCAGAGAACAATTAGGAAAGCGAAAAGGATGAAGACTGACAGTGCTAAATACTATCAGGGAACCTACGCTCTCCTACATCATTGGTGGTACGACCTTTTTGAAAACATTTTGACAATATTGACTAAAACTAAATGTATGAAGACCCAACAATTCCGCTCCTAGGTATGTACCCAACAGACATGCATATATAAGTTTCTCACAAGAATCTATAAGAATGTTCATAGCAGCACTACTTGTAACACCCCTCAACACCTAGAAACAACCCAAATACCTACCAAGAGAAGAAGGGATAAATACATTCTGGTATATTCACACAACTGAATATTGCAATGAGAATAAAGAAATAGTATAGATTAACTGCACAAATATAAAGTTCAGAGAAAGAAGTCAAACAAAAAAGATAACACGCTGTAAAATTCCACGTATGTACAATTCAAAAACAGGCAAAATCAATCTATGGTGTTGAAATGCAGAAGAGTGGGTCCCCTTGGCAGGCAAAGGCTATGACTGGAACGGGCACGAGGGGGGTTTTCTGGGTTCAGATTATGATCTGTTTTTTTTTTTTTTTTTGCGGTACACGGGCCTCTCACTGTTGTGGCCTCTCCTGTTGCGGAGCACAGGCTCTGGACGCACAGGCTCAGTGGCCATGGCTCACGGGCCTACCCGCTCTGCGGCATGTGGGATCTTCCCGGACTGGGGCACGAACCCACGTCCCCTGCATCAGCAGGTGGACTCTCAACCACTGTGCCACCAGGGAAGCCCCGTGTTCTGTTTTTTTATCTGGGTGCTGGTCAACTTTGTTAGCTTTGTGAAAATTCATTAAGATGTACCCTTACCATTTGTGCAATTTTCTATACGTACATTGTATTTCCATAAAAATATGCATAATAAAATCAGAATGTTGAATGGCACAATAAGAAACAAAATTAATTCAACCCTAGGTACCTGAGGTTATAAAAAGAAGAAAAATAAAACAAAATATAATATGATAAAGAAGAAAACTGAAATGAAAACAAAGGGAAACAAATAAAAACTCTAAAGGGAAAGGGGACAAAGAAAAAAGGCAAAGAGAGGGAAGCCCGTTTGTCAAATCAGTAGTTTAAAGATGGAGCACCAAGGTGACTGTGATGTAAAACAATATTTACAGAAGAGAAAGCTCTTCAAGCAAGAAGCCCTATGCCGCCACACTCATTAATCTCTTTCACCACCAAATTTGGTTTCACAGTGAAAGTAGGAGCATAATTATTACTGTATGAGTGGTTTAAAAAAGAGATATAGAAAGAGAAAAAGAAAGAAAAAGGAAGCAAGGGAGAAAAAGGACCTTGGTCCACTTGACTTCCCATGACCATTTTAGTCTGGGGAGCCTACTGGCCCAGTGTTATTTGACCACACTTTTAAAAAGCAGGGGATGGGGGAAGATTGGGTGGGAAATACCGCTCAGTTTTTCTACAATTGGCACAGCAACGTGGGCCTGCGGACTTGTTCTTCGGTGCAGGCATATTATTCTTCATCACAAACTTCAGATCCCTTTCTTCATCTATAGTGGGAAACAGAGTCTCGTTTGGCATGAAATGACCTGCTGTGGGCTAGAAAGACATCAATTCTCAGAAAATACACTTCGTTTTGGATGTTCAGTGTTTTGGTGATGGTTTTGCTTTATTCTTTTTGACCTGGAAGACTTAATTAAAATCTAAATTCCTCTTGCCAGAGAGGCTGCATTTTGAGGGCGTTGTTCTGAGTGTGTGTTTTTAGAAGTGGGAGATGTACTCATCCGCATCGGCTCTTGCTCTTTCCATTCTAGTTTCCCTGTTGCCCCTTCCATCATCTCTTTTCATTCAAGCTCAGCCTTTCCAGACGGCTTCAGTGGAGTCACAAGCACAAAGAAACCCTGCCTTGAAAGGCTCACACAAGAAGGAGGATGGAAAACTCAAGGTTTGGAAACCATGGCTGTGCCCTGCACTATGTCTAAAGTGGATCATAATTCTTCCTGTTTCTTTTTTATAGGAAGGTCTTTAAAGTGTCCACATTTATCAAATCATGTTTCCTTCAGATATTTTCAACCATTTTCCTGGAAAGTAATTGCTCACCTGATGAATTTCCTCTCTTTTATTCACAACCCTTCTCAGCCACCCCCTCCTCTCTACTTCCAGGTCAATACCCTGCACTCCCCCACTACGTCTTCTGCAACATCTCTCTTGTACACACATTATACTACATAAAAATAACATGCGTCACTGGCTGTCTCACCCACTGGACTATGAGGTTCCTGAAGGTGCAGTTCAATTCTACTGTATTCACTTTGGTAAAATCTAGCACTTAACCCCATATCTGGCATTTGCTAAGAACTCAAGATTATTTGCTACATCCTCACTATTTGTGTAATGGATTGTGGAAGTAACAATTCTTTCATAGGGTCTCATTCAAATTTTAAGAATGGAGTTCAGGAGAAAGGTTAAAATATTATGAAGGTATATTACACCAAAGTTAGGAACCCATCCACCAAGGCAATTGTTCTACAAGCTGTCTCAGTAAAACCTCAGCAGATCTCTCTCTTTCTCTATTCCATCTCTTCTCCTGTCTTCTCTTTACCTCCAAACAGACACTTCTTCAATGTTTTCTTCTTCATTTTTAATTTCCAAAATTTTTTGAGCAAAAGACATGATGTTGCTGAGAATTTTACTTTCGTTACATCCCTTGTCACTCAGCCAATGGCTTTCCACAACCTTGGTCCAAATATCAAATCCTTTGCTCTGCCTTCCCCTATCCAAGTTCATGGCAGCAGAGCTACATGGCACCATAAAGCACTATTCATTTTTCTAACGATCTTAGCAGTTCAAGATTTGCAAAGCACTTTCATATACTATCTCATTTGACCCTCATGTCAACTCTATAAAATAAGTCTGTGTTTACAAATGAGTATATGGAGACTCAGAAGAAGCCTTAATGTCTATTCAAGATCATGAGCTAATCAATGGTGGTCAAGACTTAAACCCAAGTCCTCTGCTAATGTACCTATTGTAACCATGCTTCTGATAACAACCCTCATTCATTCACATCATATTCATGGGTACCTAGCCACAACCAGGGGGTCTCGTCTACTACATAAACTCCACAGTATCGCTGAGAAGGGCAAAAATCTGGCCCCCAAGGGCTGGATCCAACAACACACCCAGGGACACGAATCAAACATTCTGAACCAGAGGGAGTTCTCCCGTGCACCCCACTCTGCAAGAGGAGGAAACAGAAGCACCATGGACAGCTTGCCCTTGTGGTGAGAAACTCCATCATATTCCTGAGTGATCCTTATGTCAAAGAGGTGTCCTGATAGGCTCCTCTGGAAGTGGTCTCCATCCTTGCAAGTCAGGATGGCAACCAAGCTTCCCTGTGAGGCACAAGGTTTTTCCAGCTCCTCTCCCCTGGACTGTGCAGACACACATCCTATCAAAAATACAACTTTCAGATGCCAGCCTCAACAGGAGTGGGTGTGTTTGCTCTGAGCAGATGCTGAACACCATGTGGCAGAGGGAAGAAAGACTGAGCTGATTGTGCTCGGGGAGTGGTGTTTACTGGAATCTAAACTCACTTCTCAAATTGTCCCAAGTTGGCCTGAGCAATCTCACGTCTTCTTTGCTCTTAACCCCTGCTAGAGGAATCTACAATGGCCCCAGCAGAAGATTTAAGTCAATCCACAGCACCCTGGCTTACAGACCGGACAGGGCCTGCAGTTAGGGGCTTGTAAATTTTTTTTTAATGTGTGCTTTTTAAAATTTTTTCATTTAAATTATTTTGTATTGAAGTATAGTTGAATTACAATGTTGTGTTAGTTTCAGGTGTACAGTGAAGTGATTCAGTTTTATGTATGTGTGTGTGTGTGTGTATGTGTATGTGTATATATATATATATATATATATATATATTCGTTTTCAGATTATTTTCCCTTATAGGTTATTACACAATATTGAGTATATTGAGTATAGTTCCCTGTGCTATATAGTAGGTCCTGGTTAGAAATCAATTTTATATATAACAGTGTGTATATGTTAATCTCAAACTCCTAGTTTATCCCTCCCCCACCCCTTCCCCCTTTGGTAACCATAAGTTTGTTTTCTACGTCTGTGGGTCTATTTTGTAAATAAGTTCATTTGTGTCTATTTTTGAGACTCCTCAGATAAGCGATATCATATGATATTTGTCTTTCTCTGTCTGGCTAACTTCACTTAGTATGATCATCTCTAGGTCCATCCATATTGCTGCAAATGGCATTATTTCATTCATTTTTATGGCTGAGTAATATTCCATTGTATATTTGTACCACATCTTCTTTATCCATTCATCTTTTTTTTTTAACATCTTTATTGGAGTATAATTGCTTTACAATGGTGTGTTAGTTTCTGCTTTATAACAAAGTGAATCAGTTATACATATACATATGTCCCCATATCTCCTCCCTCTTGCGTCTCCCTCCCACCCTCCCTATCCCACCCCTCTAGGTGGTCACAAAGCACCCAGCTGATCTCCCTGTGCTATGCAGCTGCTTCCCACTAGCTATCTATTTTACATTTGGTAGTGTATATATGTCCATGCCACTCTCTCACTTCGTCCCAGCTTACCCTTCCCCCTCCCTGTGTCCTCAAGTACATTCTCTATGTCTGCGTCTTTATTCCTGTCCTGCCCCTAGGTTCTTCAGGACCAATTTTTTTCCTAGATTCCATATATATGTGTTAGCATGCAGTATTTGTTTTCCTCTTTCTGACTTACTTCATTCTGTATGACAGACTCTAGGTCCATCCACCTCACTACAAATAACTCTATTTCGTTTGTTTTTATGGCTGAGTAATACTCCATTGTATATATATGCCACATCTTCTTTATCCATTCATCTGTTGATGGATATTTAGGTTGCTTCCATGTCTTGGCTATTGTAAGTAGTGCTTCTATGAATGTAGGGATGCGTGTATCTTTTTGAATTAGAATTTTCTTCTGATACATGCCCAGGAGTGGGACTGGATCATATGGTAACTCTATTTTTAGCTTTTTAAGGAACCAGGGTGTGGAGGAAAAGGGCCCGTTCTTTGAGTGAGGTTGTGACAACACTAAATAGAGATTGCAGAGTCACTGGCCACTCAATTATACAATTTTAAAGCATTTCTGAGCACCTGCTATGAGGCAATCACCAAGAGAGGCAATGAGGAGGGACTGACAAAGCTGGCCATTTTTCTCCCTTCAAATAGGTATAAAAGAATATAGTATCGGGCTTCCCTGGTGGCACAGTGGTTGAGAGTCCGCCTGCCGATGCAGGGGACACGGGTTCGTGCCCTGGTCCGGGAAGATCCCACATGCCGCGGAGCGGCTGGGCCCGTGAGCCATGGCTGCTGAGCCTGCGTGTCCGGAGCCTGTGCTCCACAATGGGAGAGGCCACAACAGTGAGAGGCCTGCATACCGCAAAAAAAAAAAAAAAAAAAAATATATATATATATATATATATATATATATATGTATATATATATAATCCATCATTCATTGAGGGTCTATTATATCAACAGTCTACTCTATTATATCAACAATCTACTAGGTATTTTGCATGTATCATCTCAGGCAATTACCCCAGCAACACTTTAAAGCTGAATCTCCTTACCAACATTTCAGAGATGAAAAATCCAAGGTTCATATGGACAAAGAAATTGGCCCAAGTTAACACAATTGGTAAGTGCAGAGCTCAGATTCAACCCAGACCTGTCTGGCTCAAAAGCACACTGGGTTAGACAGAAGTAATATGTACTATTTGATGGAGAACATGATAGCAGGGTCCATTTGATGGGCTTATATAACCAAGTACTCTCCTGTCATATAGGAAAAAGGAACCCAGTTCTCACTTCAGGTTCCGTGAGGGAAAATACGTACCTGGCCAGACAGCTGGTCCTGGACCAACAAGAAATTGAATAACTCACAGCCTTGCTGATGCCTGAACTCGCTGGGGTGAGCAAAAAGAGAGGCCTTCCTCTCCCCAGGACTGAGAGCGACAGGAACTTTGAGGCCATTCTGTGAAAGCCAACTTTGTCTGCATCCTTTTTATATTCCCCACAGTACCTTGCACCAGGCTTTGCAAAAATCAGGTGCGAAATAAATATTTGTAGTAGGAAGAAAGGCATGGGGGAATAGAGAAAGTTAGTTATTTACAGAATGGCGAGCAAAAACAGCAGGAAAAAAAACCCCCAAAAAACCAAAAACAGTGTAGGCCCAAAAAGTGGTTTATCACCCTTTCTTTGAGAAATTTTCATCAGCAGCTCTGCTTTTCAGCACACTCTCCTGTACTAACCTGCTTAGAACTTTAGTGACGCCTCATTGTCTGTTAGCATATGCGAACGTATGTTTATTCAAGTATTTAATAAGTCGTAATTAATTGTCCGCAGAGAATGTAATGATGAGTTATCCTTTGATGCAGCTCTCTGCCTGCATCTCCCCAGTTCATATATATGGTGATGAGGGAAGGGAGGCTGGGTTTATTCTGCACCGAATTCCCTCTGTGCCCTCAGGGCCACGCCCCCTCCATAAGGAGGGCTTAATCAACGCTGGCTTAACAAACAAGCTTCTTCCTATGGACACTCTGTAAACCGTCCTAAAGACTGAGTGCCCACTATCCGCTGCTTGCTCTGGACACTAGAAACAAATGAGCTGCACCTGACACAGGTCTAGATGAGGTTCACCTAGCAGAATCTGGCAGCTCTCCTTTAAGGAGCCCTTGAACCTGATAAGGTAACTGTACAAACGAATGGGCTCGCCACTCTTTACCCATATGCCTCGCTAGAGCCTCCTTGGGAGGGGCCCACGCTGGAGCCGTAGCCTGTTTCCTTTAACGGAGAGTGAAGCCTGGCTTTGAATGCAACAAGAGTTCCTTGAAGCCTGAAGTGTTCAATTTTACTTCGCCATACCCCCAGTATAATCCACTGAAAGGGCACTGTCCTTCAGGCCTTTCAGCTGGGCTGACAGCTGCCCACTGATTAATTGACAGGTTAAAAAGATTGATTCCACATGTCAGAGCTGTAACCCTGCCAGAACAATACAGCTGTCACTTGGGCTGTAAAACAGACGCTTACATTAGCAGTCCTGACAGAGCCACGCACCGACACATGCACCTGCCTTTACGGAGGGCCTAAACGCACAGCCACGCTGAGATTAATCATCTTGAAAGCAACATTGGAAGATCAAAGAAATGTTTCCATGATGCAAAGAGAGGGAGTGACGCTGCCTTGGCATGTTCTGGGGCTGCAGATGGTGCCCACTGGGCATGCCAAGAATGGCGCAGGGGACGAGGTGGGGCTCCAACAGTTGTCTGTGGTTACCGCCTGCACCGCTGAGCCCCAGTCTCCACGATGGGCACTTGCAGGCGGTACCCTCCATTCACAAAGCCCCACCGCGCCACCTCCCTGCACACGGCTGTGCCTCCCCAGGCCAATCATACGCACGCAACCAGACCACAATCGTGCCAACGCGTGCGTGGAATGCTTACGAACAACTTACTTCAGTGGGTGGGTGTCCCTACACAGCAAGGGATTTGAAAGCTTGAACATCTCAAACTCGGGGAGGGACCCCTGCAGCCTGGAGGCAACTCTTCCCACCAGAAAACATGTGGGGACACCTAGGACATCTGAACGTACCTGGGCTTTACCAAAGTGTTTCAAAGGATTTTCATTGCCTGGCAGGAAGCTTCAAAAGAGAAACACCTCGACGTATTTCTTATATATTTAAAATCTAGATAGCCTGAAATTGTCACAAGGGTAGTCAGGTGATACCATCCGTAGGAAGAATTCGTCAGGAGAATGCTGGTGTCTCTGGATTTAAAACACCAAACCAGAGCTCCCATTCTCCCCAGAGCCTGGCCCCATTTCACCTCTTCCCACCTCCCTCCAAATCTACACGGGGATTCCCAGTGTGGGTGAATGGGCTTCACTCCACATACTGGGCTGACCATCAGGTCAGCAGGGAGTAACAGTGACCCACTGGTAAGGTGAACAGCCTCACCTGGATCTGGTCAGGGTACCTAATCCAGGGTACTAAAATTTACAAATTTCACATTCTCTAAATATGCCAGCATTTTCCATCCTGGAAACAGCACTTCTGGATTAAGGAAAAGACTTCTGAATAAAGGTTTCAGTGAAAATCCTCTGTGTCCCACAGAGTAGAGGTCCCCTATCTTAGCTCCATATCACAATCATCTGGGGGACGTTTTATTTGTTTTAATTGAAGGATAGTTGATTTACAATGTTGTGTTAATTTCTGCTGTACAGCAAAGAGATTCAGTTATACATATATCAATTCTTTTTTTATATTCTTTTCCATTATGGTTTATCAGAGGGTATTGAAAATATTTCTCTGTGCTACACAGTAGGACCTTGTTGTTTATCCATTCTATATATAAAAGCTTACATCTGCTAATCCCAGCCTCCCACTCCATCCCTCTGGGGAATGTTTTTTAAAAATGCACATACTAGGGCCCATGGTAAGGGCTAGTGAATCAAAATGTCCATATATAGAGTCTGGAAATCTGCATTTTTAATAAGCTTCCTAGTTGATTCTTTGCAGAAGAACATACCTGCTATATTATCTATATTAGATATCTATAATATAGATATATATATAATATATAAGATATATCTATTATATATCTATAATATAGCTATTATATATCTATATTCATTCTGCAGATAGAATATACAAGGAACACAGTTACCCCCTCCCTCTTTGCATGGGGACAGAGAGAAGATGAAAAGGAAAGGAGAAAATCTAATTTAATCTTCAAATATAACCAGTCAATAACTAAACTGCAACAGGGAAGTCGGTTTGTAACCAATAGAGAAAACAGTGTCTGTCTTAAATACATGATACCAATTCAAGCCAGGGAACTTCTTACAAGTCACAAAAGAAATTATTTCCATTACTGCAAATCCCATCTCAAATGAGTAGCTCCATCCTGTACAGTTACTGTAAGCAGTAACCGTTCCATGTGCTGGTGGAAGAGAGGTAAATCCACTATTTCCAGAACGTATACAAGGCAGATGCTACTCAGTTCTGCTGTTGATCTTTGTAAGTGACACATGAGTTATACAGAGGGTGCCACCAGGATGAGTCGCCATCACTGGCATTCCTACAAAAGGAGCCAGGGATGCCATTTTCATCCCCAATGAACACTGACTACCAGTTACAGATCTGGTACCATGGGACAATTAAACTGACACCCCTAAATCCACCCATGCTGGGAGTCCCTATTTTGAAGCCAAACAAAACATGGGTAATTGGATGCATGGGAGAAATGGCCCCATGGACGAGGAGGTCAAACACCAGCTCTGGTTTCTCATGATCCCAAGTGCAATAGATGGAATCTCGTGTGGTTTCTTCCCTTGGATTCACCCACCTCAAAGTCATGGAATTATGGGACCTCTAACCTATCACCTGGTACCTGAATATCCTCATAACAAGAGTTGTCCATCTACTGCTCAGAAGTCTTCAGAGTCTGTGACTTGAGCAAGGCAGCTCACTCTGTCTGTTCTTAACTTTTGACTACAGTGTGTCATGACTTTTGGATGTATTATCTGATGTGATTTACATTCCCAGGAATTCCCATCACCCCGGGGACCTATCCTCCCATGTAGACAGCAGCCAAGGCTTTTTGTACACCCTGAGCCTCAGGGAAGGGATGAGAGAGCAGAAGAGTCAAATTATACCTTTAAAGTTTCAAAAGCCAATGTCTAAGCTATGAGACAAAGATTTCAAAGAATGTGAGATTAGTCCAAGCCAAGTTACCCCATCAAAAATGCATACATACCTACATTTTCTTAAACAGAGGAAACCATGAGTCCAAAAGAAGTTGTAGATGCTGGGAGAGTCCTGAGTGGGAAATCCCACCTGGGCTAATCCTGGGGAGTGATGAGAGACCTTCCAGAAGAGAGTGAGAACAGAAAGTCATCTGTTTCCACCCCCACCCCAGCTCACTCCATCCCTATGATAGAGACAAAGGGCCCAGCAAGATCCCTAAAATCTCACCAACTCCCGCCAATAGAGGGGGGAATTTGGAGGTGATGGGCGCAGGCAGATAACCCCACAAAGTTAACCTCCCAGTCCAGAAAGTGGTGGGGTGTTCTCCATCCAGCCACAATGACAGGAATATGGTGCAGAGAACCAGGAAACACGATGATGCCTCATGGTGGAAACCAGGAAGACATGGTAGAGAGCAGCTCGGACCTAAGACCAAAGGCCAGATGGGGATGAGGACATCTCAGGAGATGCCAACACAGACAGACGATCCAGGCAAAGCCCCCTCCAGCACCCCTCTAGCCTCTGCTCTCTGTAAGCTGACCACAATTTAGACACTGCCCACGGGAAGGTGGGTATGCAAGGCTTTAAATGGACTGAGATGAAATTTCTCCAGCAATGCAGTATCGTAGTAGAACTCAGTTTTTTTATAGAAAAGTTTTTAAAAATTAACGTCTTGCACATCTAAGTTTCTGGATTGAGATTTGGATCTGCTACAACTGTTGGGAAATCTTTTGTTCTTTTGGGATAAAATAGATCTCCTTTGCTTTCATGCATTGCTCCTAATTCTCTCCCAACTTCCGAGGCCAGATAGAACAGTCTTCTACAGCAGCGCAGCTCAGTGAATGGTGTAGGGATTGATACTGGTCCATAAACCATTTTGTTATCTGGCCTCAATAAGTACAAAACTGAAAGCTAGAGTTTATGAAACCTTATGGCAATTGGACGTTGACACGACATAAGGCATGTGACCAGTGGATGTGTCTTGCTGAGCACAGTGTAGACGAAGGACATGTCCTCAAACTTGGGTGATGAGTTAGTTGATATGGGAGCTTCATGCTAGTCATAAACAAGAGGTCTATGTATCTAAGGATTAGAAGTTTAAAAAAGAAAAGGAAAAACTTGTCCTTTACCTTGAATAAACTTGGGAATTGAGAAGCACTGTTTTACAGAGCAGTGTTGAAAGGCCCTGAAAATTGGTGCAGCCATTATGAAGAACGGTATGGAGGTTCCTCAAAAAACTAAAATTAGAGTTGCCATATGATCCAGCAGTCCCACTCCTGGGCATATATCTGGACAAAACTATAATTGGAAAGATACATGCACCCTATGTTCATAGCAGGACTATTTACAACAGCCAAGACATGGAAGCAACCTGAATGTCCATCGACAGATAAATGGATAAAGAAGATGCGGGGTGTGTGTGTGTGTGTGTGTGTGTGTGTGTGTGTGTATCACATATAGATAGATAGATAGTAGAACATTACTCAGCCATAAAAAAGAATGAAATAGTGACATCTGCAGCAACATGGATAGACCTAGAGATTATCATACTAAGTAAAGTAAGTCAGACAGTCGACAAAGACAAATACCATGTGATATCACTTATATGTGGAATCTAAAATATGACACAAATGAACTAATTTACGAAACAGAAACGGGCTCACAGAAACAGTCTCACAGACATAGAGAACAGACTTGTGGTTGCCAGGAGTTGGGGGGTGGGGGAGGGGTGGAGTGGGAGTCTGGGATTAGTAGATACAAGCTATTATGTATAGGATGGATAAACACCAAAGTCCTACTGTATAGCACAGGGAACTATATTCAATATTCTGTAATAAACCATAATGGAAAAGAATATGAAAAAGAATATATATATGTATGTATAACTGAATCACTTTGCTGTACAGCAGAAACTAACACAACATTGTAAATCAACTTTATGTCAATTTTAAAAAAGGGCCCTGAAGAGAGGGACTTCACTCCCCTCTCAACCCAGACCACCCCACCCTTGGATGCTAAACCACCATACTCCCCCCCGCCCCAGTTACCTTGCCCGTGACAGGTAAGAACCCCTACGGTCCTGGTCACTCAGGAAATTGGGACGGGAACCTGCAGCCAGAAGGTTCCTGTTTCTTCCAGCTTTTTGCAGCTCCCCAGGCCTGGAGTTCCTCTTTGGAGAGGCTTTAACCCTGGCTGAGTGGACCCAGAAAAATGTGATTTGGGTCTAAACAGGCTTTGCCACACGTCTCTTCAAAGCTTTTATGGTGAGATTCATTACAGATATACAGATCAATTATCTTAAAAGCAGCAAGGAGGCCCATCAAATATTTCTAGCTTTAAACAGGTTTATTTCCATCTGCACTTATCTCTGCTATTTAAACTCCATTGCTGGCAGTTAATCTTATGTAATGCAGCATAAGAGGGCTTATTTACTTTCTAATGACATCAATTGGCCATAAATATTAGACATCCAAGGTTCGTTGAAGATGTGGGGACAGTTTTCCATTCTTACTTGACATTTGACTATTTGCAGAGCTTTCTCTTCTGTTTGTTCTCGGGTGACTCACTTATTGGCTGTCATAGGCCCGTGTTCGATTTATTTAAATTGAATGAATAAGTACATTAGGCAAGGCTGTCAGGAGCAGAGAGGATGGGAACTTATTGGGATGAGTGATAAGTCAACATGCTGCAGTAAGAGATTCTCAGCAACGCTGCACAAATCAAAATGCTAAATTGAGGTGAGCAGACAGCCCAGGGCAACCAGAGGCAGGCGCGTGGAAAGACCAGGCCCCTCTGCTCTGAGGATGGAGGATCCCTGGGTCTGCCATTACCGTGGGCCTCACGAGAGTGGGAGGAAAATTCTTCCGGCAGAGTGAACCCGGAATCTAAAGGTGGTTTGAAACCTCTGAGAACCTAAATTCGCCAGTATCTGAATAGCGGTGAGCTGATCATTCAACTTCACATCATCTATTTCATCCTCATAACACTCCCTGATTTTTGTCCCCATTTTATAGACCAGGATCCTGAGGTTCAGAGGTCCTCTGACGTGCCTGAGGCCACAGAACCCTGGACCCTGCCGCCCCTGGACCTCACTGCCCCGACCCTCTTTCTCTCATCACCCACCTGGGAAGCGGAGCCCCTCTGCAGGCGATGTTGCCTGCACAGCTCCAAACCCAGCTCCAAATGCATTTCTTCCCATGAAGTTTTCTCGCCCACACTGATTCACCAACCAACTAATTTGGCGAGTTCACAGAGAGGTCGGAGCGCTGTCATTTGAAAGGTGTTGGGTGTTTGTCTCGGGTTGTGCCTCTTCCCCCTCCCCCTCCCCCTCCCCCTCCCCCTCTCCCCTCCCCCCTTCCCATTTTTCATTCCAGAATTCCCTGTCCTTTGGAGACCCCAACTCCTAGGCAGCTCTATCCCTCAGTAGACCCTCGACCTCAGCAATGACTTAAGATTTTTTTTTTTTTTTCTTTTGCGGTACGTGGGCCTCTCACTGTTGTGGCCTCTCCCGTTGCGGAGCACAGGCTCCCGACGCGCAGGCTCAGCGGCCATGGCTCACGGGCCCAGCCGCTCCGCGGCATGTGGGATCTTCCCGGACCGGGGCACGACCCGCGTCCCCTGCATCGGCAGGCGGACTCTCAACCACTGCGCCACCAGGGAAGCCCTTGTTTAAGATGTTTGAATGCAATTCAGTATAAAGTTTCTTTCACAAGGATTTGCTGATTCCCCATGAGGGATCCAGGATCATGTTTTCTAAACTGCCCCATTTTATCCTGGGTATTAGAAAGTACATGACAATATTGGGGAATGTGCCCCAGATGCAGGCCTCTAGATTTCTCTGAATTTTTTTTAGAAAGGAACAGTGGCATTTTTTGAAATGGATCATGGTAGGGTCTCCCCTTGGGCACATCTTATTTCCTTTTCGTTCATTCATTCATCCATTTCTTTTCCTGCCTGTGGTGCCCAGGTCTTGTGCTGGGTGTTGGAGAGTCCATGGTGAGGAAAATCAGCCAAGGTCCTCACATTCAGGGAGCACACAGCCTAGTAGGAGAGACCAGCATGAACCCGAAGGCCACACTGGTGGCTGGATAATTACAAACCACTCCTGTTCTGTGGAAGCACGTGCCTGAGGGGGTGGGTGGAGAAGGACAGTGTCAGGGCATGTTTCCTACTTTAGCTGAGAAATAATGAACTGTATGAAGAACTGAGCAGTGTTTCATATATGAAAAGAGGAAGAAGGATCCCAGGAAAAGAAGGGGCATGTGCAAGTGTCCTGAGGTGACACACACATGGCCCAGGGAACTGGGGACAGTGGTATAAGATGAGGTTTGCCAGTTAAGCAGGGGCTGGACTGCAAAGGGCCTTCTAGGTGGTTCAGTCATTCGGCCTTTATCCTCAGACCAATGGGAAACCTCTGAAGAGTTAAAGCAAGTATGCAGTGTGATCGTAATCGGATTTTCATTTTGAATAAAAGAAAGTCACCCGGGCTGCCATGTGGACAGTGAACAAAGGGAAGACAGAGGGGACTGGCAAAGGCCAGTTGGGATTGTGGAGCACATGAGTTGAGAACGATGGTGTCTTGGACTCTGGTCCTGGTGGAAGAGGTGGAGAGTGGTAGATGGATTCAAGGGTTTGTTAGTAGGTAAAGTCGATGGGACTTGGCGATGAGTTGGGTACATGGGGTGAGGCAGAGGGGTGTCTCAGTTGTTATTCAGTGAGGTTCTTCCTCAAGTAGGCACTGGGAAGCTCTCAAGTCCTTTAGTAAATTCTTCAGACAATGTGATTCTACTGCTCTGAATGTAAGTCCCATGACGGCTGGGGTCTCTATTATTTTTTCCATTAATGGAAATATCCAAATATCCAAAAGAGCACCTGGGTCATAGTAGGTGCTCAATAAGTATTTTCAGAATCCTAGCTATTTCTATTCTTCTTGTTCTACACAGATCCCTGCAGTGGAAGGAGCTTCCTCAGATGTGGCTTCAATCTGAAAACACTTTCTGCACAATTGCCTGCCTCAGAATGTTTGTGAAGCTCCAGAGGCCTGGGGAAAAGCCCCCAGGAGGGGGAGGTACACAGACCTTCTTCTGGCTACTTCTCAAGGTAGCTGCTTGGCCCACAATGACCTCCCTTCTCTGGGGAACATTATAGACTCCGAAGCATTGCTGATGGATGAGGGGCCGACATCAAACTCGGGTGGGCTTCATACAATTCTCTCTTCCAAGAATTTTCAATTTGGGGGAGAGAAATAAAAACTGAAAATAGTTGGAATTGAGTCCCCCTTAGTAGTAACAATTTAGATAGAAGTCCTTTGAAGTCGTTTTGCAAGTGCCCAAAACGGATTGTTCAAATCTTCTCTCAATTATAAGACACAATATTGATTTCCAATAGATCCAATGTTTTGGCTTAAACTAGCAAAGTTTTGTTTTCTTTCTCCTTGAAATCAGGATGGGAAATTTTTTTTTTTTTTCCAGTACGCGGGCCTCTCACTGTTGTGGCCTCCCCCGTTGCGGAGCACAGGCTCCGGAAGTGCAGGCTCAGCGGCCATGGCTCACGGGCCCAGCCGCTCCGCAGCATGTGGGATCTTCCCGGACCGGGGCACGAACTCATGACCCCTGCATCGGCAGGCGGACTCTCAACCACTGCACCACCGGGGAAGCCCCAGGATGGGAAATTTTTAAGCACAAAACCTGTTAGGCGAGCAGCGTCTGGAAGACTTGCTCCTGACTCTCTTTTCTTCCTGATCCCTATGGTCGATATGCCTTTGACTTTAGTCGTCTTGCTAAGGTTTTGTTATATAAATTGATTTCCCAGTAAATGTGGGTTATAGGGGGACTGTTTTGCTATGGCTGGAGGTCCTGAAAAAAGTTTCCAGAGTGGGTTTTGGCAGCTGACTTGGAGAACCACTGAGCTAGGGCTTCGGTTGGTCTGTTTTCTGTTGAGAATGAACGATGAATTGTCCAAATGCTAGATGGCAAGAGATCACCGCCAAAGCCCTAAGCGCAGAGCGATAGCTTGAGCCCCAGCGATGCTTTGCTCGGGTCACATTTGCCGCCTTCTGTCACTTCCCGCAGCATCGAAATGCCATCAGCTTATCAACACACCTTTGGTTTCCTCTGTGCGAGACCACCGGTCACATGAGAGCCTTAGTACCAGATGTAGACGCGGAGGCTGGAATAAGCTCCCAGAGCCAGAGCTGACAGCCATCAGCCTGAGTGAGGCTTCTTTCAGGAGGAGACACAAGGCAAATATTTATCAGCTAATAATTGCCGGGGCCGGTAGCCTCCCCGCGTCAGGAGCGGAGCTGTCATTTTGGAGATGCAGTGCTGATGGCTGTACTTCCAGGCTCTGAGCCCAGGGCAGACAGAAGCCAGAGCTCCCAGCTAGGAGCCAGGCGGCCGCCCTAGGGAAGTGCCAGCCAACCTGTGCAGGAGTCAGAAGCAAGAACCAAGCACCCATATTCCTGAGGTAGGAGAGTGAAGGAGGAGAATAGGAGAGAAGGAAGGGATTATCCTGGACCAGTCGGCTCAGAGAACACAGAAAACTACGGGGTCCCCCAACACCCTTCACAGAGGGAGCAGGCCTAGAAAGTTCTTTGTAGACTGCAGAAAGAATACAAAATAGGGTGCTAGGAAGCCCTGGCTGGGGAGGGGCTGACCCCTGTGGTAACGTGATTGCCTGTCTTCCCAGCTAACGGCATCATGGGAGACAGAAGACCCTGCTCCGTGTCCTAATGGGAGAGTGGACAGGGCCTAGGGTGCAAGGCAGAATCTGGTAAGTCTGCGGACAGGAAGTGTGACGAGATCTTTGTCTCCTCTGCCCGTTCGCTCCCCATCTCTTCTTCCCCCGGACGCTCACATTCCCTTCCCCCGCTCTGCAGATCCTTAGTTTTCACCTTGATGGATGAGTAGCCTGTGACATTAGCTGGCTGGGAAGTCCAGCAAAGCCAGGAATTCCTCCATCCCTGCCTCAGAGAGGGAGCTGGAGACAGGAAGCAAAGGAATCCACGTGTCTGTGGTGGCCCTCCCCGAACCACCTGGACATGCTGGCGTCTCCCCAAAGGGCTGCCTTCCCGAGAGCCGAGGAAATCCCAAAAGCTGTGGCTGCAGGCCTCAAACAAGGCAGGAGATCTGGCTCCCCTCCTTTTGCCGCCCGGCTGAGAGGCCCACCCGTGGCCTCGGAGCTGCCAAAGCCAAAGTGACCCTGAGCCCCCCCAGAGCCCTCCCCATTCCACCTCGTCCCAGCCGAAGAGCCCTGCTGATGAGGGGCTCGTTCCTTCTTGCCCCTGCAAGAGGCCAGGCCGAGCGAGGACAAGCACCCCAGCAAGAGAGGCTCAGGATCCGAGCCAGTGGAGTGCAGACAATCTTGGGAGACAGATGGCCAGGCGGATGGGCCGGCAGATAGAGGCTTCTGCTCCTTGTCAAGATGACACTCAAAAGTACATCCCCGTCATCGCGGGTTGTCAGTGGCGTGTCAGCGCGAGATGCCGTGTGTGTTTTTGGACACTCTGTGAGTTTGGAAGGCTAAGCTGGTTCCCACTTCCATAGCAACAACAAAATTCCAGCCCCAGACGCAAGTCTCTGAGTTAGTGTCAGACGATGGGGGGAGTGGCAGGCAGAGAGGGTGTCACTTCTAGCAGAGAGCAGCGCTGGCGTGGCAAGGGTGGGCAGGAGGCAGGTTTCTGGATGTCTGTGGGGAGACCGTGTGTGGGCACAGAGTGACAGAAGGCAGGAGCTGATGGCTGAGCGAACGGGAAATGCAATCTGTCGGCTTGAGCAAGCTGGGAGCAGGGGTTTCCTGAGCACTGGCCCATTCCAAGAAACCTAAGGGTCCTCTGAGTTCAGAAGAAAACCCCTGCTGGTTCAGACTTCGTGAAGAGCTATGGAGGAAGAGACATGAAGTTCTTATGGCTACCGGAGTAGAATGGAGAACAAAGGGAAAAATACAGGATGCTCCAAGGACAGTAAGAAGGCACAGAATCACAAGATACATATGCCCCTCTTTGACTAAGGCAGCTAAATTTATCCAGACTCTGAAAATAGGCTCATCTGCATATGAATGGCTAAGCTTTCCTGCATCCAGAGAAAGAGGGGTGGGGGCCATCGACCCTTCACAATGTCTTCTCCTGTCCTGCATTCTCTGGTCAATCACTAAGTCACTGAATCTTTGGGTTCTAGATCAGAGAGCCTGTTCCTAGGCCGAGCCCTGCAGACTACTAGCAATGTGATCTGACGTCAGTCACTTTCTCTCCCAGGGTTCCAGTTCCCTCCTCTATAAAGTGAAGAGACCCTGAGATGGAAGGGGGACTTGCTACATGAACTTGACCATGGGACTGGTGGCAAGGTACCGTCTTTGGTCAGAGAAAGATCAGCCAGTCCATAGTCCTGTGACCAAAGATGTTCGTGTCCTAATGCCCAGAACCCGTGACTCTATTACTGTGCATGGCAAAGGGGCTTTGCAGATGTAATTAACTTAAGGATCTTCAGATGGGGAGATTATCCTGAATTATACGGGTGGGCCCGGTGTAATCACGAGGGTCCTTGAAAGTGAAAAAAGGAGGCAGGAAGGCCAGAGTTAGAGAAGATGTGATGATGGAAGCAGAGGTTGGGCTAATGTGATTGCTGGCATCACGGGTCAAGGAATTCAGACAGCCGCCAGACACTGGGAAACGCAGGGAAACAGACCCCTCCCCCAAGAGTCTCCAGAAGTCACCAGCTCCACCAACACCTTGATTTTAGTCCAGTGAAATGCATTTTGGATTTCTAATCTCTAGAACTGTGAGATGATACAGTTGTGTTGCTTTAAGCCACTAAGTTGTGGTTGTTATAGCAGCAATAAGAAACTAATAGAGTCCTCTCCAACACCACCTGGTCTGCCAGCCTTCCTCTCCTGGACTATCATAAATGCTACATGGGAAGGAAGGAACGAAATCAAGTGGAGTTCTCTGTGTCCCTCCAGAGCTCCCAGCAATGTGTTTGGCACAGAAGAGTCATTCAATCAGTACTTGTTGGCTTGATTTGATTTGAGGATGAGGGAAGAAAATGGTTTGGTAGCCTGGCGTCACCCAAGCTTTTGAGCAAATAGGAGAGTGAATCTAGGATGAGCGGTCACCTGGTAGTGAACTTCTACTCGTTTAATGTGTTGACTGTGAAGCAGTGGGAGGCTATTTTCCACCTTGGCGTTGATGTGTTATAACTTCCAGGAAGCATCCAAGGCCACCTCTGCTCTTCTGACCTTGGCTCTCAAAGTTCATCCCAGCAGTGTCTCATGTTAGATGGCGGGGGTAACTCTCCCTGCCATAGCCCAGCAGGAGATGTTAAGCCAGAGATTTTAGGAACACTCCGATGTTGAGGAATCATAGAATGTTATCCAGCCAACATTCTTCCAGCAAATATTTTCTGAGCGCAGCCCTCGATTCTGGGGCCACAGCAAAATGAATATGACAGTCTCCGTGCTCAGCGAGATCACAGACTAGCAGAACACACCGCCATCAGAGCAAATAAATACGAAACAGGATTTGAAACACAGAGATCTTACAGGTGCTCATAGGAAGCGACGCTTGGGCTACGCATGAGAAAGGATTTCTTTCCCTAGAAGATGAGAGTGAATAAATGTCTAAACAGAAGGGGAATTTTAAGTAGATTATCAATGCTATAAAAGTGCATTAGGACACTCAGAAAAACTATGAATATAAAGAAACTTCCTCTGTCTAATAAAAGGCATTCTTGAGAACCCACAAATAATGTCAGACTTAATGGTGAAAGAGTGAACGCTTTCCTCTCTAAGATCAGAAACAAGACAGGAATGCCCATTTCTACCACTGCTATTCAACACTGTACTGGAAATTCTAACCAGAGCAATTAGACAAGTGAAAGAAATTAAATGCATTAAAACTGTAAAGAAAGAAGTAAAACTATCTCTATTTGCAGATGACGTAATCCTATATGTAGAAAATTCCAAATAATTCAAAAGAAAGCTACTAGAACTAAAAATGAATTCAGCCAAGTTTCCGGTCATAAAATCAACACATGAAAAACCAGCTGTCTTTCTATACATCAACAATACACAATATGCAAAGGAAATTAAGAAAGCAATTCCATTCATAAGTGCATCTAAAAGAATAAAATTTCTAGGAATAAATTTAGCCAAGGAGGGAAAATTCTTGTATGCTAAAAACTACAAAACATTGTTAAGATAAATTAAAGTAGACCTAAGTAAATGGAAAGTTATCCCATGTTCATAAATTGGAAAATAAAATTTTAAAATGTCACTACTATTCAAAGTGACTTACAGATTCAGTACAATCCCTATCAAAATTCCAACCCCCTTTTTTGCAGAAATGAAAAAGCCAGTCCTCAAATTCATATGGAATTGCAAAAGTCTCTGAATTCTGAAACAATCTTGAAAAGGAAGAACAAATTTAGAAGACTAATTTCCCAATTCTGAAACTTATTACAAAGCTACAATAATCAAAACAGCATGATACTGGTATAGAGATAGACATATAGACTAATGGAATAAAACTGAGAGTCCAGAAATAAACCCATACATTTATAGTCTGTTGAATTTTGACAAGGATGCAAAGAACCTTCAAAAGGAAAATAATATGGTCTCGAAATATGGTTCTAGGGTAACTGGATTTCTACTTGCAAGAAAATGAAGTTGGACCACAACTCACACTTATATAAAAATTAACTTAAGGGACTTCCCTGGTGGTCCAGTGGTTAAGACTCCGAGCTCCCAGTGCAGGGACACAGGTCTGATCCCTGGCCAGGGAACTAAGATCCCACATGCTGCACAACATAGCCAAAAAGAAAACAAAATATTAACTTAAAATGGACAGCAAGCTAAAATTAAGAGCTAAAGCTATAAAAGCTATGTTAGAAAAAAACATAGGAGTACATCTTCATGACCTTAGATTTGGCAATAAAGTCTTAGACATGAGGATGAGAAAGAAAAAAATAGATAAGTTGGATATTTAAAATTAAAAACTTTAGTGCATCAAAGAACACTACCGAGAAAGTGAAAAGACAACTTACATAATGGGAAGAGAGTATTTACCAATTACATATCTAATAAGGGCTTAGTACCCAGAATATTTAAAGAACTCCCACACTTAACAACAAAGATAGCCCCATTAAAAAATGGGCAAAGGACTTGAATAGACATTTCTCCAAAGAAGATATAAAAATGGCCAATAAGTATAAGAAAAGATGCTTAACATCATTAGTCATTAGGGAAATTATCAATAAAATCAAAATTTGGACAAGATACCATTTCACACCTACTAGGATGGCTATAATTTTTAAAATGGAACGTAACAAGTGTTGACGAAGATGTGGAGTAATCAGACCCCTTGTACATTGCTGTTGGAAATGTAAAATGATGCAGCTGCTGTGGAAAACAGGCTGGCTGATTCCTCAGAAAGTTAAATATGAAATTACCACATGACCCAGGAATTACACTCCTGGGTGTATATCCAAAAGCACTGAAAACAAGGACTCAAACAAATACATGAATACCTATGTTCACTGCAGCATTATTCTCAATGGCTAAAAGGTGGAAACATCTTATGTGTCCATCAACAGATAAATGGATGAACAAAATGTGGTCTATACACACAATGGAATATGATTAAGCCATAAAAAATTAAATTGCGATACATGCTACTTCATGAATAAAAGTTGAATATGTTATGCTAAGTGAAATAGAGCCAAATGCACAAGAACAAATACTGTATGATTCCACTTACATACAATATCTAGAATAGGCAAAATCACAGGCACAGAGGGTAGATTAGAGGTTGTCACTGGCTAAGGGGAGGGTGGAACAGGGAGTTATTGCTTCAGGGGTACAGAGGTTCTGCTTGTGGTGATGAAAAAGTTTTAGAAATAGATAGTGGTAATGATTGTACAACATTGCAAATGCAATTAATACCACTGAATTTTAAAAATGGTTAAAACGGCAAATGGTATGTTTCATATATGTCACCATAACTTTAATCATTAATAAGAAAAAAAGTGCATTTGGTTTGGGAGCAGAAGCCAGGCAAGTATGTCAGCTGGAAGAGCTAAGGTGCTTTGAGATGCCGGGATAAGGAAGGAACTGATGGCCCAGTAATGCTGAAATCACATTGTGAGGGAACCTGAGAGCCATGCTGGAGCCTGGACGGCTAGAGAGTGTAGTGCATTTAGTTGCTGTTATGATTATTGTTCTTGCTTTACTTTAGTGTGGAGAACAGACTGTCCTAGAGAGAAACTACAGGCATAGAGCCCATTGGGCAGCTGCTGCAAGAATATAAATAAGAAGCCAACAGGCGTGACATAGGGTAGTGGCAGAGGGGTGGCAGGGAGGGGGCAGAGAGTGCATCTGTGTGATTCGGGGCTGAATAGAAGACGAGGGTGAGGAAGAGCGAGGGGCTGAGGATGATTCTCCAAACATCTGTCTCCTGCCTTCTTTTTTTTTTTTTTTGCGGTACGCGGGCCTCTCACTGTTGTGGCCTCTCCCGTTGTGGAGCACAGGCTCCGGACGCGCAGGCTCAGCGGCCATGGCTCACGGGCCCAGCCACTCCGCGGCATGTGGGATCCTCCCGGACCGGGGCACGAACCCGTGTCCCCTGCATCGGCAGGTGGACTCTCAACCACTGCGCCACCAGGGAAGCCCCTCCTACCTCCTTTTTCCCACCTGAGCTGGCCTGAGGCTGACCAGAAACAGCTAGTTAGAGGCAGAACTGAGACATCAATGCAGGTTTCCTCTGACTTCCGGTATCTTTAACTCCGACATATCACTTTTTTTTTTTTTTTTTTGGCTACACCACATGGCATGTGGGATCTTAGTTCCTGACCAAGGATCGAACCCACACCCCCTGCAGTGGAAGCCTGGAGTCTTAACCACTGGACTGCCAGGGAAGTCCCTACCCTTGAGTCATATAATAATTCAGCTTTTCATTTTGTTTGAAAACTCTGCATCCAGTTGAATCAGTTTGGAGTTAGAGGGGTCCTTTAGTTTTCTGACTGACTTTATTTTTGAGTTTCTAACCCCTTCAGGCCACCCCATTCCATGAGGCCACTTGCGGCGTGAAGGGGTTTCGTCCCAGTTCAGCTGTGGCTCCGTGAACCTCTCCTTTTTCCTAGGCCCTCTGTTTCCTGCTTACAGACTTCCTGTTTCCACTTTCCAAAGGAGATGTGTGAGCCCCATCGGGTCAAGGAGAAATATGTAGATGTTTGTAAATTAATTTCCACGGTTTCGTCATTGCTAATCTTGTCTGGGTTCATGATTAGAGGCCAATGACATATTAATTAGTCACTGTAATTATCAAGTGTCAGAGAGGGGCCCAGCGCGGGTTGTCTTTGATAGCAGGGTGGACCCAGGCCAGCCTGCCTCCTGTCAAAATCTACCTTTATTCAACCCTTTATCCAACCCAAGACACATTGTGTGCACCTCATGGGTGGATCCCCTACTCAGTGTACAAGAGTTTCCTTGTATTTACTCTCAGTAAATGAAGATATTATATACGAATGGAGATATCAAATATGATGGGTGATGAGTTAATTAGTGGATTACAGAGTAATACCAGGAGGCCAGAGAGGCAGGAAATTTGAATCCATATCGCAGCCCTGCCAAAGCCTGGTTGTGACATTAGGCAAGTCACCTCGCCTGTCCCATCGAAGCCAGGCCCCTGTTTGCCAGATCTGAGGACGGAGAGAGGGTTTTTCTATAGCATGTGCTACCTGCTGTCATTGGAGTCATCATTGTCTCACAGACCTGGCAGTGAACACACTCAGTTACCTGGTACAGCCCCATTTTAAAGCAGTTTTATAAAAACTGGGGATGGATTGCTGACTGAGGAAGACATCAAAAGCAGACCTTTCTTTCTTTTTGGCCGCACTTCGAGCTTGTGGGATCTTAGTCCCCTGACCAGGGGTTGAACCCGGGCCCTGGCAGTGAAAACACCAAGTCCTAACCACTAGACCACCAGGGAACTCCCCAAAGCAGACCTTTTTGTCCACACAAAAGTCCGCTTCTGCTAGCGTGGACTGTGCTTACTGGAATTCCAGTATGTCATTCCACTGTAGTCAAACCCAGTGACGGTTTCAGCTTAGTGAGTTCATGCCACTCAACAGTAATGCATCCTTCCAAGGGCTCCTTGTTTGCAAGTTCCATATATTTTCATGGCATCTTGTAGCTTTTTAAAAAGTTTAAAAAAGTAGCCATTGTTGTCTCAGATGCCTTTTCACATTTGCAAAGAATTCTTCCTTCGGGTAATTTTTTATTCCACAGGCAGTTGGGTGGGGAAAAGGGGAACCTAAAGAAAGGTGTGTAGATTTCTCTCCAGTTTTCTAAGAAGGAAACCAAGATGACAAATAAGGGGGAAAAAAGTACATATACTAATTATCCATCATATTGTTGCAACACTTTACCAATCATGAGGTACCTTTTGAGCATTATTTCATTTAATATACATACAAGCTAAGAAAGGTAGGAAGATGAAATTATACCCATCTTATAAATAAAGAAATGGAGGCTCAGAGAATAGCTAATTTGGCTACATGCATACAGTTGGTTAGAGTGCAGATTCAAGACTCAAACCTAGATGTTAAGAGGTTGAGATGTTCAGTGCATAATTCTTTCCCCCATTCATAGCTGTGCCTCTATTCAACTCAACTTTAAGACATTGTATTCCATTTAAATATATTAGAAAATGGTCTTGAACTATGCAATGTAGACAGGGCATGAGCTGGAAGCCAGCAGAATGTAGATACAAATTGCATGTTAGTGTCAAGCCAGCTTGCCAGAGGGGCACTCAGCAGACCAGGCTGGTCACAAGGCACTGTCTCCTTCCCTTTAGAGAGTGGGTCTCTCTATCCTGCAGAAGGGGACTTGGTGGATGTAAAAGAGGCGTGAGCACCAGTCAGCACCACTGCAAAACCAACATTATCAAAAGGTTCGGTTAAACCCATAGAAGAACAAGTTGAGGCAGGACAGATGGGCCACACTCTGTCCCCTGTGCCAGGCTGGCCTGTGATGAATCCCATCCGTATCACTTGTTAATTGTGGGACCTCAGACAAGCTGTCTGATTCCTCTGAGCCTCAGTTTGCTCAGCTATAAAATGGGTCACTGTTTTACTTCTCTCGAAATGTGATGCTTAAGTAAAGTGATAGATGTGAAGCATCAGGCTTTAGTTTCAGACCACAGACAGTGCTCAGGAAGTGACCATGCATTTCTTATGGCCAATAGAAACCAGGAGGTGGGAGCCAACAGAACCTTGGATGCTTACTTCCCAACTTGTTTATTGGAGCACCCAGTTCTTGTCCCTGCAGCCCAGTGGCTGGCCTACAATGTGGGTTCTGTCTGTGTCTATTGAATCAGATTGGTAGAAAGACTGTCCATCTATCTGTATAGCTGTCCCTCTGAAGCCATCTTGACAATCAACAAGTGGCCCAAAGGGAAGGAAACTTCAGTTGGTCTTTACTTAGGGCAGGTAGTAGAAATCAATCAATAGGCAAGCTACCTGTCTCCATCACATTTACAGCCTGGCAAAATAAAAAGAGCCATAGACTGGAACCAAGGGTCCTGGGTTCCCTCCATGTACCCCCTTGAACATGTTGTGCCCCAGTTTTCTCATCTGTAAAAATGGAATAATCCTCTCTTCCTCCAGAGCAGAGACAGCATTTCCGGAAGTAGGATGTGAAATGCAGCAGGTGGGTGAGATACTAACATCCCTAAGAAGGCCGTGTTTGTTTTCAATTTCCCACAAGGAGCCCGCGGTCACTCATCCCCCCTGCACTGGCCCCACCCCCTGCATGACCTCTGGCTGGTTTGGAAAGCCCTGGAGCTCTGTCTGGCAAGGGGCTCTGCAGCCTGCCAGGGGAGAAAGAGCCCAAGAGCTGCACTTTTCTAATGAGCCACTAAACAGATCCACTTATAGTCCATAAACATGGGCAGATGGAAGGCATGGAGTCGGACTGCCCCGCTGGAGGGACCTGGGTTGGACCCACCTCTGGTGATTCACTGAGGGGGAGGCGGGATCCTTGGGGCAGGGCGGGGCGGGTACCCCCATGTGCGTGCAAAGGACTCTCTGAGTTGAATCTCCATCCCTGATGGAGTGAGTGCCTGCCCCCCACCTCCATGTGGCCCGAAGAGGCAGCTGAGGCAGGGAACCCAGCGATGCTGCAGAACAGAGCAGAAGGGTGTAGGCTCCTGTGCCCTCTCCTGGAAGGGAAGCAAACGTGGGTGCCCAGACCCCACCCTCCAGAACCTGCTCCAAGGCTGCCTGAGCTGAAGCTTCTGGTCCTTCTCAGAGGCTGGAGCGGGCAGCTGATACCCAAGTTTTAGGAGGTGTGCCTCTTTAGAAAGACCGTTCTTCAAAGACCCTGCAGGCTGCGGCTATGCTCTTTCTAAAAAGCACTGGTATAAAACAAGAGTCTCATTATTTACGCAAGAGTTGGGAGAAACAAAAATCCATATCACTGAAGGTATGTTTCCCTCACCAAAGCCTGAACCAATGTGCCTTGCCCCCATCCCACATCTAGTTCCTTTAAAAGGAGAACTCCCATGGTGAATGAATATGACTTTTGGGGGGGAAATGGATTTCTGAGCGATCTGTGATCCAAAGCAGGGGCTCAGGTTGCAGGCTTAGAAGTCCCAGCTGCTCCACCACCCGCTCCCTGCCTCCCTCCATGCGGGTCCAGGGCCTGATTGGAGCCTGTGTGCTACCGCCCTGCGTGGGGACTTTTGTTACCTCCTGTCACAGACTCCAGGGCACACCCACCGCGCAGACACCCCAGAGCAGGACACTCGAGTCACTGGAGCCAAGCGGGGACCTGCCCTACCCTTGCCTGCCAGCTGCCTGGTCCTGTCTTGCTGAGGCTGCCCATCAGAAGCTGAAGATGTGACACATCTGCCTGTATGTCAGCAGCGGGGGGCGACACCGTGTCAGGGCTCAGGCAGCTGATAAGCAGGCCATTTGTTCCTTTTTAGCGGAGGAGAATGAGGTGTAACAGCTACAGAAAACACGAGCCAGCAAGAAAGGCTTTCTTCAAAACCTTCTTAGCCTTCAACCCATCAATTCAGCGCCATGTCAGATCCAATGAGAGAAAAAGTCCAGGGAGGGAGAACAGTTTTAGCTGGAGATCTAACGACCCTCCCTCCTCCTGGAAGTTGCTGCTGCTGGTGGCGCCCTTTCCCCGGTCCGGGCTCGCTCTCCCTGGGTCCCGCTGTGATTAGCCCTTGTGTCCAGGTGACTCTGTCAACCCCAGCTGATGAGGCTGGGAAGGAGACGGGGGTTGCATGGTCGTCACAGCTTCATGGCTTTCCTGCCTCTATTTCCC
This sequence comes from Mesoplodon bidens, assembly GCF_964165515.1. NCBI lineage: Eukaryota > Metazoa > Chordata > Mammalia > Artiodactyla > Ziphiidae > Mesoplodon > Mesoplodon bidens. Next base: position 12,887,886 of record NC_138181.1, on the reverse strand, counting down.
GGCCACCCGGCTGCCCTGTGAGAGGTTGTTTGGCATTTAGCTCGGCTGGGCCGCCACAGAGTTGCTGAGTGGTGGGGACAGAAGCCAGTTCACCTTGATCTCCCGGGGGTGGGGGGTAGAGGAGGGGACAGCCCTCAATACCTTTGTCTCCTTTGTCATTTACATTTTATCTTCAAAGAGTGTCCCAGCCTTCTTCCCAGCCGATGGGCAGAAAAGATTTATTTACTCAGAAAGGCACCCAGGGACTTCCCTGGTGGCGCAGTGGTTAAGAATCCGCCTGCCAATGCAGGGGACATGGGCCTGATCCCTGGTCCGGGGAGATCCCACATGCCGCAGAGCAACTGAGCCCGTTCGCCACAACTACTGAGCCCACGTGCCACAACTACTGAAGCCTGCGCGCCTAGAACCTGTGCTCTGCAATAAGAGAAGCCACCGCAATGAGAAGCCCGCGCACCGCAACGAAGAGCAGCCCCCGCTCGCCTCAAGTAGAGAAAGCCCGCACGCAGCAATGAAGACCCAAAGCAGCCAAAATAAATAAATAAACAAATTTATTTATTTATTTTAAAAAGACACCCATTTTACAGATAGGCAAAATAGATAGCTACCCACAGGGGGTGGTCATCTCAGAGGTCCAGGAAAGCTCGCCCTCTGAGGCCCCATGAACTGCCCCTTATCTCCCTCCACCAAATGACTCATCACTTGAAATCCCACCATGAAAGACTCGTTCTTTTGTTTTAGGCTCCGCTCAGCTACAACGACCCAGGACAGAAAATCCTTCCGATCTCCCGGGGCGTTTGAACTTCAGAGAGAAGTAACACAGGATATCGTTTATTTGAGAGGTAATCTTGGTGGAAGTAGAGAAAGCAAAACTGTAAAGGAAGGAGCTTCCCTGAGGGATGCAGACAGAGGTCAACCTCACCCTCATGGGCATGGGGCCTCCTGGTGAGCTGGGGGCTCTGGGGACAGAGGGGTCCACGGTGCTTCAGAGAAGACTCATTCTTCTCCTTACCACGGAGGTGGCTCTAGGGAAGAAAAAGGGCGAGGGTCAGGGAAAGAGAAATGTGACCACCAGTTGCCAGGAGGAAACAGCACAGAGGCAGACCCGGGGAGCCATCCGCCGGCGCCCACCTACTGCTTCCCTGGCGGGACGCGTGGCTTCTGGTGCCACCCACTTGAGCTGAGAGTCCGACAAAGCTCTCAACCACCCTGAGCATTTGCTGACATATGGCCTGAGCCATTTCCACTGCTTCCTTTACTCTCTCTCCGTATAGAATAATATGCGATTAATTGATTTTCTGTCACTCTTTTAGTACAGAAAATTAATTTCAGAGCAACTGTGTTTTCTCAGGGTATGAATCCTGTACACGCAGAGTAATTCAGCTGCTCCATTATTCATGAGAGAAAATAGTGATGGAGCACATGATGGAGGAGTCCCAAGGCCACAAACTGATCGTCTGTGTTACCAATACAACCGTATTCCACTGGTGCCTCTAAATAATTCACACCCACAACTCAATTTGGGCCTGCGCGCCCCTCAGGATGTGGCTGGGGGAGACCTAGCTGTAGGATTTGGGAAACTGTCAATGACAACACACAGAGGTGAAGCACCCAGGGTCCCCTGATGCCATTGCCCCACCCTGGGGCTGCGGGAGATGGCGGCTGGGGCCTGAGGCTCCCCGCTGTGGCCCCAAGCCAGGGATCCTCTTTCACTCTTGATCATAGCAGAGCCCACACATCTGCTCTAAGAGGGCAACAAGTGCTGTATTGGACCCCCAAGAGGGAAATGTGAAAGGTCCTATAACCTCCAAATCCAGCTCTGGAGAGGGCAAAGCAAGACACCCTAGGCCGTTCAGATTAAGCAGGTCAGCTCATGTCTCTGGACCTCAGATTTTAAGGTTTTCTGTTTGTTTTGTTCTGTTTGTTCTAAACCTAGCTGATCATCAGATTCGTCTGAGGCATTTGTTAAAAATAGAGCTTCTTAGGCCCAAAGTGGACCTACTGATCAGGATCTCATGTGAGTCTGTGTTTTAGACACGTTCTCATTCTCATAGGAACAGCTGCACTGGATGAGACCCAGGGAACTTTCCAGCTCTGACATTCTCTGAGGATTCTAACAACGAGAAGCATCAGCTCAAGCCTGTGGAGGGAAGGGTTGCCTCGTAGGACCTGGTAACCAAAGGAGCAGGTGGGAGAAACACAAGAAAAGGAACCAGGCCTGACATGCGATGCAACTCCTCAGCCTTGCCATTTTCCCCTCATGTGGCTGAAGCCAGTAAAAGGACATGGGTCCCCGTTGCCTCCAAAAGAAAGACAGAGGCCCCAGGTGCAATATCCAGGCCATCTCAGAATGAGCATCTGTACTAGGCAGGATTCCAAGATTCCCGGACCCTAACGTACACACCTTGTGTAACATCCTCCCCTCGGGTTTGGGCAGGAATGGTGAATAGTATGGGATGTCCCTCCCACAATTAGGTTACTAGTCAGTTGAATTTGGCTTAATCCAAAGGGAAATTATCCTGGGGTGGGTCTGACATAATCAGGTGAGCCTTTAAAAGAAGTTAAATTCAGAGGCACTTGCTCCTGCTGGCCTGGACGAAGCAAGCTGCCATGTGTGAGAGCATCTACGCTGAGTCCCTGTGACTCGAAACTGAGGGGGGCCCCTAGCTGCTGTGAGTGACCCTCAGCCAACAGCCAGCAAGAAAAGAGGGACATGAGTCCTACAACCACAAGGAAATGAATTCTGCCAACAGCCTGGCTGAGCTTAGAAGAAGACCAGAGCCTCAGATGAGATCACAGCCCACTGATGGACCTTAATTTAGCCTGTAAGACCCTGTGCACAGGACCCAGATACCTGACACCAGGACCCCTGGTGCATAGACACTGGGAGATATTGAATGGGTGTTGTCTTAAGCCACTAACGTATGGCTGTTAAATTTGTTAGGGAACAATCAAAAACTAATATAGCATGCAATTAAGTAAAACAGTAGGACACCCATGCCCTTTACAGCTCACAGAGTGTTTCCAAGGCCACTTCTTCCCCGTCTCTGCTTACCCAGTGACGGCCCTTCACACGGTGCCTAGAAACTGTTCACAGAATGGATCATCTCGTGTTGCTACTTAAGGCAATGCCGTGGAGCTGACTGGACAGTTTGGATTTTTTTTTTAATCTCTATTTCACAAATGGAGACACTGAAGCTCCAATAAACCTCTCTGAGGTCATATAAAGAGTCTGTAGCAGAAACAGGACTCACGTTTAGGCCTTCTGAGTCCAAGGTCAGCAATCTGTGTTGTCTATTGCCATCTCAGGACTATCCTCTCCAAGAAAAGGAGATTGTTTTAAACTTGAGTCCCAGGGGCTTGAGTGTCTACAAATCTCTAGGAGAGGAAAACCAGAGTGGCTGGAGGAAACTGAGTGACACCGTCCTCACACAATGTGAGGACAGGGGCGTGGCACCGCGAGGTCGACGCTGATGCAGGCTTGAGTCTGCAGCTGCCCCTCTGCCCGCCCCCCCTTCCAAGACCCTCAGCTGATCCTGCGTGTGCAGTGCCCCTCCTCCAACCCAGGGCCCAGCCAGCCTGCTCATCAACAGGCTTATTGTCATTTGTCATTAATGGTGTCCGGTCAAATCTAAGCAACAATTGGGAAAACCAGATTGCAAGAGAGTGCCCTTCATTGCTGGTGTTTCTGTTGGAACATTAGCAGTAAGAAGCCTCTAGAGAGGAGCTGTGAAGGCAAAAGAGAAGAGATGCAAAAAAGAAAGTGAGAAAGGTACCTTCCCTGGCTGCAGACTTCGCAGTGCAGCCACTTTGCACCATGCACCATATGCAGCAACCACGCACAAGGCCCAATAACCTCCTTCCAAATGGTAATAAATCCCCTCAGACCCCAACACACTTGTAATTTACAACTTGGCTAAAATGAACATTATTTCAAGCTAAGTGTATTCTCAGAGGTGTGGGAGAATGTGGCAGCTTTCCCGCTGACAAAGGAGTTTCTTTTAAATGTCAGGCATTCACTTTCATTACTTCCAAATAATTGCCCGAAAAGATCAGCTGCTGGACAGGGCTGCCCAATTTACATCACTATGAGTCAATTTCATCATCATCAAAGAAGCCCCTGGGATCTGGTTCCAGCCTGGAGCAGGCTCAGCCCTCAGTGGCTGGCTTCTACTGGTCTCCTGGCTGTGCAGGAAAAGGTGCCTCCATCATTCTCCAGGGACAGCTCCAGGTAAGACGGAATGTTGTCTCTAGGTAGACAAGATGATCTGTCACCACTGCCACCATCAATTATCACTCTCCTGCATCCACTGGATCATGTCACTGGCTGCCCAGCCCTGTATGTGCTGCTTGTTATCTGGTCTAGCTGAAGAGAGTGTGTTCCTGTCCCTCGTGGAAGCTGGCCCTTTGGCCAAGAGAATGGAGAAGCAGGATGATATAACTCCCTGGAACTAGAGAGGATACTTTCCCTTCCTATTCCCACAGGCATCTATTTTGTGGAAAGCCTGCTTTTGAACCTAACAGTCTTTGCTTCTGGAGCTTGGATTTTGGTTATCGATTGCTGATTAATAAAACCACCCCCAAACTGGGCAGCTTAATTACTTTTGACGATTCTGAGGGTTGGCTGGGCTCTGCTGGGTGGTTGTTCTTCTCCATGTGATGTCAGGTGGGGTTGCAGTCATCTGGGGCTTGGACTGGGCTGCAGGTACCAGTGGGCTCACTCACATGTCTGGTGCCTTGCACTGGAAGGTGGGAAGACCGGGCTCTGTATGGTAGGTGGACACCTGGGCCTTTCTCTCTGCCCATGATGTAGTCACAAGTCCTTTTGCTCTCCACGTGGACTTCATGTGGTCCCTCCATGTGGCTTCTGCAGGGTACCTGGGCTTCCTACATAGCGGCTGAGGACTCACAAAAGCACAAAAGTGAAAGCTACCAGGACTAACACAAGATCATTGTGCCACATTCTACTTGCTAAAGTGAGTCATAACGCCAGCTCAGATTGAACATGGGAGGGCAGTGTACACTGAGAGACATGATTCATTGGGGGCCAACTTTGCAGACTAGCTCTGAACCAGGAAGATGGAAAGGAGAGAGCAGGAAGGTACCTCTCCTTTGTGAAATCCACCGAAATTGACTGCCATGCATTCTAATCTCCCTTAAGGAGTGAAGAGGATAAATATAACAGTTCCTTAGGGAGTCCCAGCTCTTTGGGATATAAGCATGAAACAGTTTTATTTCTTCCAACCACTGCCTAAAACTGTGATAAGCTTAATCCCTTTCTCTTATTCCTTATGACATCCCAAGCAGATTCCACAACTTTCTAGTCACGTCCACCAGAAACCAGAAAATAGTCTGGTTCAGCGTCTAAGACGGCATTAGGGGATTGTTTTCTTTAGGTGTTGATCATGGTTTTGTGATTATAAAGAAGAATACCCTTAATTTTAAGAGATGTTTAGGGGTGAAGTGTCATGACATGTGCCATGTACTTTGAAATTGATGGGGGGATAGATACATACGAAGGCCAACTACTTATTAATAATTAGTGAAACTAAAGGGTGATTAGATGGATGTTCTAATTGTTCAACATTTATGCATATTTTTAAATTTACATAACAAAAATGTTAAAGAAGAAATCCAGTCCACTTGACAGCTTCAATTTTACATCCAGTTCACTCCTCTCCCCCATCATTGGCACAACTTGAGGCCTTAGGAACTCGAAACCTATCATGTTGGGGGAGGAAGCATCCCTGTGCCTCCCTGGATGTGACTGTAATTCTCTCTGTACGCACTTTGTATTGCTCCTCTAGTCAACACTGCTAAGAGTTACTCTTCCCTGTGGGACACCTGTTGGGATTTTTGGAGGATTCTGCAGGTCCTCCCCGCCACATGGTTCCCTGATGGGTGAGACCCATATCTGGCTCTCCCTTCTCCACACGGTCCCCTCCACTCCAGACACTTCCATAGTCCACTTCCAAATTTCTCGCTCCTAGGTCCCTTTTTTGAGGAATATCTCTTTCAAGTGAGATGCGGGCAAGATGGCCCGAGCCGGCTCTCTTCCACTGTGCCCCTTTTGGCAAAGAAGACCTTGCAAAGCCCGAGGGATGGGGGGACAGGCTGCTGCATGCTTCCCCTTCTCCAAGCCCTGCCATCTCCAATTCTTTCCTTTGCTCTGAGGCAGGTCCATGAGTACCCTTGGCAAGACATCCAACCAGGAAATGAGATGCCAATCTTCAGTGTTTATAAATGGGTCCTCCTCGCTTGGTTTGGTGGGGAAAACGAGGCGGGCAGGGATGGAAGCTCCCATGCCCTCCCTCTTTCACTGAACACTGCACTCCCTACAAAGCAGACATCCTGGCGACTCTACCCTTCCCGGCCCCCAGTTCTCTCCTTCTGTGGACTGAGGTTCTGTGGTGGGGAGGGGGTTGATGACTGTGTGGGGGGTCAGTACTGCCCCTTCCTAGGAAGCTCTGGGAGAAGGTTCTAGCTTTCTAGAAATTTCTAGAGCCAATTGTTAGTGGCCCTCTTTAAAATATGGCATTTATTGCCTCCTATCTTCAGCTGTGGACCTTAATCACGGATTCTAGGGCAATGGGAAAAAATACTCCACATCCCTTTACAGAGGCATAAATATGGCTAATGTTACTGGGCTTAGAAAACCTGGCTTTTAGACCCAACTCAAGTACCAACTTGCTGTGTAACCTTGGTCAATCACTTAACCTCTCTGGTCCTTAGGGTTGGTTGGTAAGGGCTCACCAACTATTCCAGTAGGTTTCCAAATGAGTATTACAGACTCCTGGGACTCCCAAGAGGTACTTGAGAATCACTGCAAATTTTTTTTTTTTTAATCTTGAGAAAACAACATTCCATTATGGCCTTTTTTTTGAATTTTATTTTATTTTTTATACAGCAGGTTCTTATTAGTTATCTATTTTATACATATTCGGTATATATGTCAATCCCAGTCTCCCAATTCATCCCACCACCACCACCCCGCCACTTTCCCCCCCTTGGTGTCCATACGTTTGTTTCCTACATCAGTGTCTCTATTTCTGCCTTGCAAACCAGTTCATCTGTACCATTTTTCTAGATTCCACATATATGCATTAATATACAATATTTTTTTCTCTCTTTCTGACTTACTTCACTTTGTATGACAGTCTCTAGGTTCATCCACGTCTCTACAAATTACCCAATTTTGTTCCTTTTTTTTAAAAATTCATTTTCTTTTTTGATGTTGGGCGTAGGAGTTTATTAATTTATTTTTTTGCTGTGTTGGGTCTTCGTTTCTGTGCGAGGGTCTTCTCTAGTTGTGGCAAGCAGGGGCCACTCTTCATCGTGGTGCGTGGGCCTCTTGGCCATCTCTATGTCTTCTTTGGAGAAATGTCTATTTAGGTCTTCTGCCCATCTTTTGATTGGGTTGTTTGTTTTTTTTTAATACTGAGCTGCATGAGCTATTTATATATTTTGGAGATTAATCCTTTGTCCATTGATTCATCTGCAAATATTTTCTCCTATTCTGAGGGTTGTCTTTTTGTCTTGTTTATCGTTTCCTTTGCTGTGCAAAAGCTTTTAAGTTTCATTAGGTCCCATTTGTTTATTTTTGTTTTTATTTCCATTACTCTAGGAGGTGGATCAAAAAAGATTTTGTCATGATTTATGTCAGAGAATGTTCTTCCTATGTTTTCCTCTAAGAGTTTTACAGTGTCTGGTCTTACAGTTAGGTCTTTAATCCATTTTGAGTTTATTTTTGTGTAAGGTGTTAGGGAGCCTTCTAATTTCATTCTTTTACATGTAACCATCCAGTTTTCCCAGCACCACTTATTGTGGAGACTGTCTTTTCTCCATTGTATATCCTTGCCTCCTTTATCATAGATTAGTTGACCATAGATGCGTGGGTTTATCTCTGGGTTTTTTATCCTGTTCCATTGATCTATATTTCTGTTTTTGTGCTAGTACCATATTGTCTTGATTACTGTAGCTTTGTAGTGTAGTCTGAAGTCAGGGAATCTGATTCCTCCAGCTCCATTTTTTCCCCTCAAGATTGCTTTGGCTATTCGGGGTCTTTTGTGTCTCCATACAAATTTTAAGATTTTTTTGTTCTAGCTCTATAAAAAATGTCATTGGTAATTTGATGGGGATTGCATTGAATCTGTAGATTGCTTTGAGTAGTATAGTCATTTTCACAATATTGATTCTTCCAATCCAAGAACATGGTATATCTCTCTATCTGTTTGTGTCCTCTTTGATTTCTTTCATCAGTGTCTGTTTACTGAGTAGTACAGGTCTTTTGTCTCCCTAGGTAGGTTTATTCCAAGGTATTTTATTCTTTTTGCTGCAATGGTGAATGGGATTATTTCTTTAATTTCTCTTTCTGATCTTTCCTTATAGTGTATAGGAATGCAAGAGATTGCTGTGCATTAATTTTGTATCCTGCAGCTTTACCAACCAAATTCACTGATTAGCTCTGGTAGTTTTCTGGTGGCATCTTTAGGATTATCTGCAAACAGAGAATCACTGCAAATCTTAACATGAACCTGACCAAACAGCAAAGTGTTAGCTTGACCAGGGAATTAGTTCTTCACTGTAATCTGTTTCTTTCATTGGAGTTCCAGGTTAAGATTCTCATTTCATTTTGAAAAAGAGTTCTGCTCCAAAAAAAATATTTGCAAGGTATTCATCAGTCCAACAGCCTCATGTGACTGCCATAGAGACATCAGCTTCTGAGAAATGTTTGATGTGCTGTCAGGGCCATTTAACAAACTGCTAGTTCTGTCCCACAGAACCAGATGAGCAAACGGTTCCCAGGTTGCGAGCAGAGAGGAATCTTTGAAATGTCATGTCCAGGGGAGAATCACTCCCTGCTTTGGTCCGCTGTGTGTGTGTGTGTGTGTGTGTGGGCACACGCATGTACCTCCCCGTCAATCTGCCTATTGTTGTGAGCAGGATTAAATATAAAACCGCACAGACATCTCAGGCAGGGTAATCAATCACTTCATCACTGCCACTGCAGATAAAGAGAGCGGCGAGACAGGAGGAAGGATGCAGGAACACATCTGAAACAGCGATAAACTCCCTGCCTCTGAGTCAGCCTCAGAGCGACAAGCCACATTCCTCGGGTGCTCGTGGGCCTCTGTGTGCAGGAATTGGAGAGGGAGGGAAGTCCCCAGCAAAAATTGAAACTTATACCCAAAGAAGCCCAGGGCTGTTGTCAGACATCTGCTGTGATGGGAAAGACTGGGGGGAGAGGGGCTCTGGAAGATCTTGGGTTGAAAGAAAACCTCATTCTGCACACACAGGACCCCAAAGAGGTCACTTTACATCTATCTTCTCAACCAACCAGTCAACTAACCGCCCGGGAAATTCTGGGATGTCCCCTTACCACTGGAGTAGCAGGACCTCAGGAGCTGGGAGGGCCCCACTGTTATCGGGCCAGACCATACCTCTGTCCTCCTAGAGGCCACCAGGGGTCATTTCTGACAGGAGGGCTGCAATCTGTCAGCTCTGAGTGGCATCAGTGGAGTCCCACATTTCTGTGTCCCGTGTCCTCTGCATAAATACAATTTCCCCAAATGTCAGGAGGAGAGCATTGCAGATAACACATTGTGTGTTGACCCAGTAAGTGCTGAAATCACAGATCTCATTATTCTGACATGATAGAATTTTCTTTTTCTGTCTCCGGGTGCAGGCTGACTGTAGTTGTTTTCTAGACTGCAGACCTCAATGCCAAAGGAGCAAAGCCACCGGAGGAAAACAGGCCTCACGTATTTCCTATCTTGAACTGAATGCCAGGTCTCCTTGTGTGGAAAAAAAAAAAAATGATCTTAAGGTCAGCTCATGAGAGGACATTAAGGGGCAGATATTTTTGGTCAGAACTTTACTGGGTGGCTGAAGAGCAAATAGTATTGACCTTGAAAGCAGGGTCGCCCTGTATGATTCCCAGCATCCGACCCCCAATCTGGGAGTTGGGGTCAAGGCAACAGCCCTGAACTCCCAGGAACAAGCCTCGATTTGAATTCTAGGTTCCCTACCTTTTATCTGTGTGCCATGCTCAAGCTGTCTATCCTCTTCAGTTTTTGTCTTATCATCCATAAAAATAAAGGATGCCATAGGATGAATACGAGGAATAAAGAGAGGTTGGCTGCCTCTAGGGTGCCTGGCAAATAATTGGTGCTGAAAACATTCCTCATAGTCAAATCTGAGGTTCTACTTCAAAGATAGAGTCAATGTGTCATCCATTCAATCAACAACAAAGAAGTATTTACTGAGCATCCTGATCTTGAAGCCGGAAGACACAGGTTCACTAAATACTTGTTAAAGGAATGAATTGCTTCTCACCCATCACTAGATGACTTTGGACCAGTCACCAAATCTCTCCCACAGTTTCACAGCCTGTAAAATACAGAGCTGGGTGGAATCATGTTGAGACAGCCTTCCAGTTTTGACACTGCGTTAGTTGAGTGGGCTCATGTGGGGACATAAAGGGATTCAGGTGGAGTTTCAGCTCTCCTAAGCCTGAACATCTAGTTAATGAGATTATCAGATGGGCCTGCATGAAGGTAGCGGATATCTGAAGGCAGTGTGCGAGGACTGCAGATGAGGGGTGTTACAGGCTCTCAGAAGAGAAAGGAGGGTTGGTGGTCAGAGGAAGTGAGGCCAGGCCCGCACCTCGGAGGAAAGATGGGATCCTTCTGAGCAAGGTGTCATAAAATGCACTGTGCAAGCTGGAATGAGTACGTTCCTCGGAATTTCAGTTAAATTCAAATCAAGGCAGGGGAAGTCAAACCCTAGGATGTGAGGGATGGGTATTGAAAAGAGAACCACGTGACAAGCTTCCCCCAGCTGGTCTGAGCATCCTCATGGGCCCCCTTCAAGCCTTGCATCTCACCAGGACGGCACCTTCAATGCCAGCGAGAGCCTGTAACTGCTGACCTTTCCTGCTTCTTCATCACCTCCCTACAGAGTCTTTCTCAAAGGCCCCTCCCCACATCCAGCTTCCCCTCCAGGCTTCAGGTCAGAGCACCACGAAACCAGCAACACTGGGCAGTCTTCCATCTTCAGTTTTACCCCCCGGTTGGATTGCAAATGCCCTAACCTTCCCATCCAGCTGGGTCCTGCCTTCTCCTTTCTACCATAGAGACAAACAAAGAAAAATATGTAGATTGAGTTTTTCTGATGATAAAAAAATCATGTTGTTTTGCATTCATTCTAAACTTTGGAAAATATAGACAAGTATAAAGAAAGTAATGATCACCAGTGTTAAATATGGATGATAGATAGAGATAGAGAGATAGATAGAGAGATAGGACGATAGACAGACGTTAGATAGATATTCAAAGCTGAATATCCAGTTTTACATCTTGTGTGTTTGTTTCACAAAGATCCCATTGTGAGAATTTCCCCATGACCTTATTAGAGAATTATTTGAAAGAATGGTTATTAGTGACTGCATAATATTTCATTGAATGAATTTAACCATAAATTAACTGTTCCCCTATTGTTGGACATTAAGGTTATTTCTGATTTGGGGCTATTATAAATAATGCTGCAGTGAACATCCTGCACATTAATCTTGGCCTAGAATTATTTTCTAAGGTTAAATTCCTAGATATGGAATTTCTTGGTCAAAGTGTGTATGTGACTTAAGGGTATTGATACACATTGCATTTCTGTCTTTCTGAATGCTCTACAGCTTAATGATGACCTAATATGATATTACCAATCATTACAATGCTTCCGAGCTCCTCTAAGGCAAGAACCAATTATCCGCCAGCGCACCTTGCATAAAGATCAACAGATGAGTGCTGAGTGAAAATATTAGGACCCCCAGAATCTCAGGGAGTCTTCTCCCCACCAGAGGAGTACTCCACGGGGCTCACTTTGATAGCCATCCCAGGAAGCTGAGCTGCTCAAGTACCAAAAAGACCTCATTATCACTTGGTCTTGCCTCAAAGCAATCTGGCAACATGACTTTTAGGTCCCGCTGATTTCATCCCAGCCTAAAGAAAAGCTTTCTAACTGCCTGAGTTGCCCCCAAATAAAACAGGCTTCCCTGAATGGTGACTAGTCAGAACCATGTGACCAGGATGCTGCCAAAGGGATTCAACTTGAGATGAAATTTAAGGACCATCCAATCCTGAGATCCAGGGATTCCTTTCATTATTGTCATTTCTCGTACCTCCGAGGTGTAGTCACCCAACACCAAGGGCTTTCTTGGTGGATGCTGTTACCCTATGGCCGTGTAAATCTTTCAGAAGGGCTCCAATATTTCATTTCAGTTGTGGCTCTGCTGCAGAAGCAAGTGGTGTGCCCCCCACATGTTAAATTCCCCCCGCCCAGGGAAGCCTCAGTCCACAGAGGACCAGAGGGCATTGCATGGAGGGCAGGGAGCAGACCCTTCCCAGCTCAGGGGCCTCTTCCAGGTGGGGTCGCAATATGGTCTGAGGATACACAGCATAATCTCATGAGCCCAGACTAATTAAAGCTAAATGAGGGGATATTATCAATTCATCTAAAAAAACCATTGACTGATGTAAGAGAAATTCAGTATAACTGCTTGGAAGTATCAGTAACCACAGCCTAGTGGTTAGTGACCTACTTGTCTCAAAATTCCTGGGAGCCTGCTCTGAGGCAGGAGTACATTGTACACAGTGTATTACTCTCAGGTAAGTGAGAGTTTGGGATGTGTATTGGGGTTCCTCTTATAAAAAGCTCATTCTCTTATTTTTTCTAAAAAAAATCTCTTTCAGTTTATTTAAACTCAGGTTTATTTGCACCATCTGGAATCTATAAGCGAAGATCAGCTTTGAAGCTCTCCTCTCTGAATTGTCATAGCCCTAAGTGGAGGTCAGAGTTAATAAGATTTTTCTAAGCCTTTGAAGGAAATGAGCTGTAAGCTTTCCCCACGGTTTCTAGATGTGGCATATGGAGGACGAGGACCATGTCCTCTGTCTCGCCAGCATTCCACACCCTTACCGAAAGAGAGAGGCAGAGAAGGATGCTATTAAAGTGGTGCTTTTATCCCCAACAAGCAGAGAGATGCTCAAAAGCACAGTGATGCTGCAGACATCCTTAATCCCGTGAGCAGAGGCATGAGCTGGCAGGGGAATGGTCGGGGTGGGCTGGGGGGATTTGCTGTGTTACTTAATAACAACCTCAGCCGTTCACCCACAGGAAAGGTGAGGACAAAGCCCATCTCAAGCTTGGACCATTTCAGGTGACTCTTAGGGTTCCTCTGTTTCAGCATCTCCTTGCCTTTGTCCCACCCCCACTCACACTGTATATAAATGAGTGATGTGCTCTGGATTTTGCTGCAATTTCCTCGAAGTCTAAGCCCCCGGGGACTCCCGACGTTCCTACCTAAAAGCTCAGCCACCTTCAGATCCACACTAGGATAGCTACGGCATAAGATTCTTTTTCCCATTTTCCCCACCTTTCATTCCACCCCACCCTCACACACAGGCACCCACGACATGTTCATTAATGTGTGCATTTAATCAAATTTATGAAGTCTCTTTATTATCAATAACCCTAATCACTCTTAATTGCAGCATCATTAGTTCGGCCACGCTGAACTGTAGCAGTTAGGCGGAGTGGTAAATGACAACTCCAGAAAAATGACTCCCTGCCTGGAAGGCTGGGAGGAAGGAAACTGACAGGAGGCAAGGCAAAGGGAGGAAAGAAAGAGGGAGCAAGCCCGCCTGTGAGGCGGCCTGCTGCTGGGCAGAGCAGCGGGGGAGATACCATTAACAGGTTCTGCGTGGTGTAAAGATGCCAGTGAGCCAGTTTTGCCTATTTCTCAACTTCGGGGAGCTCGACATCAGCAGCGTGAGGGAACGTTCTGCTTGACAAAAGTTGCTGTTATGTTAATATCTAGCCCCTGCCATCCTCGGGGATCTCCAAGCCCTCCACGCGCTCCGTCATGTTCCAAGCCAAATGCTTGGAGGAGGCGACTTGAAGGATACACCTTGTCATCAGGAAAGCAGCAAGGGGTGGCCCACTGCAGGTCTTTGTCGCGACATTAACTCTCCTGCCTTGACCTGTTTCTTGAAGGCTCTGCGCAGCCAAGGAAACCACGGAGATGCCTCAGGTCAGAAAGAGGTGGCCTGAGGTACGTTCCTTGTGTTGCATTGGCTCGGGACCCAGTCCTCAGAGCTGGTGGATAACCCACTACCCTAAACATTCACGCCCATGACTAACGCTGTTCAGGCCCCAGCGAATTTTTTCTCCATCTCTTGTCCTTCCAAATACAAGGAAGTTGTGTCCAGATGCCACTAAGGTTTGTGGGGTGTGCCACCACTGACATCAGGGACTGACACAGCCTTAGATCTTAGATCACAGAGATGATCTGAGAGTCAGAAGGGCTGGGTAAGGGAGTGAGGAGGGAGTAATTAACCAGCCCCATCCTTTCTCTCAAATGGCGTGAATGCTCCACATTCTTGCATAATGCACTACTGTTTCCCTGTAGAGGCCCAAGTGTACGTTTTCTTGATTCTTTTCATTTTCTAACCCATCATTGTTTCAGAGGTATTCATGAGGTATCCTAGTATTTACAAGAGCTGCCTGGAGCAGTTGAGGAATGTTTTACATTATTATTTATATTACTTTACATTTATATATCTATATCTAAATTTAAAAGGGTAAAGCGTGATACTAACCCTTCACATTTCTGAATGGATCTAGTATTGCTCTAAAAATGGTGAAAACCAAGATGTAAGTGATAGCCATGTTTCTTACGAAAGTGATAGACTCTGTAATGTTTTCTGAACCGAGGATAATTTATCATATGTGACCCATTTCAATGTTGGAACAGGACAGGTAAAATTCATGTTCATTTCTGAATCTCTGTATTATTTTTTTAAACACGAAGTTTTTTTAAAAGTTCTACTTTCAGGGCTTCCCTTGTGGCGCAGTGGTTGGGAGTCCACCTGCCGATGCAGGGGACACGGGTTCGTGCCCCGGTCCAGGAAGATCCCACATGCTGCGGAGCGGCTGGGCCCGTGAGCCATGGCCGCTGAGCCTGCGCGTCCAGAGCCTGTGCTCCGCAACGGGAGAGGCCACAACAGTGAGAGGCCCGTGTACCGATTAAAAAAAAAAAAAAAAAAAAAAGTTCTACTTTCAGAAAAAAAGAGATGAATATATGAAGTGATGGATGTGTTTATTAATTCAGTAGAAGGAACCTTTCACAATGTACATCAAATCATCCCATTCAACACATTATCTTACAATTTTATTTGTTGATTATACCTCAGAGTTGGAAAACAAGAAGTTAGTATGATAAAAATGGTGTAATTGTTTGCTAAGAAGTTGTCTTTTAGCTCTTGTATTAGGCATTAATCCTAACTACATTGTATATGTATACTGTTGTACTGTTTTGAGTAGCGTTGTTAATAATTTACCATATATTAAATCGTGATAATAACAATTCCAGTTGCTACTGCCTTAGCCAAGAAAACTTTCTCCAAATTGAAATTAATAAAACACTACATAAGAACTACAATGACTCAAGAAAGTTTGTCTGTTTTGGCAGTGTCGATACAGCATAAATTGTGTGAAAAATCTCAATTATAACAATATGATTAGTGATTTCAGTGAAATAAGGACAAGAAAAATAAATTCTATGGAATAAACACATAGCTGTTATGATGAAGAATGTCTTTTTTTTAATCACTCACTTAGAAACCACTAGCCCATCAACAGAGCATGGAGAGATGTATGATAACAATTAAATTTGGTCGTCTTTGCTATTTGCCAAACGTTAGCCAAGTAAAACTGCGGTTTTACCCATGTCTGAAGTTATGTTTATCAAGGTGGAAGGATAGACTATTTTTATTTTAACAGTTCACTTGGTTAATTTGTACCTTTTGTATATTGAATTATGTCACCCTCTATTGGTACTCCTACCCTCAGCCCTGAAAATGTTAAGTTCAGGCCCTTATCAAGGGCCTGAAAATATCAAGCTCATCCTTGATATTAATTCATCAAGATTTGAATCAGTTATATGTATTAAAACAAATCCCTAACTGGTAGACCTTTAGGTCAGTTTAAATTCTTTGCTATTATAAATAATATATCAGTTAACATTTCATACAGATCTTTGCAAACTTGTGAGATTATTTCCATAGAATAAATATATAGATGTATAATTGCTAGGTCAAAGGGAATGCTCATTTTAAATTTGATACACATGGATAAGCTGCCTTTCCAGATGGTTACACCAACCAATTTATACCCTCGCCAACAGCATATGTTTCTGTACATTCTCAAAACATAAATGTTACCACTGTTTCTAAGAGGTGAAAAGTAGGATCTCACAGATTTAATATGAATTTCTTTTCATAAGTGGAAGAACTTTTCTTACATTTATTGGAAATTCGTATTTTTCTGTGAATCATCAATTAGCATCATTTTGCTGCTATTTACCTTTTTCTTATTGATGCGTAGGAGTTCTTTATATATTGTGATTGCTAAATCTTTGCCTAACTCACATAATATATTTTTCCAGTTTGTTGATTGTCTATTAACTGTGTTAATGATGTCTTTTGATGTGGAAAAGTATAAAATTATTGTGTGATCAAATCTGTCAGTTTTTTTAAAGGTTTCCGGCCTTAGTGTAATTTTTGAGAAAATCTTTAGAAAGATCTGCGCCCTTACTGAGTTTAAAGAAGAGTTTCCTTGTTTCCTATAGTTTATAATAGTATTTAAATCAAAATCCTTCTAGAATTAATTTTGATTAATTTATCAATTTCTGTACTAATAAAATATCTTTTAATAGTATAATTTCAGAGTATATTTGATAGACAGCAAAGCAAACCCTACCATCATTATTCTCCTCTTTTCCAAAATTTATGAACTATTTCTGTATACAGTATTCAAGATGAACTTTAGAATCAATTTGTAAACTTCAAAAATATCCCGCTGAGATTTTGAATGGCATTCCATAAATTAACAGGTAATCTGGGATAAAAGGCATATTTATGAGAACGAATATTTCCAGCAAGAATATGGTATGTTCCCCATTTTTTCAGTTACTTTCTTAGCTCATTCAATAGCATTTCATAATGTTTTTATATAGTTCTTCCATATTTCAAGTTTTGTTAATTTCCAGCAACTAGTTACATTTGCAAATAGGATTTTTTCCCATTCTTTGACGCCAGTTAGTTATTCTTAATGCATAAGAAAACTATTTATTTTTGTCTTATACAGCCAATTTACTGAGCTCTCATCTAGTACATTCTTTTTTGATTAACTTAGATTTTCTAGGTTTACAATAATACTGTAATCTTCTCCCTTTTTTTCTTGATGAGTCTGGCTAATGGTTTACCAATTTTGTTTATCTTCTCAAAGAACCATATTTTAGTTTTATTGATCTTTGTTATTGTTTCCTTCATTTCTTTTTCATTTATTTCTGATCTGATCTTTATGATTTCGTTCCTTCTGCTAACTTTGAGGGGTTTTTGTTCTTCTTTCTCTAATTGCTTTAGGTGTAAGGTTAGGTTGTTTATTTGAGATGTTTCTTGTTTCTTGAGGTAGGATTGTATTGTTATAAACTTCCCTCTTAAAACTACTTTTGCTGCATCCCATAATGCAGTTTTGGGGCGCCGTGTTTTTGTTGTCATTTGTTTCTAGGTATTTTTTGATTTCCTCTTTGATTTCTTCAGTGATCTCTTGGTTATTTAGTAGTGTATTGTTTAGCCTCCATGTGTTTGTATTTTGTACAGATTTTTTTCCTGTAATTGATATCTAGTCTCATAGCATTTTGGGTGGAAAAGATACTTGATATGATTTCACTTTTCTTAAATTTACCAAGGCTTGATTTGTGACCCAAGATATGGTCTATCCTGGAGAATGTTCCACGAGCACTTGAGAAGAACGTGTATTCTGTTGTTTTTGGATAGAATGTCCTATAAATATTAGTTAAGTCCATATTGTTTAATGTATCATTTAAAGCTTGTGTTTCTTTATTTATTTTCAGTTTGGATAATCTGTCCCTTGGTGAGAGTGGGGTGTTAAAGTCCCCTACTATGATTGTATTACCGTCTATTTCCCCTTTTATGGCTGTTAGCATTTGCCTTATGTATTGAGGTGCTCCTATTTAGGTGCATAAATATTTACAATTGTTATATCTTCTTTTTGGATTGATCCCTTGATCATTATGTAGTGTCCTTCTTTGTCTCTTGTATTAGTCTTTATCTTAAAGTCTATTTTGTCTGACATGAGAATTGCTACTCCAACTTTCTTTTGATTCCCATTTGCATGGAATATCTTTTTCCAGCCCCTCACTTTCAGTCTGTTTGTGTCCCTAGGTCTGAAGTGGGTCTATTGTAGACAGCATATATACGGGTCCTGTTTTTATATCTATTCAGCCAATCTGTGTCTTTTGGTTGGAGCATTTAATCCATTTACACTTAAGGTAGTTATTGATATGTATGTTCCTATTACCATTTTCTTAATTGTTTTGGGTTTGTTGTTGTAGGTCTTTTCCTTCTCTTGTGTTTCCTGCCTAGAGAAGTTCCTTTAGCGTTTGTTGTAAAGCTGGTTTGGTGGTCTTGAATTCTCTTAGCTTTTGCTTGTCTGTAAAGCTTTTAATTTCTCCATCGAATCTGAATGAGAGCCTTGATGGGTAGAGTAATCTTGGTTGTAGGTTTTTCCCTTTCATCACTTTAAATATGTCTTGCCACTCCCTTCTGGCTTGCAGAGTTTCTGCTGAAAGATCAGTTGTTAACCTTATGGGGATTCCCTTGTATGTTATTGGTGGTTTTCCCTTGCTGCTTTTAATATTTTTTCTTTGTATCTAATTTTTGATAGTTTGATTAATATGTGTCTTGGCGTGTTCTCCTTTGATTTATCCTGTTTGGGACTCTCTGCGCTTCCTAGACTTTATTGACTATTTCTTTTCCCATATTGGGGGAGTTTTCAACTATAATCTCTTCAGATATTTTCTCAGTCCCTTTCTTTTTCTCTTCTTCTTCTGGGACCCCTATAATTTGCATGTTGGTGCATTTAATATTGTTCCAGAGGCCTCTGAGACTGTCCTCAATTCTTTTCATTCTTTTATCTTTATTCTGCTCTGTGGTAGTTATTTCCACTATTTTATCTTCCAGGTCACGTATCCGTTCTTATGTCTCAGTTATTCTGTTATTGATTCCTTCTAGAGAATTTTTAATTTCACTTATTGTGTTGTTCATCATTGTTTGTTTGCTCTTTAGTTCTTCTAGGTCCTTGTTAAACGTTTCTTATATTTTCTCCATTCTATTTCCAAGATTTTGGATTATGTTTACTATCATTACTCTGAATTCTTTTTCAGGTAGACTGCCTACTTCCTCTTCATTTGTTTGGTCTGGTGGGTTTTTGCCTTGCTCCTTCATCTGCTGTGCATTTCTCTGTCTTCTCATTTTGCTTAACATACTGTGTTTGGGGTCTCCTTTTCGCAGGCTGCAGGTCCATAGTTCCCGTTGTTTTTGGTGTCTGGCCCCAGTGGCTAAGGTTGGTTCAGTGGGTTGTGTAGGCTTCCTGGTGGAGCAGACTGGTGCCTGTGTTCTGGTGGATGAGGCTGGATGTTGTCTTTATGGTGGGCAAGACTGCATCCAGTGGTGTGTTTTGGGTGTCTGTGACCTTATTATGATTTTAGGCAGCCTCTCTGCTAATTGGTGGGGTTGTGTTCCTGTCTTGCTAGCTGTCAGGCTTAGGATATCCAGCCCTGTAGCTTGCTGGTCATTGAGTGGACCTGGGTCTTAGTGTTGAGATGGAGCTCTCTGGGAGAGCTTTCACTGATATTACAAGGAGCAGGGAGGTCTCTGGTGCACCAATGTCCTGAACTCAGTTCTCCCACCTCAGAGACACAGGCCTGACACCCGGCCAGAGCACCAAGACCCTGTCAGCCACATGGCTCAGAAGAAAAGGGAAAAAAAAAGAAAGAAAGAAAGAAAGGGAGAGAGAAAGAAAGAAAGAGAGAGAGAGAGAGAGAAAGAGAGAAAGAAAGAAAAAATAAAATACTTATTAAAATTAAAAATAAAAAATATTTTTTAAATAAAAAAATTTTTAAGTAATAAAATAAAAAAGAAAGAAAGAAGAGAGCAACCGAACCAAAAAACAGATCCACCAATGATAACAAGAACTAAAAAAAAAAAAAAAGGACAGACAGGACCCTAGGACAAATGGTAAAAGCAATGCTATACAGACAAAATCACAGAAAGAAGCATACACATACACACTCACAAAAAGAGAAAAAGGAAAAATCTATCTATCTATCTATCTATCTATATAAAAAAGAAAGAGAGCAACCAAATCAATAAACAAATCTACTAATGATAATAAACTCTAAACTAAGATAAACATAAAACCAGAGACAAATTAGATGCAGAAAGCAAACCCCAAATCTACAGTTGCTCCCAAAGTCCACTGCCTCAATTTTCAGATGATTCGTTGTCTATTCAGGTATTCCAGAGATGAAGGGTACATCACGTTGATTGTGGAGATTTAATCCGCTGCTCCTGAGGCTGCTGGGAGAGATTTCCCTTTCTCTTTTTTGTTCTCACAGCTCCTGGGGTTCAGCTTTGGATTTGGCCCCGCCTCTGCATGTAGGTCGCCTGAAGGTGTCTGTTCTTTGCTCAGACAGGGCGGGGTTAAAGAGCAGCTGATTTGGGGGCTCTGGCTCACTCAGGCCGGGGGGAGGGAGGGGTACGGAATGTGGGGCGAGTTGCGGCGCAGAGGCCAGCATGACGTTGCACCAGCCTGAGGGGCTCCATGTGTTCTCCTGGGGAAGTTGTCCCTGGATCACGGGACCCTGGCAGTGATGGGCTGCACAGGCTCCCAGGAGGGGGGATGTGGATAGTGACCTGTGCTTGTACACGGGCTTCCTGGTGGCTGCAGCAGCATCCTTAGTGTCTCATGCCCGTCTCTGGTGTCTGCACTGATAACCACAGCTCACGCCCATCTCTGGAGCTCGTTTAGGCGGTGCTCTGATTCCCCTTTTCTCGTGCACCCTGAAACAGTGGTCTCTTGCCTTTTAGGTAGCTCCAGACTTTTCCCCTGGACTCCCTCCCGGCTAGCTGTGGTGCACTAACCCCTTCAGGCTGTGTTCACGCCACCAACCCCAGTCCTCTCCCTGTGCTCCAACCGAAGCCCGAGCCTCAGCTCCCAGCCCCTCCCGCCCCGGCGGGTGAACAGACAAGCCTCTCAGGCTGGTGAGTGCCGGTCGGCACAGATCCTCTGTGAGGGAATCGCTCCACTTTGCCCTCTACAGCCCTGTTGCTGTGCTGTCCTCCGTGGCTCCGAAGCTTCCCCCCTCCACCACCCACAGTCTCTGCCCATGAGGGGCCTTCCTAGTGTGTGGAAACCTTTCCTCCTTCACGGCTCCCTCCCACGGGTGCAGGTCCCGTCCCTATTCTTTTGTCTCTGTTTTTTCCTTTTTCTTTTACCCTACCCAGGTACATGGGGAGTTTCTTGCGTTTTGGGAGGTCTGAGGTCTTCTGCCAGCGTTCAGTAGGTGTTCTGTAGGAGTTGTTCCACATGTAGATGTATTTGTGATGTATTTATGGGGAGGAAGGTGGTCTCCATGTCTTACTCCTCCGCCATCTTGAAGCTCTCTCTATATTGCTATATTTGACAATATTTTTCTCAGGATTTTTACGTCTTTAGTCAAGTGAAATTGATCTCTATTTTTCCTTTGAGATACTTTGTCAAGTTTCATTATGAGTCAAAAATTGAGGTTGAAGATATTCCATATTTGTTATGCTCTGGAGAAATGTATGTGATCTGAGTATTCTGTTTTTGTTATTATGGAATTGCCCACAAAACTATCCAGACCTGGTGCCTTTTTGGTGAGCCTCAAAGAGAAGGGGCGATTTGTTGTCTATTTTTACATATTCTTGAGTCAATTTTGGAATGTTTTGGAAACACTTCCAGTTTCCCAGGGTGAGGAAAACCATTCCATCTAGATTTTCAGATTTATTGGAATCATGCTGCATATAATATGTCCTTAACATTTTTAGTATTTAATTTGAAAACTTTCGTGGTTATGCACTGTGGTAGGCTGAATAAAATCTTCCCCAAAAGATATCCATGTCCCAATCCCCAGAAACTGTAAATTTCAACTTGTAAGGCAAAAAGGACTTGTAGATGTGATTAAGGTAAGGATCTTGAAATGGGGAGATCAGTGTGGGTTAACCAGGTGACTCCTATATGGAATCACGAAAGTCCTTATAAAAGGGGGAGAGGTAGGAAAGTCAAAGAAGAAAGTGGGAGATGTGATGACAGAAGCAAGAAGTTAGAGTGATGTGAGGAAGAGGTCATGAGACAAGGAATGCAGATGCCTCCAGAATCTAGAAAAGGCAAGGAAATACTCTCCCTTAGAGCCTCCAAAAGATGTCAGCCCTGCCCACACCGTGACAGTGACCGTAGCTCACTGAAACTGACTCAGAACTGTAAGAGAATAAATTTGTGTTCCTTTAAGCCACCAAATATATGGTTATTTGTTACACTAGCCATAGAAAACTGATACATGAAATCTTTTTCTTGTCAAAGTATAATCTTTTTAATTGGGGGGGAGGTGGTATTTTTAAAGAACCACCTCTTTTTTTTTTCTTTCTAATTCATTCATTTCTGGTTTTATTTTTGCTGATTCTTACCTCTTACCTTCCTTGGTTTTCTTTATTTTTATTTCTTTTACTTCTTGAATTCAATGATTACTTTTCACTTTTTCTAATTAATAAAGTCCATTGAGCATATGAAGCATGCTTTAAAAAGAGATTTTGTCACATTCCATAGCTTTTGCTATGCAGGGTTTCAGGCTTATAATAATTTAAAATAACCTGTCATTTCTATTTTGATTCCCTTTCTGCCCATCACAGGTTTTTTTTAAGTTGTTTTAGGTTTTGGAGGGGTTTTTTTTTTCATCTCAAATTTTTAAAGTATTTGGCAAATATTATTCTATTTGTAAGTTTGAATTTTAATGCATTAAACCATTGCAGTCAGAGAATGTGGCTGATAAACTTTCTGCTTCAGGGAGGTTATTACTATAAAATTTCAGCTTGTGTAGATGTCTCACTGGCCTTTTGAGAGAATGAGCATCTTGGTTTTGTGGGGAATATGATTCCATATATAACTAAGAAATCACACTTCATTATTATGTTATCTGTATCCTCTATGTTTTTATTTATATCCATGGCAAGGAGTTCTGTCTTTATCCCATAGGCATGAGGGTTTTAGGTGGGAGTGACATGATAAAGATTACATATTTAGAAAGACCACCCCGAGGGTAGGAAGACAGTATGTGGGTTAAGTGACAAGCAGGGGGTACTTAGGAGACACCCCCCCCCGAAACGTAGAGGGACGTGAGGAATGCCTGAACTATGCAGTGGAGACAGAAAGTGAAAACACAAGAGGTGCTTAGAAATCATTTAGCCCAACCCACTCATATTATAGATGAGAAACCCAAAGCCAGCCACAGGATGGAAATAACGTACCCAAGGTCACATGGACAATTGGTAACAGAGGAGTTGGATTCAAATCCAAGCCCCCCTCGGGCTCCTTGCACCATGCCATCGTTTTGGAGTCCCCATGAACAACTCCACAATTCTGTACGTTTCCCTTGTCCATTCTGCAAAGACACCTAACCCTCTTCATTCTCTATTTTGTCATCAAGGACCAAACCCTTCAAGAAAGTGATCATGCCCTCAGCCCAAAGAGTCTATTGGAGTCCACCTTGATGAAGCGCTGGTAATCACTGTTCTGAGAGCCCCAGACACTGCCCCACCCAAGGCACACACACCAATAGCAGTGAACCCAAAAGGCACCCATACAGGTCAATGTTACCTTCCGACGTCACCAGCCCCACTGAAGTGAATTTGCATCACACCCATGTCAAGATTAAATGCATTTTGGTACACATTAAAAAGCAATTGGGGGCTTCCCTGGTGGCGCGGTGGTTGAGAGTCCGCCTGCCGATGCAGGGGACACGGGTTCGTGCCCCGGTCCGGGAAGATCCCACATGCCGCGGAGCGGCTGGGCCCGTGAGCCATGGCCGCTGAGCCTGCGCGTCCGGAGCCTGTGCTCCGCAAAGGGAGAGGCCGCAGCAGTGAGAGACCCGCGTACCGCAAAAAAAAAAAAAAAAAAAAAAAAGATTGATAGACACCTCTCAGACCCACTGCTGCCAGCGCACAGTGGGTACCTAGCTATCTGTGCTGACCCACAGATGCTTCTGGGTGGACCAGCTCTTCTCCAGCTCCACTCCTACAGGAGGAAGTGAAGATGTTTAGACCTATTTGCAGTGTCCAGGAGAATGAGGACAAGTGGGAGACATCACTCCCCGAGACAGACAGCATCTCTGTGGTGAGATGCAGAGAGGCATAGCCCGCGTCTAGAACATGGCAGGCACGGAGACCGATGCTCTGTCCTGGCTTCTCCTCCATTATTCCCAGCTCCGTCCTCTCCCAAGGTCCCCGGGAGGAGAAATGACCCTGCTGAAAACAGGGCAGCAATATCAGAAAACATACCCCAGGTGACTATTTCAAAGGAATTGGAAAAGGTGACATTTTCCATTATGGCCCAGTGTGCCAGTTAATATTCCCCCTTTTCTTAACCACAGGCTCTCCCCTGCCACCTGCAGACTCTGGACTGCACTTCTAATAGGTAGTGAGGAGGACTCTCAATGAGCGGGTTTGTCTTGCTGACACATCTTATTTCCACTCTTGTTGGCATGCAGAAGGCTACTTTGTCTATGTCTCATTCCAGCTGGGCCACAGTGGGCCCTATCTGATGAGCTGAAATGGCTAGAAGATTGCTCCCAACTTGGTCAGCCACCAGGCAAAGACCTCAGTATGCCAACCCTCTCCCACCTCTTCAAGCACACCCTCACCTGCCCCCCCGCCCAGGATGCTTATGGTCACCAAGTACCTTGGAGAGGTCCCAGCTGAGTGTGCTTTGTACAAACAACTAAAACCTTGTACCTGGATAAGAGAAGAAAGTAATCACTGTTCATAATGTTTTCTCCCACAGAAGCTCATTTCTAGGCCAAGGAGCTGGTGACACGGTAGACAGCACGTGTGTGTTGGAATCGAGAAGAGTCTGCGTTTTATTCACTCATCCAACAAGAGGTTTATCCAGTGACCACCATGTACCAGGTACCCTTCCAGGTGCTGGCAATCTGCCAGTGAATAGCAGCCCAAATGATGCAAAGTCCCACTCATGTGGGAACCACATTCTACCGGGAACCAATGCTAAACCAGCCACACTGGGCCAATGACATCACCTCTTGGGCGGTGGCATTTCTTAATTTATCAAACGGGACTAACAATGACAGCTGCCTGATGGGGCCATTGTGCCCTTTGGTAATGTGCTACACAGATGTTTGTTATCATCATTAATATTTTCACAGCCTAGACCCAAGGAGC
The DNA here is from genome assembly GCF_964165515.1 of Mesoplodon bidens. NCBI lineage: Eukaryota > Metazoa > Chordata > Mammalia > Artiodactyla > Ziphiidae > Mesoplodon > Mesoplodon bidens. The sequence goes on along the minus strand of NC_138181.1, from coordinate 12,862,501 downwards.
GGTATTCTTAAGAGAAGAGAAGAGAAACTGGAATATGATTGTCCTGACTCTCTCTGGCCAAGGAAGTTCAGCACAGCCTCCGACTGGGGCCTTCCCAAGCTCACGTGGGGACATGATTTCCCTACTGTCCCTATACTCTATCTCCCTTTGTTATCGTGTTTGACACACTGTGCAGGTGTGGACATCATGATAGTCCGTTATCTGAACAGCCTGGAGTGCCCACGCCCTTTCTCATCCAACTACTGAGCCCCAGTGCCTACTTTAGTGGAGCCATTTCCTAGATAGTTATGAACCATCAAATTTAGAGGAATAAATTATGAATAAGTGGGAATGAATGAATAAGGAGTCTCTGAATACTATTGTTCTATGTGTGCATACTTGCTACACTGTACCCTAAAAGAGCAGTCCATAAATGACATTGTCCTCCAAGCTTGTCATTGTCCCTCAAACCTGCCCATCTCCTCCTACAAATACAATCCAAAAGATGGACGGCCTGTCATCTCCTGATATGTTTCCATTGCTCATTGTAAAATGTTGCTACGCTGGGGCAGGTGGATCGTCTCTCATGACCTGCACACCTGATGGCTTTGATCAGACCATCTTCCAGGCTGACCTTCTAGAACCAAAAGTCAACAGAGCCCTAGTTTTAGTGCCATGGACGGTGTCATGCTGAGCAGGATGTATGTGCGGTTTCTCCCCATCTCCCAGGTGTCTGCCCCAGGGCTTAGCTCACCTCTCAAGCAAGGACTTTGAAATCAGAGCCAGCCAGTTCTGAATTCAAGCTCTGCCATCCACCAAGTCAATTTTCCTCCCTGAGTCTCACTCAGTTTCTGCATTTATAAAATAGAGTTGATGATATTTTGATGTTTATTAGGAATATTATGAATATTTTTTAAGATGATTAACCGTTCAATTTATAAATTAAAGTGTGCCATAATACGTCACACATTGATGGCTCAATTTTTAAAAACCAAATCCTCCTTTTTATCTAAAAAAAAATAAATTTTTGGATCCTTAAAATAACACTGCCTTTTTAAAATTTCATCACTGATTTTTGTTTGTTCATTTGTTTTGAAGTATAGTTGATTTACAATGTCATGTTAGTTTCAGGGGTACAGCAAAGTGATTCAGTTATGCATATATACATATATATATTCTTTTTCAGATTCCTTTTCCTTTTAGGTTATTACAAGATATTGAGTAGACTTCCCTGCGCTACACAGCAGGTCCTTGTTGGTTATCTATTTTATATATAGTAGTGTGTATATGTTAATCCCAGACTCCTAAATTATCCCTCCCACCCCTTCCCCTTTGGTAGCCATACGTTTTTCTATATCTGTGGGCCTATTTCTGTTTTATACATAAGTTCATTTGTATCTTTTTTTTAGATTCCACATATAAGCGATATCATATGACACTTGTTAGGAATATTGTGAATATTAAAGAGATAATTCATGTGAAGTGAGGAGTCTAATGAATAGCAGGTGCTCAATAAATGGCAATAATTACATTAGCTGAGGGTTATTCTGGGCCAGGCCCGGTTCTCAGGACTCCGCATCTATTCGCTCAGTTAACCCTCCTGACAACTCTATGGGTAGATAATTTAAATGAGTATAGATACAAAATAATCAATATACAAATACAGGCAGACCTGAGTTTTTGTGCTTCGTAGATATTCTGTTTTTTACAAATTGTGGATCTGTGGCAACCCTGCATCGAGCAAGCCTATCGGCACAATTTTTCAAACAGCATCTGCTCACTTTGTGTCTCTGTGTCACATTTGGATAATTCTCAAAATATTTCAAACTTTTACATTATTATTATATGTGTCATGACAGTCTGTGATCAGTGAACTTTGATGTTACCACTACGACTCCCTGAAGGCTCAGAGGATGGGTAGCGCTTTTTAGCAATAAAGTAATTTTTAATTAAGGTATGTACATTGTTTAAGACATAATGCTATTGCACACTTGAGAGACTACGGTATAGGGGAAATATAACTTTCATTGCACTGAGAAACTAAAAAAATTCATGTGACTTGGTTTATTGCTATATTAGCTTTATTGCCATAGTCTAGAACTGAATCTGAAATGTCTCTGAGGTCTGCCTGCAATAAATATAATATAAATGTAATATGGTACCTATATTGATAGATCGAGAAAAAAGAGAAACTAGAGCACAAAGACGCTACATAACCTGCCCCGGGCCACTCAGCTGTAAGTCCTGAGTCAAGATTCAGTCTCCATCCCCCTGACTCCAGACCCCCCTCTCTGATTCCTGATGTTTATCTACTGACTTATTACCCAAGTTCCCTAAAAGTGTTTAATTCCACCTCCCAGCCCGGATGCCACGGGCTGCACATCCGAATCCGTGTCTTCCCCGGATGAACGGCAGGGCACGTAAAGCCTGGGTCTGTGCTTGGTACAGAAGACCCTCAATGAAGAATCTACCTACCCTTTCTGAGAAGTTTCCAGCTTCTGTGCTGAGGACCAGAGCCTAGGCACTATGGTGAAAGGAACCAAACAGATGGCCTCCATCCGGGAGGGAAGGCTGGAGAAGGAAATTCAGGCCTTCTGGGCCATGCAAGGCTTCCAGGACTGACAGAGGCCAGCAAAGCCACTCTAGGACTCGGGAGGTCTGGGCTTCGATTGACATTCTCTTTTAGGGAGGCCAGTGATCCTGATGAGAATTGTTGCTTCCTTGGATGACGGAGCTCAAGAAAATCTCAGCTTGACCCAGGCGTAGAGAGGCAAAAAGAAGCAGTGAGAGAGCACCAACTTCTCCTCTTCCCCTGCAGAAGCACTTCCTGTGTGACTTGGCCAGTTCTTAGTCCATTCTGCTCTGTATCTTTATCTTCTCCTGCGTCTGTCCCACCTCCCTGCTAGATGGCAGCTCTGTAGAGGTAGAAGCTAGGTCTTTTTTCCCTTGGGCATCTCCTGACACCTGTCTTTGGTGAATGCTGCACATGACCGTATGATTTGCCCCATGAATGGAGCAGGAAATTCCACACATGGGGCACAGAAGCTCCGTCAGCATCAAGAACAAAAAGTCAAGGAGGGAATTCACACTTCCGGAAAGAGAGTCGCATACATGTCCTGGCATGTGGGACAGACACAGTGCCCTCCTTCTCTGCCGAGTCTTACGTCCTGGGCTCCCCCGAAATACGATACTCAGAGCAATGTCTAATGCCTCCCAGCCCACAGTGAGGGGCGCTTCTCCCCGTTCTCTGCTCTGCCCTGGAGGAAACACCACCCGGCGTCCCCTGGGAGCTCAGACCTGGCCCTAAAGGGACCATCTCCCTCTGCCAGAGAAAGCGTAAGCCCGCCTCGCCAGCTGAGTGCAGCTGTGGCTGTTGGTGAAGAGCCTCCCTGCGTGCAATAACCTCTCATTATATTTTAATGTTGTTGTAACTTTATGGCTTAATCAGTATTTGCAATTTGTCAGTAGCCTGGGCGGCCATAAAATTGTTTTCCAGGTACTGAAGCATCCCATCAAGGTTTGTAAAGCAGTGGTTCTTAGCTTATCATGCCCATAAAATGCCCTGGCAATTTGACAGATATAATAACTTTTTTTATCAAGTGTCTAATTTGAGAGGAAATTAAGCCATACGTTACCCACAGCTCGCACGGGGGTTGGGAGCTCTTCAGCCTCCGAGTCTCTCAGGGTCGGCCCTCTCCCTCACCCCATCTGTCCTCTTCAGCCAAGGGCTAGAGTTCATGCTTGCCCCTTGCCCAGAGCCTACTGTCGCCCCCACGGAGCTGGGGGCAGGTATCCAGGTGGCCGTGGTGTGAGTGTTGTGGGCATCCTTGATGAGACAATGCTTTCACACCAGGGCTCCAGCAATGGCTGAGAAATTAGTCATCAGAAAGAGAAGGAAAGCCCTGCTCATCTCTCCCCTCTGAGTCTCCCCCCAGGCTGATGCTCCCCAGGCCTAATCCCATCTTGGGGATTTTCAAGTGTTCCTTTCTCTTGGGATGATGCTGAACCAAAGAAGAATTTGGGTCAAGGATTACATTGTGTGCGTATATAGACCTCCTAGGCCCACAAGGCCCAAATTATGACCGACCTATAAACCCCCCAACATCAGCATTCATGTGGTCCAGTCATGTGGATCAAGCTCATTTCCCCTCCAGCCCTACCGTGCACTACCAGAGTGCACGCTGGCCGGACCAGTTCCCATCTGCTCTCCAACATGCAGCTACAAGTACCACCACCATAACCTCCAGCCTTAGACAGTCATCCTAGGAAAAGAATCTGGACCACATGACAGTATCATTCATCACCATTCAGTTGGCATTTACCAGGCAATCCCTTCACGGCCAGCAGCATCCTAGGCCCTGAGGGATTCAGAGATAACACAGTCCCTGCCCTCAAGGGTCCCACCTTCTAACAGGAAATTAATCAGAATAGCAAAGGTTAGAGCTGCAATAGAGCTGTGTGGGGTCCTAGGGGAACACAGAAGGGATCAAAACTGCAGTAGAGCTGTGCAGGGCTGTCCTCTGGGAACAGAGAAGGGGCTACAACCCAGCCTGGCTCGCAGAGAGTAACTCCAGAGAAGGCTTCTCAGTGGTGTCTCTTGACACAGACCCATATACATGAATGAAAGCTAGTTTGGTACCCAAGGATGAAGAAGGGCCATTGATGCAGAAGGATGTACAGGTTTGCAAGCACAGAGGCTCAAAAGAGATTGAGAGTCTGGCAAACATGAGAAAGAACCAGAAAGCTGCTTGGTGGACCAAAGACTGTGGCTGTGGACTGCATCCAGACGACACCTGGAAAGAGAGGCAAGAGCCAGGTCCATAGGGTCTAGTACGCCAGGCTAAAGAGTTTGGGGCCAATTCTGCAGTGGCAGGGACCCATCAGAGGATTTGAGGCATGAGGGTCACATGACCACAATCAGTTTTAGATCACAATTCCATCAAGGTCATGAAAACCTAGATGGAGGTAGAAAGATAAGTCTGCAGTGAGTCTGTAAAAGATGTTTGCCATTTTCTGGCTGTCAAAAATTCAGTACTTCCCTTCACATCCCCCTCACCACCTTCCTACCAGCACCCTGATGTCCCTTTGTGTAGTTTTGGAAGGAGACAGTTCCCTCTTCTGTCACCAAAGGGGCAAGATTTTCCATCTCACCACCACCCGGAGCAGGCTTATGACACGCACAGCCCATCCAACACTCCCTTCTAGGAACTTTGTGTGTTGAGAAGGTAGCAAAACAGCAGACTTCTCACAGACTGTGGCAGATTTATTTTCCCAAAACGGCCACGGCCATATTTCTGATCCCACATGCTCTTTCAGAGCCAGGAGAAGAAGTCTATTCTTTCTCCAGGACAGAAGCAGTGGAAATAAGGCTGCAAGACTTCAGAGGCAGTGTTATCAGAAGTGAAATGGTTTCCATCTGTCTCATTCTCTCACAAGAAGCTTGCCCTTGGAGCCCAGCCACCATGTTGCAAGGAAGCCCAGACCACCCAGAGGAGGCATGGGGAGGTGTTCTGGCCAACAGTCCAGCTAAGGCTTCAGCCAGCAGACAAGTGCATGATGGAGCCTCCAGGTGATCCCACGCCCCAGCCTTCAAGCTGTCCCAGCTGACGCCAAGTAGAAATAGAGACAAGCTGTCCCTCCAAGCTATGCCCAAGTTGCAGATTCGTGAGCAAAATAAATGTTGTCAAGTCAGCCACTAAGCTTTGGGTAGTTTTTTACATGGAACAATGGAACAGCGACCTTGACTGGAGGTTGAATTGCCTGATCTCCAGAGATGTCTTAATCCCTGGATATTTCCTTGTCCTAATTTCCTACCTTCCCACCAATGCTGTGTCACCAGATATCCTTCCAATAGACATTGTGACTGTGTGACACAGCAAGATTGGGTGTCTGTTGCTGCAATCACTGCCCCTGACTGATGAGAAGCCTATTGTCATGGTCCAGGAGAGGGATGATGAGGGTCTGAGAACAGATGTGATGGTGGGGAGGGGCTGGAGCCCAGCACACAAAATCCAGCAGGACTGGAGGAAGATATGGGAAAGGATGCAGGCAAGGATGCTTCTCGGATTTCTAACTGGGCCATGGGGCAGATGCTCATGCCATTCGGTGAGGAATATAATTCAAGAGAAAGCAGCTCTCAGGGAACTAAAACATGCAAACGAATTCCAAGTTCAGTTATCAACTTGGCGATTTAGAGATGCCTGCAAGGGACACACATGGAGCCATCTACGATACACAGGAGCACAGCCATAGCTTCCTGGCTTTGCCACGTGACTTAAGAGACACAGTGTTATGGACCAGGATAAAAGTCTCCTAGAGATGCAGGAATCTGAGGAAAGCTAAGCCTTAACACTGTACAGACTGAATGTTTAACTCTAAAAAGTGCCCTCTGTTGGGTGTGTGCATGAGTGTGCACATGTGCGTAGGCAGCCCTGTGAATATTCGTACCTTTTCCAATCAAAACTGAAAGGGACCAGCGTCTTCTGTTTTTTTCACATGACCCCACCGTGTCTGATGGACCAGCTCAAAAGGTTGATGACTGACTTAACAGAAGCAAAAGAATAACCGTGCATTTATGTAAAGTCTTTCTCCAAGGAGCTCTCCGCACTCTGTAGATAATGGACTTATTTATCCTTGGAGCACCTCTGTGAGGCACTTACAGGACAGGGGTGACCAGACTCATGGAATAAATAACAGCAAGAACAGCATGAAATTAAGCTAGCCAATAAGTCTGAGGTCCAGGAGGAGATGGGATGGGCCCAAGGTCACCCAGCTAGTTGGGAACTATTCAAGCCTTTGTGCCATGATGGCATAACTCATATTCGCCCCGAATGTCCCCTGGGGTTGCTCAGTCCTGTCACCTGTACGGTATGAATGTGGTTGTAAGGAATTAAGAGGTAAATCCTCCAGATGGACTGGTTCGGACTGGCCAGCACTTCCTTTTCCAGCCAAGCATTTTCTTGCCCGCCAACAAGCACAAAATGATTGCTTGAAAACCCAGAGATGAAATCCATCTAAGTAACTGGGAAACTGGCCTGGCTGACTCTGCTTAAAAAAAAAAAAAAAAAAAAAAAAAAAAAATCCCAGCACAAGGCATTACAAATCAATAGACAGAAAGTCATCCCCAGACTCATACACAGAGACTAACACCTTTCCCGTGAAAGCCACAGCAGCACCGGTCATAAAAAGCCCTCTCTTGGCCAGAATGGGTTTGCTCCAGAGGCTCCAAGTGAAAGCAGAAGTGGAATAAGGGCTATATTACTGTATTTGTTTAAATTTCATGCTGGTGAACGTCTGTGACGCAGGAGACAGGTTTATGGAGAGAGAAATAAAATGTTGACAAATGGCCCTGTAATCAACTGGAACACGCAATAAATCATTAGAATGCCAATAACACTTCCAGGACAAGCTTAGAAAGGTCATTAGCGTGTCACAATATATCTTCCAGCACCAAACAAAGCAAACAGAACATGTTGGGAAGAGGATTATGGGGGAAGCATCTGTCAGTCCTAATTAAGAATTAACTGCAGATTGTATCTTGGGAGATGTATAATTTATTGCCCCTCTTCTTCCTCCCTACACACTCCCAAAAAGACAAATAAATCAATAAAAAGTTTAACCCATTCTAGATCTGAGATGGGGTCAAAGAGGCAGGCTGGAAGTGTAGACCAGAGAAAGCTGAGATCCTGGTGGGGTGGGAAGCAGGGCCAGGGGAGGAGGAAAGGGCTCCTCGCACCAAGGTGGGCAGGGGAGAGAGCTGGAGAGCTCGGAGTCAGCCCACCCGGTGTTTCTCTCTTTCTCTCCGCCCAGCCCAGCCCAAGACACTCCATTTCACACCATCAGGAATGTTGAGGTTACTTAATACTTTGGCAAGTAGGTCTCACAAGTGACGAAGGGGCAACAGGAAGGTTGGAAGTTAAAAAAACAAAAAGTGTCAAGTCCTCTCTACCTGAATGTACCAGTTATGATTGAGTTTGGCTCCAAGTACCAAAAAAATACCCAACTCACAGTGACTTAAACAAAGAAGTGTTTATTTTTCTCAAGTAACAGAAGTCCAGAGGTGGGAGGTGCTGGACTGGTTTTCTGAATGTCTGCTTATCATCTCTAGGGCGTTGGCTTTTGCCCTCTGTGACTCATGGTCACAAGATGGCTACTGCGGCTCCAGACATCAAGACCATGCTCAAAGAGAGAACTGAGTGGAAAGGATGACGCCCGGCCTTTGTTATCTCTGTTATCAGGAAAACCAAAGTTTTCCCAGAACCCCCTCAGCAAGTTTAGGTATTTCTCTCATTGACCAAAATTGTCTTAAAGATCTGCCAAAGAGCCTGGGAGGTAAAATGGACACAGTGTGGGGCTCTGTTTACAAGGAAGGAGAGAGGAATGGGTTTTGTGTCAGCAACTAACAGGGTTTGCCATGCAGTGAAGGGGAATTTGGGGCTGAGGCAGGCACGGCAGAGGAGGGGCCGGTGCTGGGGGGAGGCGAGAGTACTCACTTCCTGCTGTTCACAGAAAGGCTCTATGTCCTGTCCCACGAGGAGAAGGTGCTGGTCCTCAAGCTCCATTTCCTGGCTCTGCCCTAAATCCATTGCTACAGCTAATCCGTGCTGTCTTTTCTACCAAGGCTTTGTGCAGCCTTAAAGCAACTCAGGGCACTCAGGCGAGAGTGGGATCAGCCACCGAAGGCTAGTGGAGGAGACTTCCACTGTCACCACAGACCTAGCTCCAAATGGCCCTTTCATCAGGGTAGCCGCCCAGAGGCCCCAGGACATCTCTTATTGTTTACCTGGGTTTTACTTCCCTCCACTCAGCTTCTCTCCTCCCCTCTGTTTGGCTGTGTGTGCATGTGTACATCTGTGTGTGCATGTGTGCACCTGTGTGCATTGTGTGACTGTGTGTGCGTGTATCTGTGTGCATGTGTATGCATGCGTATATCTGTGTGTGTGTGTGCACATGTGCATTCACGCATGTATATACCTGTGTGCACATGTTTGCGTGTGTGTCTTTGTGCACGTGTGTACCTGTGTGCCTCTGTGTGTGCATGCATACATGTGCATGTGTATGCCTGTGTGTGCGCATCTGTGTATCTGTGTGCATGTGTGCCTGTGTGTGCGTGTATGAGTACACCGTGTGCAGATGTGTTGTGTGTGTGCGCGCATACACGCGGGCATGTCTTCCTCTCTCATTGCCCCTCCCCCTCCTCTGATCCCCTCAGGAGCCAGGCCCCATCCTATCACACAGGTGACGTCCCCAGGCATTTCCGGGGAGGTCTGGCCACACCACCGGCTTTCTTGTTGGGGTTTTTACTTTCACCATCATTCACAGCATCGCTGTTACTGTTGCTCTCTCCCGTTCTTCCTGGCTTTCCTTCTCGGGCCTCTTTTTCTGCTCGAGTTTGCATTTCTCCCTTTATTTTATTTTTTTCTGCTGACAGAGACAAGAGCTCATCCAAGTTCACCATTTCAGGATTTGTTGCAAACTTCAAGGTAGAGTTTTATGGCTGCGGGTGTCCTGGTTATAGTACGGTTCTTATGGGTCCTAATAAACCCGGCTGCTCCGGGGTCCTCTTAAATTCTGGTATGAGAGGGAGGAAAAAAGCATCATTCAGTCCTGTTACATGCAGGAATCCTCACCCTTGAAGGCAGAGAATAATGTTTTCTTCTTGGGGGAGCAAAAGCCCATAACTCTTGAATGCTGCCCAGGAACCAGAGGGTAAAGAAAAGTCCTTTTCTCCTTCCCTGTTGCCTGGATGGATGGCGGATGGGAGACAAGGTTGGAGCTCGAGAGGTAGGCAGAGAGCAAGGATTGAAAGGCACTCGATTTTTTTTGCCTGGAAAAGCCATAATCACATTCTTAAATACAGCTTCTCACAAAATGCTTTCACTTACTTCTCTCGCAAGATCCTCATAACACTTCTGAGTGTTATTCCTGCTTTGCACATGAGAAACCCAGGGCTAAGTGTGGCAAGTTACTTGTTGGAGGTCATGTAGCTAGTACACCACCAATGGGACTCAAACCCAAGTTGCTATCGTGCCCTCCAAGGTTAATTCCTTTTCACCAAGCTGCCCCTATTGGAGGCCAAGGGCTGCTGGCTGGCCTGGGAGGGTCTATGCTCAGTCAGGGGCCATCTCCAGAAAGTGCTGATGTGAGACGGCCTTGAAGAGGAAAGTGGCTACTGACACGGAAAGTAACTGTCTCTAGCCAGAGCTCTGTGCTTCGGGGGGAAGTCATCTAACTTCTCTGGGCCTCAGCTTTCTACTTTATAAAGTGAAGACCAAACTCATGATGCAAAACCCTAGGATGCCTCAGGGCCTGCTGTGCAAGAGGGGAATTCCTGCCCCACTCTTTTACGTGTTGTATGTTGAGGTCCCATGTAAAAGGTGATGATGTGCAGGAGCGTCTACTGATAAAAGTTTTTAATGTTTAGGGCTTCCCTGGTGGCGCAGCGGTTGAGAGTCCGCCTGCCGATGCAGAGGACATGGGTTCGTGCCCCGGTCCGGGAAGATCCCACATGCCACGGAGCGGCTGGGCCCGTGAGCCATGGCCGCTGAGCCTGCGCGTCTGGAGCCTGTGCTCTGCAACGGGAGAGGCCACAACAGTGAGAGGCCCGCGTACCACACACACAAAAAAGTTTTTAACGTTTAATAACACTTGAATTAGACCTTCTCTAAGACCCCTTTGTCCACATGGCATCAGCAGCGACAAAACATCTGCCACTGTGTGCTTACAGCGGGTGTGGTCACACCCCCTGTAACTGCCTGGTGTGTAGTTTGTGCGTAAAAATGGCAGCCACAAACTTCTGCCTGAGTTCCCTCATGATGAAGACCCATGAAAGTGTGGCCTCTGTGCCTGATGAGGGGTTTTCTAGCACAGGGTTGGGATGGGACTGGTGGCCCAGGGGGTGGCATTGAACCCGTGGCCACACCATTGGTGCCCTAAGGTTCATGTTCAGATACAATTTCAAACTTTGTGTTTCCCCTGTCTCCAAGGAGGAGGAAGAACATTGGACTAATTTAGCCTGCAGAATGATTTTTTATTTATAAAGTTGTGCAATTTAGAGGGGTATTTTGGGTCACCCTAAGCTCTCCCATACAATGCAGATCTTGCATTAAATGAAAACTATTAGTATTCGGAAATGCCTTAGCGTGAGGATGGCTGTGTGACCATGACCTCTGTGTTTATGTAAACGTGTTTTCGTTACCACTGGGCCTGGGGTGGGAAGGGGAACTGGAAGAAGCAAGATCCACTGCTTGTTAGCGCTGTCCTTGCAAATGTTCTTCTATGAGCAGTATTTCAGGTCTAAGGGGGTCGAGCATTGCATGCCAGTCCTGAATGACTCCACTTCACAGCATGTACCCCTGGCTCAGGGAGCAGCTGTGTGGCCTTCATCGCCCTCTGTGTACCTTGTCCTCAGATCATCCTGGGTCCCTTCTGGGCCACCACTCACCTCCTCCCTCTCAGGAATAAGCCCAGAGGTTGGCAAATTACAGCCTCAACCCAAATCTGGCCCACTGCCAATTTTTATATGGTCCTGGAGCTAAGAATGGTTTTTGGATTTTCAAAGGATTGGGAAAAAAAATCAAAAGAAGAATCATACTTTTTAACATATGGAAATTCGATGGAACTCAGTTTTCCGCGTCCATTAATAAAGTTTTATTGGGACACAGCCATGCTCATTCATTTACAGATTGTCTAGGGTGCTTGCACATTGCAAAGGCGGTTGCGTAGTTGCAACAGAGACCATCTGACCCCCAAAGCCTGAAATATTTACTATATGGGCCTTTACAGGAAATGGTCGCCACCCCCCAATCCCAACATTGACCTCTCCCTCCCACTTGGCAGTCACCAACCCCTGATGGACTTCTGCAAGCCATTTCTGGAATGTACCCCCTTCTCTCACTGCTAGTTAAAGACTTTGGTGTCTCTCACCAGAACTTCTGCAACAGCCTCCAGAAGGGTCTCCCAACCTCTAGAACAGCAGCCTGGAGCATCTCGTCATTGTCCCTACAGTGCAGTAGAATAGACTGGATAAGAGCACAAACTCTGGAGCCAGGCCACCTGGCTTTAAAGCCTAGCTCTGTCCTCTTATTATCTGTGGACCTGAGCAAGTCATTTAAGCTCGAAGCCTCAGTTTCCTCATCTGTCAAATGGGGATGATATTAACACCTACATCTGTACAGTTATCATGAGGATTATTTGCAAAACACTTAAAACAGAGCCCACAACAATACAAGTACTTGCTATTATCATCCACGGAAAGTTCAAATTGGATCTTGTCATTCCTCTTCCTAAGAGGCATCAGTGGCTCTTCATCATTTATCAGCTAGAGTCCAAACTTCTACGCATGGCATATAGTCCCTCTGTGATCTGATCTCCACCTACCACCACCTACAAGTATCCAGCCACACCTCTCCCTACTCCCCACCTCTCACGTTCTGCTGTAACAACTTCAATTGCCCGTAGTTCCCCTGGCCCTTTGCTTCTTGTCTCCAGAACTCCCTTTGGAGGCTGTGCTCAGATTTCACTTCCTCCAAGAAGTCTTCTCTGATTGCACCTCCTCTCTGCTCACATCATAACATGCTTGTAGAGCTCCAACACTACTTACTGCATTGAATCAAGTCTATCGATGGGTCTGCACCATCGTGAGATAGTGAACTATCTGAGAAAACAGAAGTAACCTAGGAACTAGATGGGAAGAAGGGAGAGCCCATCCTCAGAGGATGTAAGAGGAAAGGCTTCCCCTTTAGTGGAGGTTTAGAGACTGGGTTGGACAGTAACTGACCTTGTTCAGTGCCTGACACATTTAGAGCTCTCCTAAGTATTTGTTGAATGAATAAGTGATTATCTAAATCACTTTAATCCATTCACTCTTCTAGAAAACTGTAGCTTTGTGTGGGTTCAAGCTTCAGCCTTATCTCCCATGCCCAGTACCTTTGAATGAATGATTTCAGACTGAAATATGATTCTGGGTACCATAGAAAGCAGGGAGAGAGCCTTGAAGGAGACTCCCCCTTCATATCAGACACCGTGGCCTGATTCACCCCCTACAGGTACAACTTAGATCACGTCAATGCCCTGCTCCCAGGCTTACCTCCTGGAAATGACTTTCAACCTTGTCTCCTATATTGCCCACCCCTGGGACAGCATTGTACAGAAGGACAGGCTCCGCTTTTCTGCCCTGGCTGAGCAAGTTCCAACAGCACCGAGCACCTAGAATGCTTTGCCATGTTAGCTACTATCATCACTGGAGCGAAGGCTGAATCTAATCGTTAATGTGAAGACACTTGGGCTTCCCTGGTGGCGCAGTGGTTGAGAGTCCGCCTGCCGATGCAGGGGACACGGGTTCGTGCCCCGGTCCGGGAAGATCCCACATGCCGCGGAGCGGCTGGGCCCGTGAGCCATGGCCGCTGAGCCTGCACGTCCGGAGCCTGTGCTCCGCAACGGGAGAGGCCACAACTGAGAGGCCCGCGTACCGCAAAAAAAAAAAAAAAAAAAAAAAAAAGACCCTCTGCGTTTCAGTGGGAGACTTTCTCCTTTTTTCAGGAATGGTGTTCCCCTGAACCCCCCTCTGTGTCCGCCTCCTACTCACGCTTCAGGATCACACAAGTGCCGACCCTTCCAGAACTCTCCACCCTCTCATCCTCTCCCTCAGGGTAGCTTCCCTTCTCACATCTTCTTTGCTTCTTAGAGGGCTTCTCATTTCTATCCTGCATTGTTATCGCCATGCGGTCCCATCTCCGCTGCAGGCAGGATCTCTGTCTCCGCAAGCCCACGGCCCCACCCCGCAGACCTGACCCGAGAGGCTCCCACAAGCCGGACGAGTGAGTGACTGGTCTCTCTCTCCAAATAGGACCCTGACCGAGAGAGGAGATCACTCTTCCTGGTTACTGAGTTATAGCTCCCCTGGGGCGTCAGGACACTGGTTCTGCCTTCCCATAATCCCCTACGTCCACTTCGGAAAATCCATTTTATAGGTGGAAAAACTGAGGCTCAGAAAGGTTGGCTTGCTCAAGGTCACACAGCTAGTGAGCAGTGGAAGAGGACGCACTTTCTCTTCTCCCCTCTCCTACATGAATTTCATGGTCCTGCAAGGCCACAGGCTAAGGGCAGATGGGTCAATGGGGGCTTTAGGGCATTCCACCCCACCCCCGCAGAGCCACTGCCATCAGGAGATACTTACACAGCTCAGACGAGACAGAAACTCGGCTAATATACTTGAAGACCCCCACGTTCTTCTATTTCTTCTTCATTCTCTCCCCTCCCCATCCCTACTTCCTACCCCAGAAGCACTTTTATAAAAGCTGTTTAAGGTGATTTGTGTGTATACACAATGGCTGTTAAGCGTGTTTGATGGGGTCCCTGTCTCCACTCTACAATCACCGTCTACCAGGCTTTCTCGGTCTACCTGTGTGTTTACATAGCGCCTATCACGAGCGCATCAGCAGCCTCTGACAAACAAGCTGGGGAGCCCAGGAAGAAAAGAAAAAAGTTATTTGTGACTGACGCTGTTAATTACCACTTCGTTACACCCAGGCACTCCTTAAACCGATACACAGCCTCTGCGCAAGTGTATCCTCCCCTATGACAGCATGATATAAACTGTAATCATTATGTAACATGACAGGGGAGGCAGCTGTTCTCACCCAAGTGGCAGTAATACCCTCCCATCAGAACAGCTGTAACCAAAATGGGTAAACCCATTTTGTTACCCGACGAGGATTTTAGCTGACCATAAGTTTCACGGAGCCAAGAACACAATGTGACTGCCAAACAAAAACAATGCTGGATGGAATTTTGGATCACGGAAAGTAAAGACTCTCCTGGACTTGGTGACAGGCAGACCACACTGGCTGGATTGTGTTGAACCCCAAGAGGCACGTTGAAACCCTGGAGGGTGTTTCACCCTTGTCCAAAGCAGGGTGACCAGGAGGGTGACAAGTCTGGTAACTAGTCATATGAGACATGAAGAAGGAATGAAGTCTGTTTAATCTGGAGAACAGACTTGTAAAGAAAACTAGGATCACTATCTGAAGACCTGTTCTCTGGGGCTCCAGATGCCTGGGTTTCTATGGTACAAAAGGAGACAGTAATTGAGACCCTAGGATGACCTGTCAGAGGGTAGCGTTAGACATCAGCTAATCTATAGAAAGTCCAGATGCAGCTTGGGGTGCAAATGAGAACTTAGAGGGTTTAACTCAAGCCCAAAGTGCCCGAACCTCCCAAAGGGTTATATGAATGCACAAAGACTTACCTCTCAGGGTCATCTCTGCCTCTGGGTGCTTCTGTTAATGCTACCTATTCCCTGTTCACAAATTTTCAGGGATGGAACGAAGCACTTTCTCAATCCCTACACACACACACACACACCCCACTCTACAAAGCACATATGGTCCTACTAGACTTCCCAATAGATGCGAGAGGGAGAGAATGGAGGAGGGGTTTATACTGCAGCTCCAGCAACTTCACATGAAACAGTGAGCATCTTTATACATGTCCTTGGTTCTCCTACCGTTCTGGAGCTTCACTGAATCTTGACTCCACCCAGCCAAGCCTTCTCCTCTTCCTGGCTTCTCTCCTCTTGCCCTTCTCTTTCTTCTCCTCTTCTCTTTCCTCCTACCTTTCGGGAACAAAACAGTCCACTCTCCCCACTGTCTCCTTCATCTTTCCTCTTGATGTCTCAGCCTCCAATGACAGTTATGCTTCCAAAGTCACCCACATCCAAAGCTGGCTTGCCAAGATTTTTCCTAAACTTAGATATCTCCTTCCACAAGGGAAGTTCTGGTGCCAGATATTAATAAATCAAGCATTTCACCAATCCACTGAGACCCCGGGGAAGGAAGTTTCCAAAGACAATTAGATTTGAGAAACTGCGCATACTGGGCACGCCTCTTGGAAAGTAATACAAAGTGGATTGTTAAAGTGTCTACAAAGTCCTCCAGGAAAGAAACCTGCTTCACTCTGTGAAACCCAATATTTCCAGAACTTTCTAGGGCAGGGGTTAGTAAGAAGGCCTCTGACATCTCATGGAATATGCCTTGAGACGTGCATGTGGAAGGCCCGCGCCAGCCCGGGGGACATGAAGTCGGGCCCTGGGAGCACAAGTGTTTGGGAGAGTGAGTCACCTCATTGGGGCAGAAATGCGTGTCCAAGTCTCAATTCACCGGGTGACCTTGGGCCCATCCCATCTCCTCCTGGGCTCAGACTTATTGGCTAGTTTAGCTTCATGCTGCTCTTGACATTATTTATTCCATGAGTCTGGTCACCCCTGTCCTGTAAGTGCCTCACAGAGGTGCTCCAAGGATAAATAAATCCACTATCTACAGAGTGCGGAGCGCTCCTTGGAGAAAGGCTTTACATAAATGCACGGTTATTCTTGTGCTTCTGTTAAGTCAGTCATCAACATTTTGAGCTGGTCCAGTTCTCTGCACAGGTTCCGTGGAGTCCTAGGAAAGAAACAAGTGATGCAGCTCCCGCCTGCATCACTCCCATTTGGAGCTTTCAGTCAAGTTTGAGATGGCATGTTTACACACTTCTGTGCTTTTACACACACACACACACACACACACACACACACCAGGTGAGATACTGTTAAGATTCCATATTTAGGCAAAACAGCATTACTCTTTTACTTCTGACAGATTCTATCACCTTTTGTTCTGGTCATGGGATGCTCTTTCTAACATGTCTACACAACTTTGTTTTTCAGAAGAGAAAGCTGAGGCCAGAGAGATGAAATGAATTCTCCGGCATCCCATGGGAAAAGTATGGCGGGACTTGGGCGGACCCTGGGATTCACAGCCTGATGCTTTTTCCCAGGCTTGTCCCCAGGTGTCCAGGCTTTTCTTCTTGGAAGGAGAGAGCCTGGTGCTCTTCCCTTCATGCCTTACCTCCACACAGAGACCTTGCTAACAGTTGGGACCAGCCAGTCATCGATGGTGCTGACCTCACTGCTCCTGAAGATATTTGAGCAGAAGCCAGAACTTGCCCAGGATGCCATGGATGGTGGGTTGTGGACCAGAGGCTTCGTTCACCTCAGTCACTCAATCAACATTTCTTTTTCGTTTTGCACGTGCCATGGGCTGCTCTGTGCTCTACACAGTAATAAACACACGGACCTTTACCCTTTATTCGAACTTACATCCTAGTGGAAAGGACTGGCAATAAGCAAATTAAGGATGTGCTAATGACACGTAATAATGAGTCCCATGTAAAAAACTAAGACCTGGGAGAGGATGGATAATTGTAGACTTGGAAGAGGGGCACTGGGTGTGGTCAGGAGAGCCTCCCTGGGAAGGTGACATCTGAAGAAAGACTTGAAGGATGTGAAGAAGTGAGCTTGTCAATGTGGGCGTGATGAAGCTTCCAGAGAAAGGCAGCAGCTGGGCTTCCAAAGCTCGGAGCGGGGCTCATGCCTGGTGCATTGAGGAGGCTGGCGTGGCCGATGCAAAGAGTGTATGGCAGGCATGGTGGGCAGTGAGGTGAGTCACGAGGTAAAGAGGAAGCTGGTGGCATCCAGGCCACAGTACCCTGTTGCAAGGAACACTGTTCCCAAGCTGATTCCACGACCACGTGAGGAACTCATGATGTCGGGCACGACCGGGTCCTGGTTTCTATCATTCTGATAAGCACGCTGGCTTACCTTCTGCCCTGACCAGCACATGCCATCAGGAGCTGGTTAAACCCCTTCCTACTGGGGTAGCACAAGGATGGAAGGAACCAGGAGACACGAAAGCTGAAGTAAGGAGTCGATTTTCTGTTGCCATCTTCTGCAAGATGGCCTAACAATCTAGCAGAGGGAGTTACCTTTTCCCCCATCTCTCAAGTGTAAAACACAGACCATCTAGTGCTGCCTAAAAGGCACTAGTCCTCAGAAAACACAGCTGCCATTTCTTTTAAGTTGGCTGAATCTCTTACCTTTGTCAATGACCAGACAAGACCAGAATTCAGCTTCCTGTCGGAAGCAGAGCTTGCTACAAGTTTAGGACACCATATGTCCAAGGGACAAGAGAGGAGTCCTTCAAAGAACCAAGAGTATGAAGGAAGGATCCCGAACCAGAGGAAATGAGGGTACCAAACGAAACAAGCAGCACCCCTCTAATTGTGTGCAAGCAAAACCAACGGCTGGATGCGAGGATTGCTGGCCCTGAGTCTCCTACTTCATCCCTGCCAAGGATGGGGCTGGTCTCAGAGTCCGGGCTGCACTTCCCTTCCAGGTGGTCATGAAGTGGTCTAGTGCCCAAGGCGAGGGAATCAAAGGGCCGGAGAGTCAGCAGATGCTTGTCACCTCCACAAGAGCCATGACATCTTTTCAGTCTGTTCCCTCCCTGGCTACCGTCAATTCCACACACATGACCCCCATCCTCCTCCACCAGGCAAAGGTCTGTTTCCCCAAAAGCCTCAAACCTCCAAGAACTCAACGTAAGAGTACATGTGATAGCAGAAGGGGCTGCTGCCCACGTCCTGGGTTTCTACCCACCCCCAACACCCATAATGAAGAAACCTCGGTGTCCTTGGGTGACAGCATGGTGGAGGGGACCCTTCCACTGGACTGGCGTATGGGACCCTTGAGGCTGCAGGATGGCAGCGAGCTCAGTGGGGAATTAGGGACATTGATGACAAAGTTCTCCTGCTTCACTCAGCAAGGGCTGAGCTTGCCCTTGCTGATCACAGAAACGTAGTCCATCTTTGTCTAAACAAAGAAACACAAAAGAAACAGGATGCATCTTCATGAGCCATCATTTGCAATCCCCTCCGAGTCACACTCTGCACTAGGGCCACAGCTGGACGTGGACCCACATCCTCTCCCCGCCCCTGGCAGCTCATCTGTGTTGGAGAAGGTGACGCTATCAGTCCTGAGACGTTTTCTACAGGGAATACACGGAGAGCGAAAATGGACACACCTGTCTGCTCCCCAACTCTTCCCAAACCAGAAAGCTCCACCCCAGGGGGAAGAGCCTGTAACTGGATCAACTACGGGGCTTTCAGAAGAACTCATGAACTAGGGCTGGGCTCTCTAATACAGCAGCCAGTAGCCACGCATGACCATGACCCTTGCAGTGCGGCTCATCCAAATGGAGGCCTATGATAAGTGAAAAATACACAGTGGACTCTGACTACTAAGTACAAAGTAAAAAAAGAATGTAAAATGTATTATTACTTTTTATATTGCTTTTTTTATATGGCTTACATTTTAGATATATGAGATCAAATAAAATATATCATTCAAATTAAGTTTCCCCCTTTGTTTTTTCTTTTTATAGTGTGGCCACTAAAACATTTAAAATCATATAAGTGAATTACATCCTATTTTTATTGGACCGTCCTGAGCTGGAGGATGAGTAATCACTGATGGCACTGAACAAGGAATACTGGTTCTTTCCAATCTGAGCACCCCGTGTATACAAAGTACTGGATGTCACGTGTGCCTCAGTTTATATAGCAGATGTGAGGGTTGAGAACTAAAATATTGCCTGCCACATCAGCGAACAAAGGATGTTGCAGCCATCCAGCCACCACATTACAGCTGCCCCTGACTGTGAGCCCTGAGGGAATTCAGGATGGAAACAAAGAATGGCTGCCATCTAGCAGTCAGCTGCTGCAGCCATCCCCAACGGTGAGCCCTAAGGAGACTCAGGATGAGAAAACACAGTTTGCTGGCCCCAGAGAGCTGAGGTGCATAGCAAAGGAATGATTTCAGTGAGCCCAGACTCTTGCATCTTCCCATACATAGAAAAGCACTAAATTCCTTAACTTGAGATATCTGATTCTTTTATTAACAGTCATCTTTTGATGTTCCGACCACCTGGTTTTGTTGCAAAAACTCCTATATATCCTGGCTCCCCCCACCCCTTCCTCTTTGGAACAGTTTCTCAGAATTGTCTGAGCTGCTGTGTCCCAGGCTTAAGTCCTGAGATTTGTCCACCAAATAAAACATAACTCTCAGGTAGTCAGAACATCAAAAGATTACTGTTAATTAAGGGAAGCCAGACATCTCAAGTTAATGAATTCCGCACTTTTCTATGTATGGGAAGATGCAGGAGTCTGGGCTTGTTGAAATCATTCCTCTGATATGCCCCTTAACTATCTAGGGCCAGTATCCTTTTTTTTCCCATCCTGAGTCCCTTCAGGGCACACCGTTGGGGCAGCTGCAGGGGCTGAGGGCTGGGCAGCCAGTTTGTCTCCAGCCTGAGTTCCCTCAGGCTCACCTTTGGGGCGGCTGTAGTGGCTTGATGGCTACAACAGCTTTTGTTTACTGATATGGCAGGCGGCATTTTTTCATCCACTATCAGAACAGGCTGAGTTGCTCAGAACTAGATGACCTTTGAGGTCCTTTCTGGATATGGTGGGAAAATGTAGGATTTGGTGTTGGACAAATGTAGATTCAAATTTCATTTCTGTTTACGAGCTGTATAAACTTGGACAAGAAACTTAACCTCTCCGAGTCATAATTTCTTCATAGGCAAAATAGGTAAAATAATATGAAGCTTCAGTAGAAATGTCTTTGGAAGTTTTCAAGTGCTTTCACCATACCTGGCCTATCAATGGTAGCCATGATTGGGCTCTGTACCTGTGAAATTTTATATTCTTCATTCTGTTGATTAAATCTATTTTAAATGCACTAGAGGAGCTCGTTGTTTGAAGGAAAACTGCTTGGAATCCCTATCTGAAGGAAAGAGTGTTTCCTTAAAAAAAAAAAAAAAAAAGAACTGCCCCCAATTTCCTGTCCCAGATTCTCCCACCCATTGGAAAACCCTCTTCTCTCAAATTAGTTTTCAGACAATCCAGATTGTTCCTAACTGGGTTCTCTGGTTTACCCAAAGTGAGGCACACTTGTACCTAATTCACCATCTAGTGTTACCATATAAGGTTCCCAATGCAAACTTATCCTCCACCCCAGATGGCAATTCATAGAAAGAACTCCACCTGGCCTGCCCCCAAGGTCCCCCCAAGGCAGGTAGGGCTGGGGTGGGGCTTAGACCCAAAAGAAAAGAGTGTGTCCCAGTAGAAGGAGGAGGAAAGGATTCCCATGAAGTGGAGAGAGAAAAGGAGTAAGAAAAAACAAACACAGTTTTAATTAAACACAGTGCATCTAAATCAGAGAGATATGCTCAGAGACAAGGAAGGGTGAAATGGAATTGTTAGAAGAAAACAACAACGTCACCCACCTTCTTAGTCTCATTAACATTGAAATGAACCCCCTGAGGAGAAGGAGAGAAGGAGCCAGCTTTTGCCCAGGGAGAGGGGAGGAGGGGAAGCTTCTTGAGCCTTAAAGAAGCTATGTGCCTGATATGTACAATGGAATATTACTCAGCCATAAAAAGAAACAAAATTGAGTTATTTGTAGTGAGATGGATGGACCTAGAGTCTGTCATACAGAGTGAAGTAAGTCAGAAAGAGAAAAACAAATACCATATACTAACACATATATATGGAATCTAAAAAAAAAAAAAAAAAGGTTCTCAAGAACCTAGGGGCAGGACAGGAATAAAGACGCAGACATAGAGAATGGACTTGAGGACACGGGGAGGGGGAAGGGGAAGCTGTGACAAAGTGAGAGAGAGGCATGGACATATATACACTACCAGATGTAAAATAGGTAGCTAGTGGGAAGCAGCCACATAGCACAGGGAGATCGGCTCGGTGCTTTGTGACCACCTAGAGGGGTGGGATAGGGAGGGTGGGAGGGAGATGCAAGAGGGAGGAGATATGGGGATATATGTATACGTATAGCTGATTCACTGTGTTATAAAGCAGAAACTAACACACCATTGTAAAGCAATTATACTCCAATAAAGATGTTAAAAAAAAAGAAGCTATGTGCCTGTGACCTGAGCGGCCCAGACAGGCACCTGCTTCCCCTGAAGCCTCTCCCTCGGCCTCTGCTTCAGGAGAGAGGATTTCCCTCTGTTCTTCGGTGGCTGAGCAACAGGGCCTGGTAGGGCAGGCATCTGGGATGTGCCAGGATCCTTGCCTGACCCAACGGGCTTTGCCCAGCTCGTCACACCCCTTTCCTCCCTTCTCTTTACTGTGCCCAACATCCAGGTATATCCCCAGCATGTGGGAGCCACTGGGATGTGCTGGGTCCACTGGGCTCCTGTCTCTGCAGCTCTTCCTCCCCACACTCAGGAGACCTGATGCTCCCTGGAAGCCCCGTCCCACTTCAGGCTCCGTCCCACCTGAGATCCCTGAGATTAAAGAAGTTCAAGGACTCAGCTTTTAGTCTCCCTTGGTGCTAATTTGACCTCAGGTCTGATCATTGGATGTCTCCCTTATCTTGGGCAGCTGGACCCACCCTGAACCCCAGTTCCTACATCTGGGCTTCTGTGCCAAGGTCTTAGAAAGCATCTTGGGTCTCTTTGTTTTACTAGTCACTGCCCTCTGGTGCCCCCAAACATCAGTCCAGTGGCTGGCTCTTAGCCAGGAGAAGGTGATCCATCCCTAGCTTCCTCATCCCAACATTTCCCCCCACCTGTTTGGAAACTCATTGCCACATCTTGCTTTGCTGTAATGTCTCACACACTGTAGGGGATGAATAAACATGGGATGAATGAATGGGTGATTAGTTGAGTGAACATAACTGGGGACTTGGGAAAGCTCTGGACTAGACTAGCCTCGTGTACTCTTTGGCCTGCTAATAGTCTCCAGTTTTAGTGTGAAACCTCTTGTGCTGAAGGGCCCAACCATCCATAGCCATCCAGGAAATGACCAATCCCAGTGTGGATGCTCACGGAAACACTGGTCTGTTGGCCAAAGTCAAGTTAGGCAGCATCACAGCTGACCCAATCTGCACTGCATTTGGAGCAGGGCTCCCTGAAGCAAAGAAAGAGGAGGTTTTACTGGGTTACCAAAACCAAGACTCTGTGCATCTGTGCCAAGCAGAAATTTGGAGACAGAGTTTTGGGTGACGTAGAAAAAAGTAGCTTTGGGAACTTCCCTGGCAGTCCAGTAGATAGGACTCCACACTTCCACTGCAGGAGGCAAGGGTTTGATCCCTGGTCAGGGAACAAAGATCCCACATGCTGCGTGGCCAGGCCAAAAAAAAAAGAGAAACTTTTATTGCTTTGCCAGGCGAAGGAGCTCACAGCAGGCTAGTGCCCTCAAGATGGTGTCATTCCCGCCACACCCCCAGAGCGGGTAGTGAGGAGTCTTACAGTGTTCAAGGAGCAGGGTGTGATCAGCTCATGGACAGTTCTGGGATGGGTTGGCATAGAGGTGAAGTTTCAAGCTTTGTTCAACCTTCTGGTTTCAAGCAGTCTAGGGTCTGTGTGCTTGCGGGCAGCAGTTTTCATCTGGTGGGTTGGCTTCCTGTAAAAACAACTTTGGAATACGTGTCAGGCCTTTATCTGTATCTTTCAGGGAACTGGGAGTTCAGTGACTCCTCAATGTGGCAGATTTATAGTCTAAATTGTTACCAGTTCCCCAGCCCAACAGCTCTTCTTTATTTCTACATCTTAATATTTCCCAATCATTAATTTTTTTTTTTTTTTTTTTTTTTTTGGCTGTACGCGGGCCTCTCACCGCTGTGGCCTCTCCCACTGCGGAGCACAGGCTCCGGACACACAGGCTCAGCGGCCATGGCCCACGGGCCCAGCCACTTCGCAGCATGTGGGATCTTCCCGGACCGGGGCACGAACCCGCGTCCCCTGCATCGGCAGGCGGACTCTCAACCACTGCACCACCAGGGAAGCCCCCAGTCATTAACTTTTGAGCCAGCCTTTTACTTCAAAAGACAAGGACACTGAGGCTTGTACACGGTTTCAGTTGTGGGAACCATACCTACCTCCCCATTATTTCCTGTTTAAAAACTTCCACTGAACCACCTCATTGAGCTGGCAGGCAAATTTCTTAACTGTTTCCCAAATAAATGACCACAAATTTGGACACAATGTGAAAGTCCCTGGGACAATGAAGAAAGTCTATAAAGAAAATCTGTAAGATAGGGGAGGAGCCTGACCCAGTGAAACCCTTGAAAAATAATCACAAAGGGAAAATATTCAAAACAAAGCTTTTATATTGTTTGGTTTTACATACTTAATAAATACCTGCAGAAGTATTCACCTGTATTTTATAGTCTCATTCCATTTCAATATCACATTTTGGTAATTTTATAGTGTGAAAATGGAAATGTCCAGGAATGAAAATAAAAGTTCAACACTATGATTTTTGAATGAACACATAGGAATAGAGGGAGGAAGATACAGGGTTTTTGGGGTTTTTTTAATATATCTACAAATTCTTTGTACAGGTCCCTTCAAGAAGTCAATCTTAACTTTCCTTCCCTTGAGAGTGGGCTGGACATAGCAACTCACTTTTAACAACTAGAATGTGCCAGAATCAATGGTGTGTGACTCCCAGGAGTGTGTTATAAAAGGTACTGTGGCTCCTTCATTGCTATCTTGGGTCATTTGTTCTTAGGGAAGCCAGCACCATGTGGTAAGGAAGTTCAAGCACACTTGTGGAGGGGTCCATACAACTGAGGCCTCCTGCCAACAGACAGAGAGGACCTGAGGCCAGGTGAGCATCTGAGTCACCTCAGGAAGGACTCCTCCAGCCCCAGTCAAGCCATCACATGACTGTAGCTTCAGCCAGTATCTTGATTGCAGCCTCAGGAGAAATCCTGAGCCAAAACCACCCATATAACCTATTTCTAAATTCCTGTTCCACAGAGACTGTGAGATGATAACCACTAAGCTTTGGGGTGATGTTTTACCCAGCAGTAGATAATTAACATAGAAGATGAGATCCCACAACATTCTAAACAAGATTAGAACCAAAGGCCAAGCATTGTGGTGGTTTGTTGACACCAACCAGTAGCTTCCACTTCTGTTCTCAAGAGAAAAAGAAGCTTGACTCTCCTGGGGTTGTTGATCTGGGCCTTCCTATCCCAAGCATTGAACCCACAAGGCACTCTTCCAAAGCCCAGTCAACTTCAGGAAATCACAAGCGCGGCTGAGATACCTACACAAATCTCTCTTCCAATCCCCCGGCAGGATGTTAAAGAGGGCCCAGGCCACCAACCTGTTAAAACAGGCTGGTGTTATTACCACCTAAAACTTCCTCAACACAAATGCCCTCTACTTTTGGTAGTTGAGAATGAGACCCATCATCGTAAAGCCTTAAAACATCACATTCTGATGTCATCTTTCTGTCTCCCCAAATTCTCCTATAAGATGAAAACACCTATTCAGTTGAGTGTAAATTATTCTGTATACCCACTCAGGAAGAGGACTACTTCTAACAATCATTAAAGGGAGGAAGTTCTTCTTCTGCTCTATAAATAATTAATATCCCTTTATTTTATTTCTATGGGGGGTGGTTTAGAGGTGAGAGGGGACCTCTGATTTCCGTATATTGGATGCTCTTAACGTGAAGTCCAACTGTGTTCCCACCTCCTCTCTCTGCTTTTTTTAAAAAATTCTTTTCTTTTTACCCTTTAATATGTGCAGCTAGAGACAGACCTGAAATCGAAGTTTCCACTACACAGCACATTTTATAAGTCCAATAAATCATTGGTTCAGTGAATGAATAATGTGAAAGGTGGTTCTAAATTTAACGATTCTTTTAAAAAAAGTTCCTACTTGTAATTATTTTAACCTCGTGCAGTCTTTTTGTCGTTGTTGTTGTTAGTATTTCCTGAGGGGGGAGTAACTTATAATGCTGTTGAGTTGTGTACTATTGGTGTGTTGTGACCTCTTTGCTTTTGACTCCTCTGATTCCTGGGCATGTGAGAAGCCCCAGCTCTGAGGCTTGCCCCTGATCACGTGGCTTGGGCGGCTTATGTAAGTACGTGCCTGAGCCTCCTCCCACACCCCCAGCAGGCAAAAGAACGTCTTTCCTAGTGAAAATTACCTAGTGAGGCAAAAGGATTATAAATCGCCATAGGACCAAACTAGATCTACTTCCCTGCTTTTTATATATTATCACCAAGATCAACGATATTTGTTCTGCCACCTGGCAGGTATTAAATTCATCTCATTGTGCTCGCTTTGTTTGTCCAATGCAAATGCCTAACAATAACAGAGGAAGGGCTCCTCTGGAGGACTGAAGAATTCCAAGTCTGCATCGGAGTCTATATAACGCGGTTCGTTCGGAGTGCTCAGTCAGCTGCCTGTGTACTCCCTCCCTAAGCACTGACAGCAGTGAGGTTTTTGGAAGCTCTGTACTTTGGATGCCATGAAATGAAGGGGATATAGTTGTAATGGATGATGGAGAGAGAAAAGGAATTAATGCTGATTAATCATCTACTATGTGGTAGTCATTGTAGATTTAATCCTCACAGCAGCTCCACTGCGTGAGTAATTACCTTGCCCATGTTACAGCTGAGGAAACCGAGCTTCGGAGAAGTTATTTGCCTTAGACAACGTAGCTAGTGAAGTGGTGGAACCAGGATTGAAACCAGGTCTGGAGTCAAAGCCTGAGTGTTTTCACGACACTGTGCTCTCTCCTTCAAGACAGGTAAGAAAGCCTGAGGACCCCTGGGTGGGAGCAAGGAGTGAGCAAGTGTTCATGGGACATTAAGATGCACTTAGTTTTCAAATAACCAACAGATTTTGGCACCAACTATACAGATGCTTGGTAGAGTTTTCCTTAGTGGTTTTTCTCGATTTGTGGATGAACCCAAAGTCCCATACACAGAAAAAACAATTTATTGAGGTACAAATGAGAATCACGATGCTGAGAGGTTAGTAGCAGGAGGGGACGCTTCAGCCGGTGTGTAAGCCAGACCACCGCCCCCAGCACCCAAATCTCCATGCTGTGTTCTTAATCTTAACACTCACCATGCACACTAGAATTCTTCTGAAATAACAAAACTCCGTTTCCTTGCGAAGAATAAATGACCATTGAATGAGTTCAAAAGATGTTTAAATTGTAACGTATTCGTAAATGAAAGACAACTCCTTAGAGACATGTTGTTAGGAAAACAGTCAGAAATCTAGCACAGACATGACTTTATACATTGGAGAGTCTGAAAAAGTCTCGAGATGTATGTTTTCCAAAAGTTTGGGTGTGTTATATAGCAAATCCCCACATTGACTGCTAGGGGAGTACTCAGAGCGATGAGACATGATTAAAATCTCAACCCCTCAAGATTTTACACATGAAGACTTGAAAGCGATGTCACAACTGGGACAAGACAGCATGTGATGAATTACCACCAAAGAGGGGCACACAATAGCTTCTGGACATTCAGGGGGAACAGACCGCTCCCCATGGGTTAGAGAGGGCAAGGGGTTCTTGTGTGGACGAGTCCAAGGAGAGTATGACCTTCAGAGAAGAATGAATCAAATTTGGGCGCAGATAGGGTTGGAGAGAGAGTAGAGAAAGGCATGCAACAAGCATGTCGAAAGGGGGTCCTTCCTTGTAGGTATCAGTACATTGGAAACTTTCCAATTAACCAAAGAGCATTTTGAGGGCACGCACTTTATAGAACCTGGCATAGTGCTGGGCGTGTAGTAGGTATTCAAAAACGCTTTGGAATTTGTAGTTTTCTGGTCCTTGAACCTGTGTTCTAATATTTGTGTATATGTCTGTATACATGTGTGTGTATGTCTGTGTGTGTGTGTGTTTGGTGTGTAGACAGGATGCCTCTCTTTCTGGAAAAGCTGAGATTTGAGGAAGCAGAGTGACTTCCCCAGGTCTCTGGGGCAATGAACAAGTCTGGACTGGCATTGCAGTTGTCCAGCTGCAATGTAGTTCAAGGTCAGCTCTCCAGCGGATGCTGAAAAGGCCCTTTTCTATTCAAAAGCAAACAACCAAACTAAAGCAACTCACTAAATGCCTCTCAAAGATTTTGACCTTAAAGAATCCGGGGGGGTGGAAATGATTACAAGAATTAACAAATAGCTCTCAACTCCCAGATCCACAAAGTTGGGAACCTCATGGTCCTGCCGTGATGCTGAAGTGACCTTACTGGTAACTGTTGGCCCAGGACTTCCAGGTCGAAACCCCAGCACAATGGAAGTAACCAGAGCACTTCTGAGCCTCCCTCCCTTCTGCTGGCTGCAAGGCTACAACTGGACATAACTGAAGGCAGGAAGAGGAGTGCTCCGTCTCTGCAGAGAGGCCTGGGAATGTGGCCATTGGTGGCTTCCAGACCAGATCTCAACCTCAGCGTATCTTGGAGCCTCCCTGCAAGCCCTCCAGCCTGACCGGCGCCCTTTACCTGCTGTAGCCCTGGCAAGGCTCCGCGTGTCAGGGATAGATTTCCCTTCCCAGCTGAGATGCTCCAGCTGCGAAATCACCACAATCTGCCCCCTAATAGCTCTCTCAAAATAAGTTACACTTCTGACTTGGCGGAATTTGCCGAATGGCTAGTAGGGAAAAAAAATGTAAAGCAGAAAGAGGAGAAAAAAAACAAAGCAACATTATCAGCCAGATTTGATCTCAAGACTGTTTCATTACTGCACTCTGGGTTCAAAGGGCGGGGGGGGGCAGTGGGAAGCAACACTTCAGGCAGGAAATGTCGATTATTCAGAAATTTAATATAATTATGTGTTTGGATGGCCCAGTTTATCAGACAGTGTTTTCTGGGAAGGATGTGAAGGGTGAGACACATCATCCCTCTCCTCACCAGCTCCTTCCCAGCCAGACTCCCCCCCTCCACCTCCAGCTATTTTTTTCCCTCCAAGACACTTCCAATTTCCCAGGTTTTGTGACCACTTACATGTCTTTCCTGAGTGTTTTTATATAGCGTAGGAAATTGGGTAATGAAAGCCGAGTCATACATTTCTGCTTTATGTTTCCAAAGAAGCAAGTGTGACTGTCAGGTTTACAAAAGATTGTTTATGTTCACTGGCGTGAAATGGGGAGCGAGCATTCGGAACAGCGAGAGAGAAAGGCTGGCCAGGCCGGGATGACAGCAATGCATTCGTCCTCCACGCTACAGCAGACAAAGCGCTCTCCCTGCCTGACAGGGACCATAAATCATGGGCAGGAGATGCTGTACCTACAGCTTATACCATTCCAGATGACAAACACACAATAATCCACCCAGCACAGCACTTTCTGTCTCCCCTCTCTCCCCTCACCCAGCGCCTGCTCTCTCCCCTCCCTCCATCCCCAGCCTCTCCCCTCCTTCCATCCCCAGCCTCTCCCCTTCCTCCATCCCCAGCCTCTCCCCTCCCTCCATCCCCAGCCTCTCCCCTCCCTCCATCCCCAGCCTCTCCCCTCCCTCCATGCCCAGCCTCTCCCCTCCCTCCATGCCCAGCCTCTCCCCTCCCTCCATGCCCAGCCTCTTCCCTCCCTCCATCCCCAGCCTCTCTCCTTCCCTCCATCCCCAGCCTCTCCCCTTCCTCCATCCCCAGCCTCTCCCCTCCCTCATCCCTCTCCGTTTCTTTTCCTGGCCCCTCCCTGATGCTTCTCTCTTCTTTTCCTTCTCCCAGTTTCCCATCTCCTTTCCCTCCACTCCTGTCTCCTGTTTCTTCTCTACCTCCTGCTCACATGCTCACGTCCTCTTTGGGGATTTCTTCTTTGTGTGTTTTCTCCGAATCTTCCTCTTCTCTCTCCCTGCCTCCGTCCCTTGCGAATCTCCCTCGTACTCCTCATCTTCATTTCCTGTTATCTTTTTCCTATTTTTTTCTTGCTTCCTCCTCCCATCCACCCCCTCTCCTCCCTCTCTCCATTTCATCCCTTCCGGCTCACCCAATCTGCTAAGAAAAATGTCACCTCTACCCTGAAGATCCCCTTGGCAAGGAAACAAAGGGAGAAGAAAGAGGACAATTTCTCCAGGGGTGGGAACCTCAGCAGGACAGCTACACTAGATCCACTTACAGAGGACAGGAGTAAGGACAGAGGGACTCTGGGCTGGGACCGGATGAGCCAGGCAGGGACTCTGCCTTGGAAGCGAGGGCAACATGACATCTGAGGGGCAGGGCAGAGATGCAGCCGAGCCCCTCAGCAGGGTCAGAGTTGGGGGTCTGCGATTCTGAACACACTCAGGGCACAGCCCCATGTTTATGCGTTTATCCTTCTCCCCAAACCGAGGAAACTCTTGCCACACTCGACCCTGGGGCAACTCCAGAAGGATGCTTTCCCTGTTGGTACTGGGATGCGTGCATATATTTGCATACGGGACTTTGGTGAATCAAGGGAGGAGATGTCTGCCCCATGTTCATAGCAGCACTATTCACAATAGCCAAGACATGGAAACAACCTAACTGTCTATCGACAGATGAATAGGTAAAGAAGAGGTGGTACATATATACAATGGAGTATTACTCAGCCATTAAAAAGGGTGATGCTATTTGCAGCAACACGGATGGACCTAGAGATGTTCATACTAAGTGAAGTAAGTCAGAAAGAGAAAGACAAATACCATATGATATCACTTATATATGGAATCTAAAATATGACTTAAATGAACTTATTTACGAAACAGAAACAGACTCACAGACATAGAGAACAGACTTGTGGTTGCCAAGGGGGAGAGGAGGATTCAGAGTTTGGGATTAGCTGATGCAAACTATTGTATATAGAATGGATAAACAACAAGGTCCTAATGTCCAGGGAAATACATTCAATATCCTGTAATAAACCATAATGGAAAAGAATATGAAAAAAAAGGATATGTGTGTATAAATGAGTCACTTTGCTGTACAGCAGAAATTCACACAACATTGTAAATCAACTATACTTCAAATTTAAAAAAAATTTTTTAAAGGGAGGGGGTGTCTGTGAGAGCTTCCCTCTCTTAGTCATGCCGGGATTTTTAGCTGGAGCCTTGAGATGAAAGACTCAGTCTAAGAGACCTCTTACAGCCCCCGTTCCATCTGTTTATAAGGCAACCCTCTCTGAGAGTGGAGACACTCCTTTTGCCTGAGTAATGGGACCCTTGGGAGTGAAGGGGTAAAGTGAAGAAGAATCACTTTGTTCAAGGTTCCCTAGGTCAGGGTTAGGGGGCTTTCCATAAGGGGTCACACCCTGCTTCCCAGTCCTAACTTGGCTAAAAGCTCACTTCTTATTTAACTTCACATGAAGCACCGGGATCCTTGCACACAATCAGCAACACACACTGAGGTTGCAGTGGTGATGAAAAAATGCATCATGGCTTTATTGTGTCTTGCCTCTCTGGATCATTTTCACTTGTTAAACTAGGATTATAAAATGCCGAACTACTGTTACTCAGGGAATACTCAATCCAGACTCAGACTTTCCAGGTCCTTGTGAACAATATATCTTCATCTTCTTGGAAATGGAATCCAGAGCAGGCAGCTGGAGCCTCAGAGCCCTGGGACCAAAAGTGACTTGGCCCGAGGTCCAGGGAGGGATGGACAAGGCTGTCTTTCAACCAGTCAGCTCAGCCACGGCTGCAGAAGACTGCAGCTCCAGAGGGAGGGCTGTCCACACAGCAAGACAGGAGCCCTCACTTGTTCTCCTTCTGGGATTTTAATGACCTTGCAGAGCAACAGGAAGAGTCCATCTGACATCAGGTCAACTCAGAGCCAGGAGTAGCTGCCAAGCTGATTCTCAGCCATTGCTGACGTGGTCTCTCCGGAATTACTGCCTCTCAGGCCCAGAGATCAACACACGCATCCTTCCATCCAACCTCGAACCTTCTCCCTTCCCCTTTCAAGTCAACGGACCACCTCGTGGGACAACACTCCAGCAGGTGTAGGGTTCAAAGGCAGTCCTTCCTCCAGAGAGCGGCTGGGTAGCCCACTGCCTAGATCCAGCTGAAAAAAGAAAGGCACGTGGAGAAAACTGGGGTGACCCACCAGGTCCTGGGATAGTTCATGAGGCCCGGAAGTGAAACCAGCAGTCAGGTAAGAAACAGAGAAAGCGCGCCCTCTCTTGCGCCCGCCCTCTGCTGTAATTTGCTGGGAAGGGGAAAAGGACGCTCTGCTTGGACAACCCTTACATCAATGCATCCTAATTCATGGAGGATTTAATTCATCAAAGTGACAGCAATTCTATTTACATCATCTCCATCAACAGGGTTTAGGGTTGGCCTGTGGGGTTTATTATCTTTCCCTTCCTTGCTCTTCCTCTCTCTGTTTCTCTCTCTCTCTCCCCTTTTCTAATAGGACGATGGTAAGATTTAAGGCAGAAGGTGAATTCCAAGCTGAGACTTGTTCAACCATCTCCCCAAAGTCTTCTTAATAGGCCCCCTCAGCCCTCCAGTTTGGTCTGGAAAATAACACAGGCTTGTTCCAGAAGCAAACTTGACAGCAGGGTGGCCCAGAGGCCTGGCAGAGGAGAGGAGAGGCCCGTGGGGGTCATGGGTCAGACCACGGGCCCAGGCCACCCAGAGGGAGAGGGCCCCTCACTTTACGGATGAGGAAACTGAGGGAGGGAGGGAGTGAAACGCCCGAGATTACACTGCTAATCAGGGCCAGACTCCCAGGACTCAGGCTCTTTCCAGCCCACCACTTGGCGACCACCTCCACCACACTGCAGTGAGGCGGCCCCAGAAGACAACCCCCTTCCTCTGGGTAGAGGTGTTCCCTTCTCGAATCTTCTCTGATCAGTTTTATTATGATTAGCTCTGCTAATCACCATTGTTAAAAATAGTTAACATGTAGGAAATACTATATATGAAGCGCTCGGCTACCTGTTTTATCTACATTAATCTGCTCGGAGTGATAAGTGAGTGTTGCTTTTTATTCCTATTTTAAGATGAAAAAACAGACTCAAAGAGATTAAGCGACTCACCCGAACGGAAGATGACTACCCGCTAAGCCGTTCTTTCAGGCACCAGCTCTAATGCCACTTTTAAATAGAAATTACTCCCAAGGGCACTAAACTAAGCTCTTTACATTTTCATGGGGATGGATTTAGCTGGAACTCCCAGCCCTGAGCCTTCTGAAGCCAAAGGGGGAAATGAAGACTCATCCTCCAGTCTGGTTTTCTCAGTGCTCAGGCTCTGGTCCCCCAGAGTACATCGCGGGGAAAGGGGGAGTTTCCACGAGGCCAGCATTCATGACACAGCCAGGCCGCCATCCCGGGCAGCTGCAGCTGCCTACCAACATCCCCTGCAGTCCACAGAACCTTCTGGAAAATATCTACTTCCATCTCTCTCCTTGCCCCCAGATGGAATTCCACCAGGATCTGTCCCAGTCTTGAAAGGCCCCTATGTTATAGCTGTCATTAATCGAGCCTATTAGAATGCAAAAAAATGGGGGAAGAAAAATGGATCCTGGCCCTTCCTACTCTGGCCATTTGTCACGTATTGCAGAATCCAAGCCCAAAAAGCAGCCCCTTCTCCAGAAACGAGGAGAGATGGGGTGTTTGGGGGGGTGGAAGACAAAACGCCAGGAGGCTCCCAGGTAAGAGAGCTGCGCCTTTCTTCCAGGTTGACTCACACCCCATCCGTCAGCACTGGGATGAAAGGGCTATAAAACCAGCACAGCACCCGAGACTGTATGAAAATATATATCCTGATGTGTCAGGAGTACCTGGCGCGCCTTTAACCTCAACTTCAGATGAACCAACCCGCCTCGGAGCACATTTATATGCAAAGGCGTATAATATGTCCCCCGTATCTAATTATCTGTCAACCTGAGGCAGTTTGTTTTCCAAATCGGCCTCTCGGCTGTGACTTTACGAGGTCATAAAGAAAGTGATGCTGCTCGGCGCCGAAACGCGAGCGCCTGGACCAACAAATTATGCTCCTTAATGGAGTGTCTCAGCCTGAGACACGTCGGCAGGAAGAAAGCAGGCACGGCCCTTGTTCTTGCCCCCTGCCTTGCGCCGAAGAAAAAGGAGGGGGCCCACGTAGCAGGAGGCAGACCCAGGAGGTCCCAGAGCATCGGGGAGCGGGAGCCCGGGAGGGACATGGGGGAGATGGACCAGAAATGATGTCCTTCTCCTGCTCAGCTGTCCTCTGCTTTGCGTTCTTCCTGTGCAAGGTCCGTCTGCAAAGTTGTCGGCCAAGAAACACGGTTGAGCAGGGTGTTTCTGCAGCCCTTGTACCACACCTGGCCGTCTTTGTAGCATCCTGCAGCTTGGAGCATCATTAGTGCCTGAGACGCCAAGGATCTGTGGGTCCACAGGGAAGCACTTTAATCCACCTACGTGACAACTCCTGCCTGCACGAACCCAAATATCGAGACTCTGGTTCCACAAGCACGTTGGCTGGAAGGTATTTTGTTCACCGTTGCATCCGGGAGAAGAGGGTGGGTGAGTCTTTTAAACTTCCAAGCAAGAGGAGAACATTCCTTCTCCCAAAACACGGAAGGTGGGTGGTAGCAGCTGGAGTGCTCTTGTGCTGAAGGGCTGGCCGAGGCCATTCCTCTCTTGCCAAGCTCCGCACCACACGTGTGCACACACGCACGCACACGCACGCACGCAGGGAAAGGGCGGGGGGATGGGCCCCGCGCACAGTCTTCAGCCCCTATTAGCCCTCCTCTGATCTTCATCAGATTAATTAGGAAGTTTGTCAGGAACCAGCCGTGACCTCCAGCCGCCCCTCTCTGGGAACGGTAACGGTGCCAGCGAAATCCAAGCTGCAGGAATTCCTGTACCCACGCTGCTCCTATGATTAATGATAGAAAGGAATAAAAAAAAGGGGTCAGCAGCTGAGTGCAAAGCAAGTTGCTAGACAGGGAGTAATTAAGATACTTGGGTAAATATGATTAATAAGCTCAAACTGGCAGGGTGTGCAGTAAACAAGGACTAACCAGATGGTGCCCTCTCTTCTGACAAGGCTGGGCACTTGGAAACAGGGGGGGAGCGGGAGGCTAAGGAGGGGCTTAGGGCAACTTGAAAGGCACGACTCAAACTTTACTTTCTTTCGCTGACCCCATGTAGAGGGAGAGGTTGGATCCCTGGGGAGGGATTAAGACAGGAAAGGGGGCTTGGAGACTTCACCCGTCCTCTTATCACGGGCACCAGACAAATTGCTGGGTGTAAAAGGATTCCTGCTCAGACATCAAGGCCCCACTTCTTTTTTTTTTTTTTTTTTTTTTGCGGTACGTGGGCCTCTCACTGCTGTGGCCTCTCGCATTGCGGAGCACAGGCTCCGGACGCGCAGGCCCAGCGGCCATGGCTCACAGGCCCAGCCGCTCTGCGGCATGTGGGATCCTCCCGGACCGGGGCACGAACCCATGTCCTTTGCATCGGCAGGCGGACCCCCAACCACTGCGCCACCAGGGAAGCCCAAGGCCCCACTTCTAAAGCGACTCCCGCCTTGTGCACTTGATTGCTCTCGCTCTCTCTCTCTCCACACCCCTCCCCCGCATTTAGCTGCTCACTACAAGATTTAGACAAGACACATAATACACAGGTTACTGTTACTGTATTCATTTGCTCAGGCTGCTGTAACAAAGTACCACAAGCTGGCTTAAACAGCAAAGTTTATTGTGTCCCCATTCTGGAGGCCAGAGTCCAAGATCAAGGTGCCGGCAGGGTTGATCCCTTCTGAGGGCTGGGAGGGAAGATTTGTCCTGTCCCCTAGTTTCCAGTGGTTTGCTGGCACTCTCTGGTCATCCTGGAATTGTAGACAGATCTCTCCCATCTCTGCCTTCATGTTCATAGGACTTTCTCCATATGTGGAAGTGTGTGTGTGTGGGTGTGGGGGTGTGTCTTCATCCAGATTTCCCCTTTTCAGAAGGACACAGTCATTTGGGGTTAGTGCCCACCCCAATGACTTCATCTTAACTAATTACAACTTCAAAGACCCTCTTTCCAAATAAAGTTGCGTTCTGAGGTACTGGGGGTTAGGACTTCAACACATGGATTTGCAGGCAAACGATTCAACCCATAGCAGCCACTTATCAGGTTGTGAAGCAAACCAGGAAACAAATGCTTACTCAGAAGGGACCTGAGCCAAGAAAATGTATGCTGTCCCAGCACTGTTTCGAAGAGGGACATGGCCTGGACTCCCATTTCTCAGCCCACTGTTTGCTTAAAAATATGCTTCCTTCAAGTCCAAAACAGTGTCTTGGAAAGAACGTCTCTCTCTGTGTTATGTCAAGAAGACAGTCTAATACTTCCAGAGACGAAGTTGAGAAAGAGCCATAGGTAGGAGTACCCAGTGACGCTGCTTAACAGGGAACATCTACAGGCCCTAAAAGAGAGAAGGCTCAGAGGGTTTGCCATTAAATAGCAGAAAGATGCCAGGACAGCTCCATCTACAGACACGGGCAGCTACAGTACATCCAAGTTAAGAACAAGACACAGTCGGGAAGATGAGAGAAATATAGGATTAGTCTGTAACCTAAAGGAACTTCCAGTCTGGATGCCTCGATTAATTTCCTGTGGTGGCTGTAATAAATCACCACAGATATGGTAGCTTAAAACATAAATTTACTTTGTGACCGCCTGGAGGGGTGGGATGGGGAGGGTGGGAGGGAGGGAGATGCATGAGGGAAGGGATGTGGGAACAGATGTATATGTATGACTGATTCACTTTGTTATAAAGCAGAAACTAATTAAAAAAATAAATAAATAAACTTAAAAAAAAAAAAAAAAAAACATAAATTTACTCTCTCATAATTCTGGAGCTCAGAAGTCCAAAATGGGTGTCACCAGGCTGAAATCCAGACGTCAGTAGGGCCATGCTCCTTCCAGAGGTTCTCAGGAGAATCCATGCTTTGCCTTTTCCAGCGTCTGCTGGCCCTGCCATTGCTTGACTTGGGACCACATCACTCTACTCTTCAAGGCCAGTATCTCCCAATCTACCTCTACTCTGTTTCCACATCTCCTGCTCTGTGTGTAAAACCTCATTCTGCACGCCCCCCCCATTTATAAGAACGCATGTGATTTCGCTCAGAACCCACCTGGATAATGCAGGACAGTCTCCCCATCTCAAGACCATTAACTTCATCACATCTGCAAAGCTCCCCCCTTTTTTTTCCAAATCAGGTCATATCACAGGTTCAGGGATTAGAAAGTGGATGTCTTTCGGAGGCCATTTTTCAGCCTCCCACACAAATTCCCATGGGATTTTCCTTTTTAATCCCTTTTCTCAGTTGGTCGATGCAGTGCTAGATGGCCTCATCTCTGCCCCCATCTTGCAGATAAGGAAAGTCAGGCATGTGTGGCAAAGTGTACTTCTCCACAGAAAGTCAAAAATCAGGCTTAGATGGTGACTCCTCAGGTACCTAACCTGGTTCTAGGAAGAGTTCCCTGTCTTTGTATATTACAGACCTATTCAAAGCATATTTTTACAGGGGGTATTAGAAATGACTGGGTTGCTAACTTCTTATTTGGCCAAATAAGGCTATTAAACAAAAACCTTCCCTTATTTCCATCCATAAAGGGAGCTATCTTAATTCTCATAAACAGAGTATGAAAGACATATCTGAGAACAAAGTACAGTCCTCCAGAAAAGACTATGGGCAGCCTCATATCCGCAAGGTCCCCATGCTGTACCTGAGGCCCTAACAATTCATTAAGGACCTGCTGTTGGAAAAACCCTCCTCTGGATCAAGGATCTCCTTTCAGTGGATGACCCAGTGGAACTTCTCCCAAGTGAAAAGCCCACAGAAGTTGACCTCACTGGGACCAAGGGGAGGGAAAGAAAGGAGTCTGGTTGTCACGTTGCTGCCATATCAGAAACATTCCCAGCCCAGAGACAAGTGGAGCTCTGACCAAATCAGGCTGGACCAGAGGGGGAAGTTCTAGTGGACAAGGCACCCAGCCTACTTGCCAACCTCGGACAATTGTCTCTTGATTGAGAAGCTCAGCAAACTGCCCCAGAACACACCTTGCAGTGTTGTCAGGGTTTCCCTTGGTAAAGGTGCACTTGACACAAAGGAGTATGACACCCCGCCTGGTGAGCCCCTTCCTGGTCTCTTTTCCTATCTCACCCTGAAAATAAAGTGAAGTCATAATAGACAAATACTGAGCAAGGCCATCACAGAGTAATGTCACGGTAAAGGCTCTCAGCTGAGAACCACACCCAGCCTCCCAGTGAGTCAGTCCCTGACCCTTCCTTGCTTAACACTCTGCTCTCAGGTGGGGGGAGAAGTTCTGGTCCAAGTCCCAAATTTGACCGGTGAGCATGTGTGGGAATAGCTCGGCAGACATCTAATGTATCCCCACAGGGGCGCTGCAGATATGTCCTGCTTCTTTCCCTGGGACTTTAGCCCTCTGCAGGGTGGGATTTTATTTCCAATAGCTCATTCACTCTCCCCTCAATTTCTCATTTGTAACAAGAGAGTCAGGATAAAGAGATGAGATCAGATGCCATCTGTACCAGATGGGGACCAATGCAACCACACAAAACGCAAAATGCAGGCTCACAGTCTCCTCCAGGGTGGACAGCACAGGGATGCTCTTGTCACCTGGCCATGTAAGACTCTGGGCAAACTTCTTGCCACAAAGGACCATGAGAGGGGCAGAACCCACAGTGGGCAGTGAGGTCGGGATGGTCAGCGGGGCGCTTCATTCTTGGATGCAAGAAAATCTAAGCTCTACCAGCTCCACAAAAACAGAAAATTTTACAAGTAGGAGAATGAGTATAAAAGAATCAACTCGGGGCTTCCCTGGTGGCGCAGTGGTTGAGAGTCCGCCTGCCAATGCAGGGCACACGGGTTCGAGTCCTGGTCTGGGAAGATCCCACATGCCACGGAGCAGCTGGCCCCGTGAGCCACAATTACTGAGCCTGCGCGTCTGGAGCCTGTGCTCCGCAACAAGAGAGGCCGCAATAGTGAG
The DNA here is from genome assembly GCF_964165515.1 of Mesoplodon bidens. NCBI lineage: Eukaryota > Metazoa > Chordata > Mammalia > Artiodactyla > Ziphiidae > Mesoplodon > Mesoplodon bidens. The sequence goes on along the minus strand of NC_138181.1, from coordinate 12,823,930 downwards.
AGGCCCGCGCACCGCGATGAGGAGTGGCCCCCACTTGCCACAACTAGAGAAAGCCCTCGCACAGAAATGAAGACCCAACACAGCCATAAATAGATAAAAATAAATAAATAAATAATAATTAAAAAAAAAAAAAAAAAAAAAAGAATCAACTCAACAAAAATATGAGCCCCTGATGTGTACCAGGCACTGCGCTAGGCATGGGGGGTGCAGTCAGGGACAAGGCACAGTTTCGGTCCTCGGGGAGGTCACAGAGGAGGAGAGACACCATGGCAACACACAAATACACTGTAATGGGGGCTGTAATAAATGTGTAGAGAGAACAGACCCAGATCAGGGACTCTGTCTTAGTGGCGTTCCCCCAAAAGCAGACCCTGAGCAAAGAGTCAAATACAAGTACTTCATCTGGGGCGGACCGAACAGGGAAAACACTGATGGGGAGTGGGAAAATGAGAGGTATGTTATCAACCAGTTAGTACTGTGGGCAAGTAGAGAAACCCAGGAGTGCCTATCAAACACAAGCCACAGAAGCGTCCTGCCCAAGGGGTGAGGGAGCCAGGGTGTTTATCTACCGACTCCATCAGTTATTGGCAGAGGTTGCTCTGGGGACATAACCCCAGACATTTGCAACCCGCACGGAACATGGGCAGAGGTGGCAGACAGAGAACGCCTCCGAAAGAGAGTTGGGGGTGCTGGCAGTTGGAAGTCAGGCTGGTGTGTCCAACATGGTAAATGACAAGGGCCTGTGGGTGGGGTGCTGAGGGCGGCTGCTATAGACCCACGAGTTCTAACCCAAAGCAAAAGTCCTGGGAAATTTACAAAGGACAGCTGGCATTTGAGCTGGGCCTTGGAAGGTGGGTAGGGGACCGCTAGGCAGAGAGGGGCAGTGGATCTCGGGGCGGGAGGGCATTCATTCCAAAGGGAGGGAAAAGCATGGACAAAGAAACAGAAACTGAACGTGGTGTAGGTGTCTCGCTGTCTGTGGACGGGAGGTTGAGACAGGCCGTCGGAGAGGTCCCCGGGGAGGCCGAGGGGGCTACCCAGTGAAGGGCTGGTGTCCCTGCCGGCAAGCTTGGCATTTCCTGCGACAAACAGGGAGCCATCCATGGCTTTTAAATAAGGGAGTGACTGGGACCCAGACGAAGGCTTACTGAACTTCCTGGTCCCCTGCTGGGCTATCCACACCATGACTCAACTTCCAATGCCAGGGCCATATATATTCACTGCAAGGCCCAGTACCTTGGGGAAAGAATCAACGTCAACCCAAGACTGGTGTGCACGAAGCCAGCATGTGGGCTTGGTAGCACTAATGAAACTAACTCCTTGTAAAACAAGCAGCTGGGAGAAGCGACTCAATGAATGAAAATAAACCAAACTCACCAGAACGACGGCATGGTTCTGTGCATGCGGAACCCGACATTCCTGGGGAACTGTAGGCTCCTGTTTCAAGGTGGCCCATAGCTGCCCCCACAGGCGTATCTGCAGGGCCAGGCGGACCAGCAGGCAACTTCTCTGTCCACCGTCACCACCACCTGGGCCCTGCAGAGCGGCCAGCAGCATCCCTGCTCCTGGATTCTGACCTGACCTACCTTCGCAGCGGGGAGTAGCACAGGGACAAGAGATTCCCTAGCATTGTTTTGGAAGAGTGTCTCCTGTACTTTTTGGTACATCACGCAAACCACTTGAGTAAAGGCAAGAAAAAAGAATCGATGCTGAAGTGTGCTTAATCTCATTCACTCCAACCAATCTTTAGGCATCGGTGATGAGCTGCTTCCGTTTAATTCTATTCGTTCCATTATAGAGTCAGTTGGCTAAGGGTTTGACTCAGCATAACACTCTCACAATGGCTACCACAAAGTTTTAAGAGATACTACCAATTTCAAAATAGAAAGGAGCAAATGGAGTTGTAGCGGTTGGATCTGGTGCTGAAGGCTTCCCTACCAAGGTGTGGTAGTCAGCAGACATCCAGGGTGATCCCAATGTTCCCCACCTCCTGGGATGCACATCCTTGCAAACTCTCTTCCCCTTGCATGTGGACTGGACCTAGTGACCTGCTTCCAATGAATAGGACACAGCAAACATGATGGTATTTTACTTCAGAGACTCGCCGCACGAAGGCTGTGAGTTGTCTCACTCATGCCAAGGAGCTGAGTCCTGCCAACAGCCACTTGGTGAGCTTGGGAGTAGATGCACTCCCAGCTGAGCTTTAAGACGCCTGCAGTCCCAGCCAACCTTTGAGCACAGCCTTATGAGAGACCAAAAAGCAGAGGGCCCAGCTCGGTGATGCTGCGGTTCCTGACCCACAGAAACTGAGAGATGATAAATACGTTTTAAGTTGTTATGGTTTGGGGTTACTTGTTACGCAGCAGTAGATCACTAATACAGGCATCCAAGTGGAAGAGACAATGAAGGAATATAGAGATACACTCAGAAAGCTTAATACCAAGAGAAAGTTGAAACTTTTGCTATTGGTGGTATATGTCTTGGGCAAAGAGGGACCTTCCCCGTAGACAACTTGGCTTCTGTAGAAGTGTTAAAGCAGAGGCACTGGACCAGCCCCTCACTCCCAACGTACTCCCTCTCCTCGATTTGTTGACTTAGGCTGAAATTCCCCAATTAGTCTTTTCTTTGAAAATACACCAAAACTTGGAGTCAGAAAACACAAAATCAAGTCCCAGATTCTTACTTTATTAATTGTGTGATTTTTACGGAATCGTTTATGCATACCTCAAACTATATTTGTGAGACAAAAATATGAATTTTGAACAATGACTTAACTCTTCTATGCCTATATTTTGTTTCACTGTAGGAATAAATAACGCCTGCCTTATATGACGCGTGGAGTTGTTGAGATGATTAAATGAAGCAATGTGGGTGTAAGTGTTTTTAAAACTATAAAGAGCTCTAAGGCGCTCCCGTGTGGGACACATGCTAAATGCTGATTGCACTGCTGTGTTCTAGTATGATGGGCTCTTAGAAGGCTCTTCCCTGGAAGTAGCTTTTAGGGAGGGAGATGAAGGAGAGGACAACAAAAGCAACTGGGGCTGAGGGTTGGAGGACAGAAAGCCTGGAGCCCCATTTTCACAATTTTGAAAGATTCAGTCCCAGAGGAGTGGAAGAGATTGACAGCTGACTTCCGGAAAGACCTTTCTGGGCCTTGCCTTCATGAATTCACAACTCATGTGCTTTTGCTTTTCGTTATCCTTTATTGAGCACTAACAATCTGGCAGGCGCTGTGACCAGCCCTTCAGTTGCACAAACTGATTTAACCTTGCCCACAGCCTGTGAGGGAGATACTGTCCTTATCCCCCTTTCCCGGATGTGGCAACTGAAGCTTCGAGACTCGGCAGGGTCACACCGCAAGTGAGCTGGGATCCAAGTGTGTCAACCTGGAGAGCCAACCGTGTTCTGTATGATGCGCTTTCTTGTGCCCTCTGTCCTGCATCTTCCAGAAGCTATTTTCTCCCTTCTCCTCCTTTGTTTCCATCTCCTACAAAACTCACTGTAACACTTCACACAAATAGCCACGTATACAAATCAATTGCAATCAGCCGTATTTCTCTCCTGATGTTAAAAGACTCGTAAAGGAAAACGCACTTGTTTCAAACACACTTTTCTGACACTAAATCAACCCTCTGCTGTTGGTAGAGTTTCTGCACAAATTGAGTGGGGCCCTCCCGAGACCGGGATTTACCAGAATAAATCCCAGGCTTGCAGCGGCTGTCTAGTCATATTAATAGAAAGAGTTGATCTGGTGGCTGAGTTTTCTGGGGGTCCTGACTTCTAGTTCAGGTCAGAAGGACATTTGGCAACTTGCTTGCTGCTGTGTGATGTGGAGGTTGACAGGGACACTATGGCGGGGGTGTGGTCAGAAGCCCTTCACACCTCACACCTGCACCCCACGGAAATCTCAACCAGAATTACCATCCTCTGCAGAAACATCCAGGCTTCCTAATACTAAGTAGGGTATGTTCTCAGGAGATAATGGTTCTCAGGGGATACTCACCAAATCTGTTTGACCCAAACAACTTTGCTTCTCTGATCGCTGTTAGTCATGCCACAACTTACAGACACTCCACGAGCCCCAGGGCTGCTGATTAACTTGCTCTGAACACACCACAGACTTTCTAATTACCTCGGTTTCTCTTATTTGTGTCAGCCCTCTGCCTGTCTCCTCATTTATCCACTGGGGATACTAATGCCTTCTCTGTTTCATAGAATAGAAATAAAAGAGTTTGAGGAGGCTCCAGAAACATTTACCCTTTCCTTCCTTTGAACCATGTAATGATAGTCATCACCAGTTACAGAGTATGGGGGTTTCCCCCGCACCACCAAGCAATTCCGGGACACCAGCTGGGTGTCCTATAATTCAGCTCGATTCTGTCATCTGAGATAGATCCCACTGGGTAAGGGTTCGTTCCCATAAGGCTGTTTCCCCTACACACATCCACTCCAGACTCCAATTACAAGTCCAGGTTGTCACCTGGGCTTCTGACTGACTGGCAATAAATTGGAGATTCCAACAACCCTCTCCTTGGATTTGATTAATTTGCTAGAGTGGCTCACGGAACTCAGAGAAACAGTTTCCTTATTAGATCACCAGTTTGTTAGAAAAGGATATAATTCAGGAACAGCGTGATGGAAGAGATGCAGAGGGCAAGGTATGAGGAAAGGGCACAGAGCTTCCATGCTCTCTCTGGGTGCCACCACTCTCCCAAATCTCCACATGTTCACCAACCCAGAAGCTCTCCAAATCCACCCTTTTGAATTTTTATAGAGGCTTCATTACATAGGCATGATTCATTAAATCACTGGCCATTGGTGAACTCAATCTCAGCCCCTCTTCCCTCCCCAGACGTGGGGAGGGGGGGGTGAAAGTTCCAACCCTCCAATCACATGATTGGTTCCCCTGACAACCAGCCCCCACCCCTAGGTGTTTTCCAAAAGTCATCTCATTAACATAACAAAAGACAAATTCTCAAGGTTTTAGGAGCTCTGTGCCAGAAATACCAAATACTGTTTTTTTAAATAAATTTATTTGTTTTATTTATTTTTATTTTTGGCTGCATTGGGTCTTCATTGCTGCACATGGGCTTTCTCTAGTTGCGGCGAGCTGGGGCTACTCTTTGTCGTGGTGCACGGGCTTCTCATTGCCGTGGCTTCTCTTGTTGTGGAGCACGGGCTCTAGGTGCGTGGGCTTCAGTAGTTGTGGCATGTGGGCTCAGTAGTTGTGGCTTGCAGGCTCTAGAGCACAGGCTCAGTAGTTGTGGCGCACGGGCTTAGTTGCTCCACAGCATGTGGGATCTTCCCGGACCAGGGCTCGAACCCGTATCCCCTGCATCGGCAGGCAGATTCTTAACCACTGCACCACCAGGGAAGCCCTACTTATTTTTTTAAAAGTTGATAGTTTTATTTTCTTCCTTTTCTTTTTCTTCTTTTTTTTTTTTTTTCTGGCTGCACCACATGGCTTGTGGGATCTTAGTTCCTCAACCAGGGATCGAACCCAGGCCCCAGAAGTAAGAGCACCAAGTCCTAACCACTGGACCACCAGGGAATTCCCACATATTTATTATAACTCACAAGATCACACTATCCCATTAAAGTCATGGAAATTTTCCTTTTGACCTTTCTGCCCATCCAAACCAACCTTTCTATCACCAAGCCAGGAGGCAGGGGAGCGAGTGCCATGATCAGATTTGCATTTAGAACACAAGCTGCTGACTAATTTTATTTCCACATGAACATAAACAAGGTAATGGTAGATATAATGCAATCAAAAGGAAGACACTCGATGTGGTTTACATTTTGTGATATACAGCAGTTTTCTGTTTTATTTAAAAATGAAGATGGATGATATCAGCAAGAGAGGAAAACTGTTAGGAAATTCAAAAATTGGCCTATATTTATGTTTATTTATTTTAGCACCTCAGCTTTCCAAAGAGAAACAGCCACCAGCGAAAAGGCTTCTTCTGGTTCCCTGTCGAGCTGTGCAGGAGATGTGCTGGGCATTTCTGTGCCCATCCAGAGGTGCCCATGTAAAAAGTTAGGGGTGATTCAGTGTAGTGAGTGCAGCATGCCTGGGACACAGCAACGAAGTACTTGGTTTGGCCTGCAGGGGCTCTGGGAAGGCTTAGCCTTCCGGGAGCAGTCTGAGAGATTTTGAGGGTCAGGGGGATTACTGGGCAGAGAAGGTGGAAACAGACATTCAAAGAAGAATTAGCCTGAGCAGAGAGAAACTGTCTGAGGTATGGGGAGGGGTAAGCTGTCACATAGATCAACAGCAGGGACCCCTGACTCTCTCACTGAGGTCCCTGAAGCTTCTCACCAGGGCAGCAAGTGACATGGCCAGAGATGCATTTAGAACGTGAGCTCAGGCAGTGATGTGGAGTGTGATTCCCAGCTGTTCTCTGCTGGCCGTGGCCTAGCAGAGAACTGCAGCTGAAGAGCTGTTCCGAGGCCAAGTGCAAGAGGGACACTGGCCAGATTCCAAAGAATCTTCAGCATAGAACCTGCGTTCATGGAAGGATAGACGTTACACCTTAATTGCAAGTGTCCCCAAGAACTAAATATTGACTGAGCTTGCATCTTTGTTGGCTCGTAAAAAACGCATGATTTATAAAATTCACTGACGCACGTGATTAGTCAACATACATCATCTGCTGACTGCTCGGGTGGAGACAGAGGCATTTCCTTGAAGCAAACAGGAGGAGACTCAACAACAGGCACATAAATAGATCCCTTTTGAATGAATGTACTGATCTTTCCATGCTTCTAAGCTTATCTATTTTATCCAGATTTGCCCTTATCCCGGAAAGTTCTGCAACTCAACACAGAACATTTTAAAATGCACTCCATCAACTGGTCATCTTGTCCACAGAAAACAAACCAGGAGACCAGACGGATGGGAATTCAGTGATTTTCTTTTAAATCTTTTTTGTTGTTTTGTCATGGCATTGGATAGATAAAAAAAATTATTGCCTTCCTCATCCAAGGAATTAAAGCAAAGAGCTGGTACTGTCTTGAAAAATGTTCACGAACGTTTATGCAGGAGGTACCATGGGCTCCCCTGGGAACCATCAGGCGCCTAGGACTAGCTGGGAGGGAAGCAGGCTGAGACTGAGGGCAAAATTGCAACCCGTTGGCACTGCACATATTTTTCCAATATAAAAGCAAATGGAGAATAAGTAAATAAATTGACTATATAAAAGTGTCCCTTTATATTACGGCCTCACCTCTCCAAGGGGGAAAAAAAAGAGATTTCTTTTCACGGCCCTCCTATAAAAATATCATTTCTTCTGGGTAATTTTATAGTACCAACTGCAGTCCATAGCTACTTGAAATACCTACACAGCCCCTGATCCTGGCCCCCTTACACAAACGACCCAGTAACTAGCATCAGCCCCATTGCAGAAGCAGCTGTCACATAATTACAACTTCTCATCACACATTGGGGAAACGAGTTGTGGCGTTTGGGAAAGGTCTGCAAAAATAGGTGTCAGACCTTAACTAATAGTGATTGTCCTTCCATTCTACTGTAATTTACATTTAATTCACACATTTCATTTCCATTTAAAATATGATTACAGTGTTTTGAAGCACATCCCACCTGTCCCCTCGAATTACAGGGAAATGAAAATAACAGGGAACAGCAGGCACCAGGAAGGCTGCTGGAGCCCCGGGGCTGCAGGGTCTCCGGCTCACACCCCTCCTGGGGGCCCCGGGGAGAGGGGAACTGAAGAGAAATGCAATGCGGGGCGTGGAGGGGAAGAGTGGAGAAGAAGAATGGGGGAGAAAGATGCGCGGACGTGAGGAGTGGGTGACAGGGCACGGGGAGTGGGGCAGGGAGGGATCCACTGACGGGGATGGAGACGCTCCCGCGCACCTGCTTTGTAAATGCATGATTTTCTGGCAGAGTGCCCACCTTTTCTTTCATTCATTTCAGGTTCACGACCTAATCCTAAATACGTGCTGCAGGAAGCAGGTGCCTGTTGACTCTGAGGTCTGGTCTTCTCTACTCGGGAGGCAGCAGAAGGAGAGGAGAGGGGAAGCCCGAGGCGTCAATGCGTGGACCTCACACCCCTCACAACCCACCCGCTCCCACAGCCATCGTGCACCTGGGCTTCTGCAGCTGTGGGCGGCAGGCGGAAATAGTTCCACGGGCTCCAGGTCAGAGGAGCAATTTATAGAAACACGATTCTTTAGGAATCCCAGTGGCCAAGCTCCTCCAGGTGTGACAGAAGACGGACTGGCCTTACAGAATGAATTCCAGCCAATGGCACCTGGATTCACAGTGAGATTTTGGTGCCTGCTCAGACGCAGAAGGAAAGAGCCCTTGGCTATTCATACCAATCCCCAGATGCTGCCCCCAAAACGTTGGGAAAGGCAATGCACATATCAACAGTCAAAAAACATTGATAGAGTACCTACTGTATAGTAAGTATCGAGCAGGGCAACAGCGATTTTATTTTTTTAAAATATTTATTTATTTATTTGGCTGTGCCGGCTCTTACTTGTGGCACGCAGGATCTTTGTTGCCACGTGCGGGATCTTCTGTTAGTTGCGACTTGCGGGATCCTTAGTTGCGGCATGCAGAATCTTTAGTTGCAGCATGTGGGATCTAGTTCCCCGGCCAGGGATTAAACCCTGGCCCCCTGCATTGCCAGCGTGGAGTCTTAGCCACTGGACCACCAGGGAAGTCCCAACAATAATTTTAAATCTTCACTCTCCTCAAATTGCTCACACCCCACACCTCCCCCTTAATGTACATCCTGTTTTCTAGAAAAAAAAATAGATACCAGTGGAGAGGAACTCCCTCTGTTCCTATTACTAAAGCATAAAACCTATTTATGCCCCGACGCTATCCTCCTTCCCTTCCAATACAACAGACTAGCTGCCTGTTGTCCCTGAGGCCAATCCTTGTACTTGGGCTTTGCATATCATACTCTCCCACCTTGTATTTTCTTCATATTCATTTTCCTTATCCCTTCGTTTCTTGTATATTTAACCTCTCTCTTGAATTGGATCATTCCCACTGGCTTGAAAACATGCACCAATCTTTCAGATTAAAAGGAGAAATGCCCTCAACCCCTCACTCCTATCCAGCTTTAAACCAGTCAATCTCCTGACATTCAAATTTCTCAAAAGCATTATCTCTACTGTGGCAGAGGTGGCTTGTTGCCCCAAAAATGTCATTCCCCTCTTCCAATTGTAGAGAGTTAGTGACTGCCCAGATGGAGACTCTACCTCCAGCCTCCCTTTCATCTAGGTATGGCCATGCTATTAGTTCTACCAATGAAATAGGAGCTAAAGTTGTGGGTAACTTCTAGACAAAGGCTTTAAGAAGTAGCTTTCTCCAGGCTGCTTTCTGCTTGACCAGTTAGATGCAGACAACTGCAACGATGAGGTTTCACTAGGGATGATGCAACCATAAAAAGGAAGGAGGCTGGTTCCCTGCATCATATCATGAGAGAAAGCTACCCAGTGACCAGGAACATCCAGAAACACAACTGTTACAAGAGCAATACATTAACTCCTGTTCAGTGAAGGCACTGAAACTTTGATTTTTATTTGTTGCAAAACCTAGTACTGCTGGAACCAATAAACTCCCCTACCACCTAGCCCTCAGTCCACTGCAATCTAGTGTCCAATCTGCTCCTTGCAAACATATCTCTATAAAGCCACCAATGGTTTCCAATGGTTTACTAAATTCAGTGGGTATTTTTTAATAGAGCTTTATTGAAGTATAATTGCTTCACAATACTGTGTTAGTTTCTATTGCACAGCAAAGAGAATCAGCCATATGCATACACAGTCTCCATATCCCCTCCCTCTTGTGTCTCCCTCCCACCCTCCCTATCCCACCCCTCTAGGTGGTCACAAAGAACCGAGCTGATCTCCCTGTGCTATGCGGCTGCTTCCCACTAGCTATCTGTTTTACATTTGGTAGTGTATATATGTCCATGCCACCCTCTCACTTCGTCCCACCTAACCCTTCCCCCTCCTCGGGTCCTCAAGTCCATTCTCTATGTCTACCTCTTTATTCCTGCCCTGCAACTAGGTTCATCAGTACCTTTTTTTTAAGATTCCATATATGTGTGTTAGCATATGGTATTTGTTTTTCTCTTTCTGACTTACTTCACTCTGTGTGACAGACTCTAGTTCCATCTACCTCACTACAAATAACTCAATTTCATTTTTTATAGCTGAGTAATATTCCATTGTATATATGTGCCACATCTTTTTTATCCATTCATCTGTTGACGGACATTTAGGTTGGTTCCATGTTCTGGCTATTGTAAATAGTGCTGTAGTGAACACTGGGGTATGTGACTCTTTTTGAATTATGGTTTCCTCAGGGTATATGCCCAGCAGTGGGATTGCTGGGTCATATGGTGGTTCTATTTTTAGTTTTTTAAGGAACCTCCATACTGTTTTCCATAGTGGTTGTATCAATTTACATTCCCACCAACAGTGAAGGAGGGTTCCCTTTTCTCCACACCCTTTCCAGCTCTTATTGTTTCTAGATTTTTTGATAATGGCCATTCTGACCGGCATGAGGTGATACCTCATTGTAGTTTTGACTTGCATTTCTCTAATAATTAGTGATGTTGAGCATCTTTTCATGTGCCTCTTGACCATCTGTATGTCTTCCTTGGTGAAATGTCTGTTTAGGTCTTCTGCCCATTTTTTAACTGGATTGTTTGTTTTTTTGATATTGAGCTCCGTGACATGGTGGTATATTTTGGAGATTAATCTGTCTGTTGTTTCACTTGCAAATATTTTCTCCCATTCTGAGAGTTGTCTTTTTGTCTTGTTTATGGTTTCCTTTACTATGCAAAAGATTTAAGTTTATTAAGTCCCACTTGTTTATTTTTGTTTTTATTTCATTACTGTAGGAGGTGGGTCAAAAAAGATCTTGCTGTGGTTTATGTCAAAGAGTGTTTTTCCTATGTTTTCCTCTAAGAGTATTTTTCCTCTAAGTGTCTGGTCTTACATTTAAGTCTTTAATCCATTTGGAGTTTATTTTTGTGTATGGTGTTAGCAAGTGTTCTAATTTCATTCTTTTACATGTAGCTGTCCAGCTTTCCCAGCACCACTTATTGAAGAGGCTGTCTTTTCTCCATTGTATGTTCTTGCCTCCTTTGTCATAAATTAGGTGCCCATATGTGCATGGGTTTATCTCTGGGCATTCTCTCCTGTACCATTGATCTATATTTCTGTTTTTGTGCCAGTACCATACTGTCTTGATTACTGTAACTTTGTGGTATAGTTTGAAGTCAGGGAGCCTCATTCCTCCAACTCTGTTTTTCTTTCTCAAGATTGCTTTGGCTATTCGGGGTCTTTTGTTTTTCCACATGAATTGTAAATTTTTTTGTTCTAACTCTGTGAAGAATGCCATTGGTAGTTTGATGGGGATTGTATTGAATCTGTAGATTGCTTTGGGTAATATAGTCATTTTCACAATATTGATTCTTCCAATCCAAGAACATGCTATATTTCTCCATCTGTTTATGTCATCTTTGATTTCTTTCATCAGTGTTTTATAGTTTTCTGAGTACAAGTCTTTCGTCTCCTTAGGCAGGTTTATTCCTAGGTGTTTTAGTCTTTTTGTTGCAAAGGTTAATGGGAGTGTTTCCTTAATTTCTCTTTCTGATTTTTCATTGTTGGTGAATAGGAATGCCAGAGATTTCTGTGCATTAATTTTGTATCCTGCAACCTTACCAAATTCATTGATTAGTTCTAATAGTTTTCTGGTGGCATCTTTAGGATTTTTTTGGTATAGTATCATGTCATCGGCAAACAGTGACAGTTTTACTTCTTCTTTTCCAATTTGTATTCCTTTTTTTTCTTTTTCTTCTCTGACTGCTGTGGCTAAGACTTCCAAAACTATGTAGAATAAGAGTGGTGAAAGTGGACATCCTTGTCTTTTTCCTGATCTTAGTGGAAATGCTTTCAGTTTTTCACCATTGAGTATGATGCTTGCTGTGGGTTTGTCATATATGGCCTTTATTATGTTGAGGTAGGTCCGCTCTATGTCCATTTCCTGGAGAGTTTTTATCATAAATGGGTGTTGAATTTTGTCAAAAGCTTTTTCTGCATCTATTGAGACAATCATATGGTTTTTATTCCTTAATTTGCTAATGTGGTGTATCACATTGATTGATTTGTGTATATTGAAGAATCCTTGCATCCCTGGGATAAATGCCACTTGATCCTGGTGTATGATCCTTTTAATGTGCTGTTGGATTCTGTTTGCTAGTATTTTGTGAAGGAGCAAGGTAAAAACCTATAAGACCAAATAAATGAAGAGGAAATAGGCAATCTACCTGAAAAAGAATTCAGAGTAATGATAGTAAAGATGATCCAGAATCTCAGAAATACAATGGAGGCATGGATTGAGAAAATACAGGAAATGTTTAACAAAGATCTAGAAGAACTAAAGACCAAACAAACAGAGATGAACAACACAATAACTGAAATGAAAAATACACTAGAAGGAATCAATAACCGAATAACTTGAGTTAGAACAATGAATAAGTGAGCTGGAAGACAAAATGGTGGAAATAACTGCTGAGGAGCAGAATAAAGAAAAAAGAATGAAAAGAATTGAAGACAATCTCAGAGACCTCTGGGACAACAATAAATGCACCAACATTCAAACTATAGGGGTCCCAGAAGAAGAAGAGGAAAAGAAAGGGTCTGAGAAAATATTTGAAGAGATTATAGTTGAAAACTTCCCTAACTTGGGAAAGGAAATAGTCACCCAAGTCCAGGAAGCACAGAGTCCCATACAGGATAAACCCTAGGAAAAACACACCGAGACACATATTAATTAAACTATCAATGGGTTTTTTTTTTTCAGTCTCATTCACAGGCTCAGATTCTGCTACGTAGTCTCAGAACTCTGAACACTTGACTTCTGCTTCCAACCATGTTGAATTAACTGGAGCTGGACTTGCCCACCTGCCATAAACAATTAGAAAACTGGAAATGTTGCATTTAAAACTAATTCCAGATGTTTGAAAATAGGCAGCATAGGACTGAGATCCCTGGCAAACATTTTAAAGTGTATGAAAATTCAAAGGGCCTAAAGGTTATTCAAAGGAATAACCAAAACAATTTTTTGAAAAAGAATATATTTGGAAGGTTTACACTACCTGAGTTTAAGACTCATTATAAAGCTACACTAATCTAAATAGTGTGATCTATAATAATGATATACATATAGATCAATGGTACAGAATAGACAATATAGAAATAGACCTGCCCATATATAGTCCATTAGTTTTTTACACAGATAAAAATATAATTGAATGGAGAGAGGATAGTTTTTTCAACAGTAGTGCTGGAAAACTAAACATCCATATTTATTTTAATGAACCTCAACCCTTACCTCACACCATTCACAAACATCAACATGTGTCATAAACCTAAATGTAAAAGCTGACACTACAAAACTTTTCAAAAAAAAAACTTAATCAATTAGGTTTCATCAAAATTACAAATTTCTGTTCTTCGGTGAACACTATTAAAAAATAAAAAATGATGACTAGCCACAGATTGGCAGAAAACCTTAGATACACATGACATGCAGAATATATAGAAAACTACTACAACACAATAATAAAAAAGACAAAAGCATCAATGAAATAATTGACTGAATGATTGAGCAGACACTTCATAAAAGACAACATTATTAGTCTTCAGAGCAATACAAATTAAAACCATTAAAATGTACCACCACACACACCAAGTAGAAGGGCTAAAATTCAGAAGACTGACAATATGTAGTATTAGCAAGGATATGAAACAGCTGGAAATCTCATATATTGCTAGTGGGGTGGAAAATGATACAAGCACTTTGGCAAATTTTTGGCAGTTTCTTGTTAAGTTTACATTTACTAAAATATCTAGAAAGTTCAGTCCTAGGTATTTATCCAAGATAAATAAAAACATATGTCCACACAAAGACTTGTACATGAATAGCAAACGTTTATCAACAGGTGAATAGTTTACTCAGTCTGTGGCATATCCACACGATGAAATTCTAGCAATGAAAAGAATGAACTTCTGATACTTGCAATAGTGTGGATGAAACTAAAAAACATTTGGTAAGTGAAAAAAGCCATTCACAAAAGAGTACATGCTGCATGATTCCATTTGCATGAATTCTAGAAAAAGCCAAACTCGTGTTTAGTAACAGATCAGGGGCTAACATGGGGGAAGGTCATTGGCTAACTCCAAATGGCAAGGGCAAAGATTCATCTATTTTTTGCTTATAGTCTGTCTATTACACCTGATGCATAATAGGCCCTCCATAAATATTTTTAGATGAAAACTAGATGCCACATTTGCATGTACATAATAGGCCCTCAATAAATATTATTTATCTGAACGAAGAAATGCTCCATTTCCTTGTGTGTTATCTCAGTGTTGCTCAAGGTGCAGTCCTGGTCATGCCACTTGACACTTCCCTTCCCCCTCCACCCTTCTCTCACCCTGTTTCCTATAAGCAGACTTCTAGGAAACTTTATTCACACGTCTTCTTGCTTCCTTCTCTCTTCCCTGTTTCCTGTAAGCAGTACCAGACCCAAGGAAGGAATTGAGTATCCACATGCCTGTCTAAAGAAATTTCCATTCCATGGGAGGAAAAATTAAGATGAAAAGGGACCAGATCTATGGATAAACCTGGAGATGATCATACTAAGTGAAGTAAGTCAGATAGAGAAAGACAAATATCATAGGATATCACTTCCATGTGGAATCTAAAAATAGGATACAAATGAACTTGTTTACTAGACAGAAACAGACTCAAAGACATAGAAAACAAGCTTATGATTTCCAAAGGGGAAAGAGGGGGTAGGGATAAATTGGGAACTTGGGATTAAAAGACATACTACTATATATAAAATAGATAAACAACAAGGACATACTGTATAGCACAGGGAACTATATTCAATATCTTGTAATAACCTATAATGGAAAAGAACCTAGAAAAGAATATATACACATATGTATGTATAACTGAATCACTTTGCTGTATCGTTGTAATGATACAACAAAGTGATTCACTGTAAACCAACTATACTTCAATTTTAAAAATAAATAAAAATTTTTTTAAAAAGAAAAGGGACCAGATCTGAAAGACAAAAAAATAAGCCAAAGGGTTGGTAACAACAACCCTCCCACCCAGGCACCAATTTATAGTGGAACAAGGAGTGCAGAGGCCGTGCTCATTAATTCCGTATCTTATTAACTCATGCCAAGAAGGCCATCACACAAAAGGCATTTGGTTTTATGCTCCAAATGCCTTTGGTTTTATGGAGCCAAAAACCATTTTGGAGAATGCTGGTGAATAAGGAAGGGGCTCCAGCAAGCGGGGGGCGGGGCGGGTGGGGTGCCAGGGGAGGCAGGAGCCCTGCACCTGTTGCACAGCTTCACGAGGGAACATTGCTCCTTTCCAGCCCTGCGCTTGAAAAGCCCAGATCGTTCACCCGACGCTGATGAAGAAGCCAGGACTTCCAGTCCCTCACCCACCATAGGCCTGTTCCGTGAGGTCCTCCAACCAGGCCTGTTAGGGACCTCGTAGGGCCATCTCCTGACATCCATCCCTCCTTTGTATAAACACAGACGCTTCCAAGCTGGACCCTCCACAGACAGCAATGCTCAGGTTCTTTTCCATTTCCATCAAGAAAGAAGAAAAAACTGGCACATAAGTTATCCTTGAATTCGTTTTCCTCCAGGCACCCCTCTGGAGGACAAGAACCGGCCCTTGGGAATGGTGGCCCGGCCAGCAGAGGTTCACTCTCTTGCCACAGAGGGAGAGCCTGAGTCTCAGTGATGTGGTGCTGTTTCCCTTTCCTTGGGTTGGTAAACGTTCTGGCCATTTTGAAATATTATTTCCCCCTTTAGGACAATGTACTTGGGTTTGGGTTCTTTTGCTTTGTTTATCCCATAATCATTACAGCAAGAGGGATGTTCTATAGGCCCATTAGACTGAGAATGGCTCCTCTCCTGAGCAGAGCATGGAGGAAAGTGGACTTGACACTGAGATCACGCTACAGCCACAGAGCTAGTGGCAATCGAGAAGACCAAGACGTAGCCTTGAGCCATGACACGAGGCAGCTTGGGGCAAAGAGAGGGAGGCAGGCAGTGCCTGCAACAAGCTGGGGCTTAGAGAGAGCAGGAACATGCCCAGGGTCCCACTGCCAGTTGGCTACGAAGCTGGAAGTAGTCACAGAAAGCTGGTCTTTCTGGCTCCAAGCCCACACTCTCCCTCACCTTGCTCTATCTTGGAGCCACTGAAGACAGAGAGAGTTAGGGAGAGAGCAGGAAGCCTGACAGCAATGTCAGAGGTCTGTGCTCCCCACAAGCTAAGATCTGTCTTTGTATCTTTTTTAAAATTTTTTTAATTTTTATTTTATATTGGAGTATAGTTGATTAACTGTTTGTGTTAGTTTCAGGTGTACAGCAAAGTGATTCAGTTATACATATACATGTATCTATTCTCTTTCAAATTCTTTTTCCATTTGGGTTGTTACAGAGTATTGAGCAGAGCTCCCTGGGCTATACAGCAGGTCCTTGTTGGTTATCCTTTTTAAATATAGCCGTGTGTACCTGTCAGTCCCAGACTCCCAATCTATCCCTCCCACCCCACTCTCCCCTGCCCACTCTCTCCCTCTGGTGACCATTAGCCATAAGTTCTTTCTCTAAGTCTGTGAGTCTATTTCTGTCTTTGTATCTCCTCTCCACGCAAAAGAGGCCCGCAGAGGGCTGCTAATGGATCACATAGGGAGGGGTCAGAAATCCAGGAGAATGATGGGGAAGGGGATCATTGTTAGTTGCTCTAATTCCTACTTAAAGAGAAGAAATAAATGAGAATTCCTCCTCCCACGGTACTCACTTGGTCTAACGCCTCCTCCCCATCTCCTCTCATTCTGTCAGCCCCAAGGGTATCTGATTCTGGGGTGAAAAAGCACAGGGTCCAGTGCCCGCACTCAGGTCTCCTGCATCCAAGACATCCCATGTCGGGAAGAGGGGGGAAGGGGCTGCTCGATGAGCTTGCACCGTCTTTTGTTTGGAGTGTCAGAGCCACAGCCGACACAGAAGACGCTCCAAGGCCCCAGTGACTTCCTTTGTCATCTTCCTCCTCAGATGCAGGTGTGCGTATTTTAGCCGGAGGAGCACAGGTACGGAAATTGCTCTCCTCGTGCCCATATATTATCCGTATTTTTCAACATGTCGTTTTCTAAGCAGGTAATGCATTTGCAGAGACAGTGATCTTTCATCCTGAGATTACGATGATGAGTGTTCTCTGTCTAAATTTCAGCATAAATTTCAGAGCCAGCGAGGCATTGGCTTGGGGCAGGCGTGGCATTCTGAGATGTGGCCAGCTCTCTGTACGAACCTCAGGCCTGCAGCCGTTTGTCCCGTTTAGGCGAAGGCTTTGAAATTCTTCCTGGTGCCTCACCTTCTTTATTTCTTTCAAATTGCTCCTCTAGCAGGTCACCTTTGTACCTGGGTGCAGGCCTTGAGTTATGTTTGCTGGGCCGGACCCAAGCAAAGCATTTAAGCAATTCAACTTCCAGAAGTCCTGGTTTTGCTGAAATTGGAGTACGGCTGGGGTCAAGTCACTTAAGCCTCCAGGCTTTGGTTTCCTCAACAGTAAATTGGAAATTGTCACGCCAACTTCACAGAGTTAATAGGGGGATTAGATAAAAGAGATAAATGGGAATCCCTCCTCCCACGGTACTCGGAAACCATAGGCAAAACCCACACAATCATTCCCAATCTAGTCCCCAAACTACATGAACCCCTGGGCCTATACTGTGACCACATCCTATTGACCCATCCCTTTGGTCACCCTCAGTTCTTTTACTGGTGGCTCTGAAATTCTCCAAGGTGTCTCTAATAAGAATATTAAGAATATTAAATCATCTTGCTGCGTATATTACTTTGCTTGAGCTGCCATAACAAAGTACCACCGTCTGGGTGGCTTAAACAACAGTTCTGGAGGCTGGACATCCAAGATCAAGATGTCCTCAGGCTGTCTCTCCCCTGGGCTTGCAAATGGCCTGTGTCTTCACAGGGTCTTCCCTCTGTGTGTGTCTGTGCCCTAATCTCTTTCTTATAAGGGCACCACTCACATTGGATCAGGGTCCAACCTAACAGCCTCGTTCTAACTTAATTTCCTCTTGAAAGAGTCCGTCTCCAAATACGGTCACATTCTGAGACACTGGGGGTTAGGATTCAACATATGAATTTGAGAGGCATACAGTTCAGCCCATGACATCGTGTCATTAAAAGCACAAATGCGCGACGTGTAGCTTGAAGGTTGTCTCAAAGTCGGACCAGGAGTGATGGGGGTCCCCATCTCTGAAATAACGCCCTCCTCTGTCTCATAATAACGCTCTATTTTCAGATCCCTGTCTCCTTCATCACACGCCATCCCTCAATTGACAAATGGAAAAACCAAGCCGGGGGAAAAGGTCGGAGGGACTGACTCAAGGTCACACAGGTGGTAGTGAATGGCAAAATTAGGTCTGGTACCCTGTGTGTGTGACTCCTGCTCTTCTCGGTGGTTGACTCTGGACTGTCACCCTCGGAAGGTTTTTACCAACTCAAGGAGCACATGCCAGAGAGGGCAGATGTGTAAGTACCTTCGGGACTAGCCTGCTGCCCGTGACATGTGGCTCGCCTGCCCCCTGGCCGTCTCCCTCTGCCTGCCCACCACGTCTAACATGGCACCGGGCACAGTGGGACAGTGAATGCTGACCACCCGCCCGCCTGTGGAGGACAACTGTCCTAACCCAGGGAGTCTGCCCCGATGCCAGGCCCAAACCCACCATTTCCCTGCATCTTGGTGGTGAGGGTTTTGATTTTCTCGTTTTGTTTTGTTTTAATAGAAGGCCCATTGTACCCAGCCATTGCGGGGGTGCAATGGGCCAGTAGGTACGAGAGAACCGTGTGAGGCCTCAAGCAAACACAGGAGGGGGGACCTTGGCTGGTGACATCACAGGCATCCGAGGCCGGGCCGTGAAAATTCACAGGCAGCAGTGGCCCTCACAGACGAGGCACTGAAGTACTTCCAGCTACCCTACCATCACGCCTGGAAATGACCCTGGATTCAGGCCGCCCCATCCCAGGGACTCCAGCCAGCTTTTCTTCCCATCCGAATATGTATATGTATCTATATCTCCAGAGAGATAGTATTTGTTCTTCTCCACAAATCCCCAAATTCCCAAAGCTTTTTAATTCTCCAGAGTGAGTGAATGCTCTGGGGACGACAAGTACCTCTATTTAATGGACTTCCTACAGGGCAAGTGGGAAACAGCAGGGTGAAGTAGGAGGAGAGCCAGACTGAAGAGCAGTCCTGCCACTGGCCGGCTCTGCACTGCCCAAGCCTCTTCATGTCCCCCTGTCAGCTTCCTCAGAGAGCCTGAGAAGCCCTCGGTATGATTTTGAAAAGCATGGGCTTTGGTCCAAATCACTTACTAGTTGTGTGACCTTGACCCCATAGCTTAGCTTCTCTAAGTGGATCACCCCACTGGTTAAAAAGAAAAAGAGATAAAAAAAAAAAAAACAAGAAAAAGAGAGAAAGAAAGAAAAAGAGAGAGGGCTAAAAATGCCCACCTGTCAGGGTGCCGTGACAGGAAATGAGGGAGCACTTGTGACGACACCTATAGCATCACCTGGGAAGCGGTTAGTCCTCTTCCCTCCTTGGCCGAGGGAGGGAGGGAGGGTTGATCACAACTAGAAGCCAATCTATGGAATTTGTGTCCTCTGGGTCACCACAACCACTCCCGTCCGGCTCACTCTCCATATGGCAAAGCCCCAGTCTCCCCATTTCTTCCCCTCCCTCCCTCTTCTGGGGCTGGAAGAGTGTCCAAAGCCGACTGGTCAAAGCTCTGCAACCACTGGGCAGCCAGAGATCCTGGGAAGCGAAGAAGCCGGCTGTGGAGCCGTGGCCAGGAGGGTTGCAGCCTCACCAGGGTTGGTTCTGGCAGGATCCCCTCCGCGCTGCGTGGATACCCAGCCCTCCTCGGCCCTCACACAGTGCAAGCAGACCCAGGCTCTCTGAAAGCGATTTTGTCTTCTGAACGCTCTCTCGGGGCACATCAGCAGGGCTGGGCGAGAGCCGTGGCCAGGGGAGGAGACTGGAGAGGGAGCAGAAAAGGTCACTTGCATAGAGAAGGGTTAGGACGTAGGTGGCCATCAGCCCCAAAGCAGCAGCCAAGAAAAGTTTTCAAACAGTGGGAGCCAGTGCCTGGTTAGAAGCAGGATTTCAGAAGTGTTTGATGATTGAATAAGTATATGCCCAGCCCCAAACCACATCCAGGATTTGCCCCAGTTGGAATCATTCTCTCCCTCCCCTATTTCACTATACACACACATATATAGACAATTTCACTCTACGTACCGATACTGTGGGTTCCGTTCCAGACACCCCACCCCCCGGCAATAAAGCTAATATTGCAGTAAACCAAGTTACCGCCATTTTTTGGTTTCCCAGTGCATATAGAAGTTATGTTTACACTCTACTGTAGTCTATTAAGTGTGCAATAGGATTATGTCTAAGAAAACAATGTACAGACCTTAATTTAAAACTATTTTATTGCTAAAAATTGCTATCCATCCTCTGAGCCTTTGGCAAGGCGTAGTGGCAACATCAAAGATCACTGATCACAGATCCTCATGACAAATATGATAATAATAAAAAAGTTTGAGATATTGCAAAAATTACCAAAATGTGACACAGAGACACGAAGTGAGCCAATGCCAATGGAAAAATGGCGCCTATAGACTTGCTCGACACAGGGCTGCCACAAACCTGCAATTTGTAAAAACTGCAGTATCTGCAAAGCACAATAAAAAGAGGTCTGCCTCTTATTCACAGTACCTCTATTGACACCCCCAAATCAGCTGAATAGTCATTCATCGTGATTCCTCAGTAGACTATAGGTACCTTGAGGGCAGACACTGTCTAAATTCTTGAGGTTTGAAACTCATACAGAAATTGCTCCATAATTGTTTGCTAATTTATTTAGAGATGTGATGTCCCACCCGGAGCTCTGCCCCTGAGTTCGCCCAGGCCTCCTGATTCAAGTCAGCCTTGAGACCCTGAAGTCACATGCTTGAGGGCCCCCGATTTCATTTATTTAAGGTGTCACTGTCAAGTGCTTGGTCTCAAGCCCATTGCTACAAGACGGAGGAGGGGACTCGGGCACTGTCCAGACTACTTGTTGTACGGAAGGAAAACATTTAAAGAGCCACCCACCGAATTTTTCCGTGGTTTTGGTTTGTTATGGTTTGGATCATTCAAACTGTAGCAAGCAAGCCCAGAAGGTAACACGTGGAAGCTTGTCAGTGGGAAGAAGTGGGGTCAGAGAACTTCAGGTGTGGGAGGGACTTTAAAATCCGTGTGAGGATTTTCCATGTTCTTACCACCGACATCTTCTGGTCATGAGAAGAGAAAGGACAGGCATCTGCTCTCTACCAGCTTCTCCACATCAACACTAAATCCCATAATGTTTTGAAGCAGAGACTGGTCATTGGTACACCCTTCATGGGGGTGAGTCGCCTACGACTCGGCCAGGAGAAGGACAGAAAAGTCACTTCTTATTTAATGTCCCAAGCACACATATGGCAGCGGGAGAGGACCCAGTCTTTCCCAAACCACCTTTTTTCAGGTAAAACTCCAAAAAGGGCCCTGGATGGGAAGGGTTGGAGGTAACGTCTCAGAGAGAAAAAAAATATATATATATATATTGCTTTAAAACAGTACAGAATCGGGCTTCCCTGGTGGCGCAGTGGTTGAGAGTCCGCCTGCCGATGCAGGGGACGCGGGTTCGTGTCCCGGTCTGGGAGGATACCACATGCCGCAGAGCGGCTGGGCCCGTGAGCCATGGCCACTGAGCCTGCGCGTCCGGAGCTGTGCTCCGCAACGGGAGAGGCCAAGACAGTGGGAGGCCCACGTACCGCAAAAAAAGAAAAAAAAAAAAAAAAAAAAAGCACAGAATGAAACAACGCCCCACCCACGTACTCCTTCCCCTCCTCTCTCACCCGCGTCACACCCTTGCAAAGAGATGCTCTGATCAGTATCTGCTCCAAGAAAGGCAGGGCAAGTGGAGAAACGAGAAGGGAACACTCAGTAAACAGTATTATTAACCCATAGGCGGGTGATAAATCAGGGCCGGAAGGTGACCTCAGCAGGCTAGAGTAATCCTGCATGTCAGGATGAATTTATGAGGCCAATTTTATTGGCCTGCATGACCCAGGCTCCTTGGAGACGTCTCAGTAACAAATCCAATCCACTTCATTTATGAGCTGTGTACAGTGTCAGTCATGGGGCCCAGCCAGAGCGCCCCGACCACCACCCCCGCCAAGGGGGCGCCGCGGAGCGTGGCCCTCCGAGGGGGAATGTTCCTAATCCATCCTGACGGTCACTCCCTGCCAGCCAGCCAGACCTGCCCTAGGCGCCGTCACCTTCAGACTAGGTTCTCACGCTGCCTCTGCCCTGAGGGCCAGGACAGCTGGCAGCAAGGCCCTGGCCCTGTTTCCTCACTGCAGAAGGAGAAGTTTGGACTGCCAGTGTTTCTGACACAAGGCACTGGAGGGGCGACAAATCCTGCTCTCGGCAGCCTTACATCTCTGGCCCCAACTCCCACATGCCAGTGGTTCCCCCGCCCAGCTATTAGATCAACGGAAAAGGCCCCTACACATTTCCAAATGTTCTCTCTTGACAATTAACCTGCAGATGATAGCTTAGCTCCCAGCGTGGGCACAGACATCCCAAGATGCGTCTGTGAAGGGGCCACTTCTCCTTGCACCTCCCCATCCTGGGAGCAGAGAAGCTGAGACTCCTACAAGTGGCAGCCAGAGGGACCTCGGGGCCAACCAGGAGGCATCCTGGTGAGAGCAGGCGGCAGGCGGCGGGAAGGTCCTTTGTGCAGAGGGCCTGGTGTGTACCTGGCCTTCACCTGCTCTCTGTCGGCTCCCAGAGCTGGGCGGAAGGCGTTTAAGTCTATTTGACTGTCCCTGTCATCGTCAGGTTTATGGATGGTTAATTTATTCTTTATAGCACAGTCATTGATGGCTGTTAAATCACAAATGAGAGCCAATAAAGGGTGAATTGCAGCTGAAATTACACTGTTTATATGACAGCAGAGCTCCGGCTAAAAGATTCATATGCTGCTGATGAAGTATGTTATAAATTTTAATTACCAGAGTTTGTACAAATGACATGTTTGAAATGCTATTGAGTAATGTGACCCTGATAATGAAACTATAAAATAAATCATTAACTTTCTGAATGAGCTTTTTTATTTCGGTGTTGCACAGAGTAAACTTTTCCGTTTATTCCAGATCAGTCTTTTTTACCCTCCACCCTCTGCCGCTGGCCTCACCAGCTCCTCTCTACAAAGGCTGGGGACAAAGGAGCAACAGGAGGCTGGGGACCCGGGGGAGGGCCTGGAGGGGCAGCCTGGCAAAATGGACCCCACCAGATGTGGCCCAGGGGCTGAAGAGGGACAGTCAGCCCAGGGTAGCGGTTCTAGAAGTGCACCTTGAATAAATCCTATAAAGTTTCCCACCTGGGAAGAAAAGAGACTTTTGGAACCTGCAGACCCTCTAGAGACCCCCACCCACTGGCAGCTGGGTGCCGAGGCTGAATCACCAAGCAGAGCATCCGCTGTAAGGCCCAGGTGGATGAGGAGACTCCGGGTGGAGACCGAGCTGCACCGTGGGTGGGAGAATGGTGAGAAAACTGGGCCAATTGTCCTGGCCCACAGCCCAACTCAGAGTCCAGAGGAGAAAAAGGCAAGCAGATATTTGGTGGGTCTTCCTATTGTTAAATCATCCCCATTTCAATGTCCTGATCTATCGCTTGTATTTATGAATTAGCCCTGTTCAACATCCCCAAGGCACCAGTCACTGTGGGTAAACACATCTTACAGAAAAGAACCTGACGTCCCAGCAAAACCTAGAAGAAGGAGCTCCACCAAAGGGCCTTTAGGGCCACCTCCCGCCCCAGGAGTCACTGTCCAGCAGACACGGCCCTCTTAGCTCTGCAGGACAGGAAACACCTTGGTAAATTGGGCAAAACCTTGGCTTCATAGGATGTTAGCACATCAAGTGACACTAGCCACCCTTTAGTCCTAAAATTCTCAAGGTGGGTAGAGAGGGAGGGAGGTGGGGAGGGAAAGTCCAGGGAAGAGGTTTCGCTCTCAGCCGTGTATAAATTCCAGAAGCAAATATAAAGATTGAAAAAGCCTGCAGGTGTTTCTCTACACTCTTCCAGGGCATCTCCCGCCCAGCCCCCCCACTTTGCACAGGCGGAAGTAGAGTCCCAGTGGGGCAGCGGCAGGACTGGGGTTATAACCCAGAGGACCAAGGATAAGAGGAGAACGGGGCCTTTTCATTCAGTGTGGCCTGATGAACCCAAGGCTGGCTTTGGAGGGGCAGCACCACTTCACTGATGGTCTAGATGCAGCCAGCATCTTCCCTCTTCCTCTCCTGGAGAAAGGTCACTAAGACGCTCCTGTTTCCTCTGTAGACAGGCCACCTGGCAGGGAGGCAGTGCTGGCGTGAAGGATTGCTCTCCCTCCCCTCCATCCCTATAATAAGTCTGCTCTCTGGAGTGTGCCAGAAGAAAAGAAGGTCAAACTCAAAAGGGCGCACTATGGGGGCAGCCTCTTGAATGTTCCTCCCTGGGTCTGCAGAGGAGACCCAGGCATGACAATGCAGCTTATTAAGAGATGCTGCCATTGAAAGGCCTTCCAGCGAAAGCCTCATCTCAACCACCCAGTGACCAGTGATGGAAGAGAAGGGGTGTGGATTGTACATCCCATTCTACAGATGAGTAAATGGAAACAAACCAGGGAAGGGATTTGTCTCAGGTCACAGAGCATGTGAGTAGCTGGACCAAAAAGAAAACCCAAGTACATTTATGAGACAATCTGGGAAATTTGAAATCTGACTGAATAGTTGATGATAGTAAGGAATTATTGTCCATTTTCAAGGTCCAACCGCAGTATTGTGATTATTGTTGTAAAGAATCCTTAACTTTTAGAGATTCACGCCCAAGTGATAACCGATGAAATGCTGTGATATCTGTGGTTTACTCCAAAATACTCCAGAGTGAGAAAGGGTGAGAGGCTGGTTGGATGAAACAAGATAGACCATGTGTTGATAACGGCTCAAGCTGGCGATGGTTACATGGGGGTTCATTAAACTCTCCTTCAATACATGCCTTCGATTTTCTATAATAAAGAAAAAATTTTAAATACCCAAATACCCTTGCTCCCAAAGTCTACTGCAGGTCCATTTTCCCATGCATTCTAAGCAATGTCAGGCTGGATAAAATAATCAGACCTCCTGTCTCCCGGGGCATGCTTCCAGCGATGTGGGAGGGGATGAACTTTTCCCTTCCTTTTGTTGGAAGAGATCCCAGTGATGAGGAGTCTGGCATCAGGATGTGCCCAGCCCACATAACTGGAGAGAGAAGTTCCTGGTCTGGAAGCTCACAGCACAGCTCTCTGGCACGTACACAGCCAGAAGAAGAAGGCTTGGCTAACTCATCTATAAAACCAATATGGCAGCCCCAACCAGCCTACCTCAAAGGATGTGAGGATTGAATTAAATAATGATGGGGGACTTCTAGAGAGAAGGTAGAGTGTAAGAAGGAGGAACACAGACTCTGACTCTCTGTGTTGAAATCCCAGCTCCACCTGCGGTTAGCTCTAAACTCAGACAAGTTTCTTAATCTCTTCGGCCTCAGAGTCCTTGATAATAGAAGCAGGGTTGTTGTAAGGATTCAATGAGTTCATAAATGCAAACAACTAAGAACGGTACCAAGGATTACATAAGTTATTATTCTTATTACTCTGTAATGGTAAACTAATATAAGATGCCAATATTATGAAAAGAACCACAGAGTGTTATACCAGAGAGGGACTTGGGACATGATTGATTCCAAGCTCCACCTTTCAGAGGCTCATGAAAGTGACGTGATTTGTACCTGGAGGCACATCACAAGTTAGCAGACTCCACACCCCTAAGTAGGTGGTCATTTCTCCTTCCTAATCACCACCCATCCACGAGGAGACCCATCTTGAATCTATCCTCATCCTGAGTCTCATGCCTGGGCACATCCAAGCAAAGCATTCCCATGCCCGGCGGCTCACTGTGTCTGTAATGGGGGAGGACCATGGGGGCTGGAAGAGAATCCCTTTCTTCTTGCTCCACACCTGGTCCCCAGAGAACAGACCAGGGCAGTCAAGAGCCCCCAAGGTGTCCTTTGCCATCCCTGGTGTGACCCTGAAGAGTGAGCGGCACTGAGAAGGCCTCCCCTCTGACTCACCAGCCACCACAGAAACATTTTCAAGGTGATGACGCAAGCCGCCCTGCTTACTGTTAAGAGAAAGGACCACATTATTGCTGTTATAAACTATTGATTAAGGTTTATAATAGCAATAATCCCCTCAAAATTCATTGTTACTGCATTTAATGACCAGTTTATTAGAGCGTTAACCATCCTTGGCAATGGGCTGAGTCGTTTAATGTGGGTAACGACCAGTTTCTCAAGGATTATTGCTTAAATAACAATTCTTTGCGAGATGTATGCGCCACTACAAGCACGGATCCAGCTGGAGGCTTCTTCTCAGAAATAAGTGATAATTATTTCCTCAGAGTTGCACCACCGGTGCCATAGCTAACAAGCACCAAACAATAAGCTTCTTGTGGTCGTGGTCAGAGCCAAAAATGAATCCAAAAGTTGGAAAAGAGCCCACAGATGGCACTGCACCCTTCTGTGCAGAAGCCAGAATCAGAGCTGCCAAAACAAAAGGACCATTGGAAATTGGTATCTGGCTCTTAGACTACTTTTTCTTCTTCACTTGGCTTCTTTTCCACAATCTTCTACCTGCCCCAATTCCCCACCTACCCCCTTAACAGACGGGGACATCAGGATCAGCCAAGGCGCTGAGGAAAGGGCTGCAGAATGAGAAACTATGACCAACCCAGGCATTATAAAGCTTTAACACCCTCTGAAGGAAATAGTTGTCCACACTTCACCACCCAGGTCCTAGAAGATCTGGTAGGATAGGGCTACAAGCATGGAATGGTACCTAACAGTTTGCACAGTGCTGAAGTGCTGGTCTTCTGTGGCCACTGGGCCACTTGGGGCTTTGCTCCAGCCAAACAAAAAAATAGCATCAGCTTAATGTGCCCCTCCTAGCACAGCTTAGGCTCCGAGAAGTGATGACATCATTAAATTAACAGAGTCAGAGGGCCTTATTATTACCTAGGACACCCTCCTTGTCTTACAGGGGAGGACTAAGGGCCCAGAGAAGGTAGAAGGCTTGCCTAAGTCACACAGCCACTTAGAGAAAAGTTGGAGTTCGATCTCCATCTCTGTCTTCCCATGATCAACCTCAAGACCACCTTCTTGGATACACCCAAAGAGAACTTTGTCTGAATAAGGAGTAAAAGGATCACATCCTCAACCGGGAAAGAACGCAGAGGCAAGAGGCATCCCTGAGCCCTGAGCATGTCAACAGGGATCTCAGAAGCCAAAGATCTGATTCCCCCACGCCTCCCACTGCCCAGCTTTCTCCCCATGCCTAACTCAATCCAAACATTTCCACGCATTAGCTATTTTCCATCACTTTACATTAGCACTGGTATTTCAATAACTTTTATTTTTTTGACATGATCTGAAAGCTGCTGCTATGATTACACTCTAATTGCATTATATTAACTAAAATAAATACTAATAGGGTGTGAACCTAACATAATAAGATCGCAAATTGCTATCACGGTGCCTGTGTAGGCTGGAGAGAAATCTGCCGATTCACTCAACAAAGGCGAATTAAGGTCCCGTTGTGTGTCAAATTGTAAGAAGGGAGAGTGAGGCATCATAGCCTTCTTGAGTCTATAAATCCTTCAACCTCCAGGTTTTGACTTAATAGCAAGAATTATCACCAATAAATAACAGGCAAGGGGCAAAGGAAGCATCTCTCCAGGAGTGCAGAGAAGGGAACCCCAGCGAGTCACAGCTCCTCTCATGCTTTAGACTCAGAAACCCACGATCATCATCGCAGCCTGATGAACCAATGGGGTCCTTAAAGCTCCCTCCCATCAGACGTGTAGAACATGCTGACAAAGCGTCGGGCTTTCTTCCCTTTCCTGCTCTCTTGCTGAGGCTCTTCCCAAGACCGACACCACATCAATGACCTTGGACCCCTCTTCTCCCAAGTTATAATGTTTATGAATCCAAATGTCAACACTTTTTTCTTAAGCCATCAAACTGAATTTGTGCTGGTGTGAATTAGATAAATACTCTCACTTAATCACCATAGTCCAGTCTCTCTACCCATATTCCCAACTGTATTGCTAACCATATGCTTATAGGATATTATGAAATTTCTATTTGCAGCCAAGCAAGATAATAGCATCAATTACAGATCATGTTTGAGCTGCATATAGGTTTGCTGTATCAAGTAAATAAGCTAATATATGTAAAGTGCTTAAAAGACTGCCTGGCACATAGTGAGGGCTCAATAAATGTTAGCAGTTATTTCTGTCAGCTGTAATGCAATGCCTGATACTAAATGTGATAAAAATCATTCAACAATTTTCAGCACATAATCGTAAGAGAAACAGTAAGTCTAACAAAGAAAATGAAACCGGTATAATTTAACTTGTTCAGTAACTTTCTGCATGGTGAACAATGTAGCATCTATGTGTATGTATCAATGATATGATACAATAAATAATTTATATGAGGGGGTGTAGCTGATCAATCACACCGTCCTTGCCTTCAACTGTGGCAGAATAGGTCCCCATGGGCTTCCCTGGTGGTGCAGTGGTTGAGAGTCCGCCTGCCGATGCAGGGGACGCGGGTTCGTGCCCCAGTCTGGGAGGATCCCACATGCTGCGGAGTGGCTGGGCCCGTGAGCCATGGCTGCTGAGCCTGTGCGTCTGGAGCCTGTGCTCCGCAGCAGGAGAGGCCGCGACGGTGAGAGGCCCATGAAAAAAAAAAAAAAAAGAAGAAGAATAGGTCACCAGTGTGGTGTATATATATATATATATATATATATATATATATATATATATATACACATATACACAATGAAATACTACTCAGCCATAAAAGAGAATGAAATTTGCAGCAACACGGATGGACCTGGAGAATATCATACTAAGTGAAGTTAGCCAGACAGAGAAAGACAAATATTATATGACATCACTTATATGTGAAATCTAAAAAAATAATACACATGAAATTATTTATAAAACAAAACAGACTCATAGACATAGAAAACAAACTTGTGGTTACCAAAGGGGAAGGAGGAGAAGGAATTTTGGATTAGCCGATACAAACTACTATATATAAAATACATAGATGACAAGGATTTACTGTATAGCACAGGAAACTATGTATAATATCCTGTAATAACCTATAATGGAAAATAATCTGAAAAAGAATATATATATATATATATATTCTTTTGTATAACTGAATTACTTGGCTATATACCTGAAACTAACACAATATTGTAATCAACTATACTTCAATTAATTAATTATTGTTTTAAAAAAGAGAATAGATCTTTAGTCCACAAGCAAACATCACTTTTCTCCACCAAGACTCCAAAAAACCTACCACGCTTTGCCTCTGATTCTTTTCATTCGTCTGTTCTGCATTCAGTTCCTTTCAACATTTATTGAGCATTTTCCAGGGGCCAGGAACTCTGCTAACAGAAGAGGTGTAAAGAAAAAAGGGTAGCATTTGTGCCCTGAAGCAGCTGGCAGGTCAGAGCAGACACATAGAGAGCTAAATGCGATACATGAGTGCTACACCCTCCAGATTGTGAATGAAGGATGGGAGGGAGGAGGGAGGGCTGGACCGCACAAGCACAGCAGAGGAGCGATTATTTCTGCCCAGTGAGAGCGTAACCCTTACTGAGGAGGTAACACTTGAACTGAACCTACAACTAGTACCGATATGTGGGCTAAACGTTTGTGTGAGGAACCACCAAAGCAGAAACACAGGAGAGAGGGAGGGAGCACGCAAGGAGAGGGCAGGAAAGGGAATAGTTTGGCTTTGGTGAACTTATTCAAAAATTTAATTGGAAATCAGGAGGGGGGCAATTTCAGCATGCATGTATTTGATATCATATCAAAATTTTCTTCAACTTTTATTAACCTATAAGGGCAGGGGGTATAGTTACTACTTAGGACCTAGAAAGGAATTAACACGACCCTCGTTGGATCTTCAGGGATGGAAACAGGATTTTCCAATTCTGCACGAAGGAAGATGAGTCAACCAAAGAGATTCCACAGAAATGTGTGGAATATTAGGGCCTGAAAAGGCATAGAGATGGCGCTTGGGCTATTCTCCTGCTTTGGCCCAAAGGATTACTAGCTCATGACTTAAGT
Source organism: Mesoplodon bidens (assembly GCF_964165515.1). Classification (NCBI taxonomy): domain Eukaryota; kingdom Metazoa; phylum Chordata; class Mammalia; order Artiodactyla; family Ziphiidae; genus Mesoplodon; species Mesoplodon bidens. Next base: position 12,793,492 of record NC_138181.1, on the reverse strand, counting down.
CCCAGGAGACTCTTTCCAATATTTAGGGAAGGACTCACATCTCATATGGAAGCACCTTATAACTGAGAGGCTTTCAAAAAAAAAGAAAAATTGGGAAAAAGTCCAGAAGCTGAGCTCAGGAGACCATGGAGTTTATCACCAGAAGAGAAGGGTGGCTTCTTCCTGACACTCCTTTCCTTTGCTGGTTCCTGAAATTTCACACAGATGTTACCAAAGCTTGCTGTCTGTGGGCATCTCCCACGAGCACTGTTACCTCCACAGAATGATTCCCTTTCCGTTTACAGGGTTTTTTTTTGGGGGGGGGGTACTTTGGAGATGGAGGGGCTTGTATCAAGTGAGAATACTGCCACAGAGCATCATTACCTTTCTAGTTTTGTGTCACTTCTTAATTTTTTTAATTTCTAAATGTTTATTGTCCTTATTTTTCTTGTTTGTTTCTCTAGTTTTGTTGGGTCCCCTAGCCTTCACAGCTCTCCTTCTTGTTCACAGCCAGGCCAGTGGTGACGCAGACCCACTTTTCTTTCCCGAGCCAGGCAGCTGGATTCACGCTGTAAGTCACTCACGATGGGATGGGGGGTGCTCCCTGCATCGGGGTGTGTTCTGCATGTGTCACCCCTCAGGCAGCCTCAGATCTTCTCAGATGCCCGTGACTCCTGTGCACTCTCCCCGAGTCCTTTGGTTAAAGTAGGTGGGGGGTGAAAGGTCAGAACACAATTCCCATCCAGCCGATTTGACAGGTACATAGCGAGACTAAAAGCCCCAATTCCACTCCTTAATTAAAAACATTTTTCATTCCAAACCTATAAAAAGCAGCTGTGCCACACCCCCCTGCCCCCCTGCCCCCGCTACCACCAGAGATCGCTGCTCTGTATTGAGCTGCAGCTCAAATCCCTCTTCCTTGGGGCTTGAAAGCACAAGGCCATCAAAGCCCAGTGCAATCATATTCCTTCTCCACCTCCTCCTCGCCCCTCCATTTCCCCTTTTGCTGAGAAATCGTCATCCCCATCTTGGCAGGGGCCTTGCGTTAGAAGCTTCTTGTGACACCTCCATGCTGTGGGCAGGTAGCCCATCTTCCAGGATAGACAAGAGGCAGCTCTTAGATTTTATTATTCTCAAACACCTTTTCACCTGGATTTTTAAAAAGAAGCTCAGGCAGCACGTCCTGGCTTCCTCAGCCATCCTGAGGCTGTTAATTCACTCAGGTCCTCCTCAGCTCAGATGTCTAGAAGCCTTTGGAAAGAGAATGAGGAAACCACTTGCCAAGAGGGGATCAGAAAAAATGAAATAAATACTTGTTTATGATGGTTTTCTCCCTTCAGTGACTGCTTCACACCTGAGTTATGTGGCATTAAGTCACTCAGTTTGATTACCTGGTACAGAAAGTTACAAGTACAATGTTACCTGTAAATCAGCCCTCAGTAAGCTGCTTGGGTGGAGAGAGGAGAAGATCCTTGTATTCGTTTGTTTTCACTCATCTGTCTCCTTAAAGGGTCCTTAAGCCTTTTTCTTTGCCTGGAGTGTTTATTTTCTGCCTTATCCCCACGGATACACTACATACTCACAGCAGGAACACCCAGCCTTCATTCAGAGCTATTTCCTCACTGGTCCCCATCAAGACCCTGATCAAAGACAACCCAAGGATGATGTGAGCTTTTCTACTTGCTGAGCTGAGCCAGCTGCCGTGGTTTAGATGCTTTCCCACTTTGCGGACTTTCTCTTTCTGGATTCCAACCAAACGGTCTTATTAAATGTTTTTTTAAAAAAATTCTTGTTCTTGTGAGTGATATCAGATACAATCAATAAAACCGAAGGAAAAGGGAGCCCAAGGCATTCATGAGACACTTAAGATTTAATTGTTCCGCAGAATTTTAAGCAAGTAGTAGAAAGAAACTAAATTGCATGAAGCCAAATATTTTGCTCTAGGCTCCCAATTCATCTCACTTGCTGGTTCCCAGGGGCTACTGCCAGCGCCCGGAGCTCAGGACTTTCCAGCCCAGACAGGGTTTTCGCTTCCTGCAAGTTAAAGAACCTCCCTGTCTCTTGGAAATGGGGCCATTGATCAGTCTTCTTTACCATGAAAATGCCTGGGTTCAAGGGCATTTGGGCTGAGCAGGGCTGAAAGATATGTTTTCCAAAATACAGGGCACATCTTCTTGCTTCTTTCTCCAACAGTCCCAGGAGAGAGGAAGCTGGTACCTAAAACAAAGTGCTGCATCCAGGTATCAGCAGGCCCCCAGGGCAGGACCAGCGCTCCAGGGAGATGCAGACCTGAGTCATGGGTGGAGGCTGAGGGGCCTGGAAGCCTCTGAAGTTTTCGCTGCTTCTTACAGGCTGAAGGAACACGTTCATGAGGCATATCTGCTTCCTCTCTGGGCTTGACCACTTGGAATAGAAGGAATCCCTCAATTTCCTGGGAAGAGCTTGCCACAGATGCTACACACAGACAAAGCACAGACTTCAGTCCTTCCCGTCCCAGCACAGTGCAAAGAATCTGTTGTCTATGCTCACCAGACACCAGGTCAGAAAACAAGAGGACACCAGGTGGAAAGTAGCCGTGCAGGCTGTGCTCCAGTCTCCCTGCCACTTTTTTTTTTTTTTGTGGTACTTGGGCCTCTCACTGTTGTGGCCTCTCCCGTTGCGGAGCACAGGCTCCGGACGCGCAGGCTCAGCGGCCATGGCTCACGGGCCCAGCCGCTCTGCGGCATGTGGGATCCTCCCGGACCGGGGCACGAACCCGTGTCCCCTGCATCGGCAGGCGGACTCTCAACCACTGCGCCACCAGGGAAGCCCCTCCCTGCCACTTTTGAAAGTGGACTGTGCAGAGGAGTTCTGGACGAGAGGATTGGGAGAGTGGAGAGAATTGGGGAAGCTGCCTGCCTGAGAACAAGGCTCTAGAGGTGAGCAGACCTCTCCCTCCTTGCCCTGGGGAAGGTCCTTCCACTCTCTAAACCTCAGTTTCTTTATCTATAAACAGAGGTAACAAGAGTCCCTCCGGGGTAGAGTCATTGTGATGACCAGAGCATTTGTAAAGTAGCTTGGGCTGTCTCTGGCACTTAGTAGGTGCTCAATAAGTAAGAGAGATTGCTTTAATAATAATAATTAATAATCACAGGCTGGAATGCAATAGGATTTGGAGGGAAGTTTTCTGGGCCTCGGTTCAACGGCCTTGACCGCATTAAAGGAAAATGAGGGTCGGGTCCCTGCCAAGAGGTGGCTCCATGACTGTGGACCTCCCAGCCCCCCTCACACCTCTTTCCAACAGGGCTTTTGTTGGTCCAAGCTGGGTCCTGGAGCCTTTCGAGAGGCCCAATTCAAGAGAACATTAGAGCCATAATATAGCTCCTATTATACACCAGCACTTAGGTAAGGAAGAAAAATAGACCTGCTGGTCTGAACCTAAAACTATTTCAGAAAATCCTTGCCTCTAGGTGCTCAGAGATCCTGCCATGAAAACAAACATACAGATTTCTGACCAGTACAGCAAACATGTTGCAATTTCATAAAATTAAGGTGGCCGTGGACTCTCTGAGGTACTAATGCAGCAGAGTTATCAACAAGCCTGGTCTCTGGAGGCTGCAGACTGGCCGGTCTCCATCTGCAACCACCGGTGTGGCCTTTGGTGGAACTGTGGTTTTGTCACAGAATCAGAGGCCTGATCAGAGAGCTCGGTATTATAAGGTAAGCGCTCAAAAAAGGTATAGCTTTGCTGTTATTATTATCATTATTGTTGCTGTACCACTTCGAGAATATTCAAGTGCAAGCAAGCCTATACACATAAACCAAATTTTCAGCTCTGGGAAAAGAAGAATTAGGAGAACATCAGAGAGTAGCCAGGCCTTCCTCCTGACTCCTTGCCTGAGGATTGAGAGCCTCACAAGTTTGGTGTCACCACAGAAAGCTGCAGTCTGGTATAGGTTTCCAGGCATAGCACATTTCCAGACCAATAATGATATATTATGAAATGAAAGGCCAGGAAGGCCTAGAGAGGGCCTGTCGTTTGTAAGAACCAGGCTGAGCACACACACGCACACACACACACACACACACCAGTTGGATAAGGGCTGCTGGAGCAAGCCTGTCACAGAGTTTCCACCTAGAGATAATTGCCCCCTCAGGCCCTCCTCCGCCCTAACTCTCCCTGCACTGAGGGCCCCAGGGATGAAGTTCCTGGCGCCCCAGAGCAGAGGCTGTGAGGGCTGATGAGGTGCAGCCTCCAAGGTGTGCGCTCCCGGGCCCATCTGTGGCTGGTGCAGCAGTGGTTCTGCACTCAGACCCTCTCCCAGATGTTGTAGGAGATACCCAGGCATGAGAGACAGAGGCCCCTGCCCTCGGGTGGTCCACAGCCAGGCCAGAGAGGAAAGTCCACCGTACAAGACCAAGTATATTTTAACCCTAAAGAGGACAGACCATCTCCAGGTCCAAATTCCATCACCGTGCTGGGGAAAGCAGCACACGGCCAGGTCCGGAGAAGCCTCTCTGCCATATCCAGTACTTCACGGTCATAGCCCTAATGGATGCTAGGGGATTTTGAACTGTATTTTCAATGATCCGAAAGGCTCATTTGTCTCCTGTCTGTATTTCTTCTACATCTGGGGAGCGTGGCCGTGCTTGGCTGATGTAACATGGCGCATTAACTGGAGGCTCCCCGCAGGACCACCCATTGGGCTGCGGGCTGCAGCTGGTCCTCCACCGGCCCTCCACTGGCTCTGAGTGGGCCACTCCCCCTGTGCCCACCTCCCCTCCAACCTGTCCCCCGAGTGTCACCAGCAATTTTCCAGATCACTGAGGAGCTGATGGCTTGTTTGTGTCACACGACTGGGGCTTTCAGTACTATTTTCCTTTAGTCTTGATCTTCCAGGAGAACCAGAGAGGAAGAGAGGATTTGTCTTCTAAGAGCACAGCTTGGGAGAGTCCTTCCAACACTGGGATGTCCCTCGGGATAACCAGGTGACTCAGTGAATAACCCCGGGGACAGCGGGGACAGCGCTTGCGGAGGGGGGAACGGCAGCAGCGAGCTCACCATTTCTTCATTCCTGGGAGGATGACAGTGAGAAGCGAGGCTCTGATTGTTATCTCAGCTGTAGGAAGAAAAGCCGAGGGCCTTGGAGGCACCTGGATACACTGGCCTGACCATCTCATAGCAGCCAGCACGGGTCACTAGGGACCTGCCCTCTCTTTTCCACCTACATGTTATTCCAGCCATAAATCCAAGTGACAAGCTTGAACTTTCCCCAATTGACATGTTTACAAGGGAAGTCCGCATTTGACAGGAAAATTAAGCCTATCAATCACTTAACGAGCTCGTTAATGAATGGTTCTCTGATGTCCTCTGGTAGCTGGCTTTATTGATTATGGAGGCGCAGCCCCGGCCCCCATCCCTTTCCCCGTCCCTTCACCCCACTCCCCACCCCCGACCCCCGCTTCTGCCAGATGTTGCTGCCCTCTGACCTCCCCCAGCCCCCTCTTCTCCCTGAAGCTCGGCAGAGGGGTCTGGTGGAGGGTTTATCGGGAGGTCAGACCCCCTCCTGGCTCTGTTCTCCGACAGAACAAAGGGAACAGATGCAGGTTTGGCCTACAAGCGCCCACCAGGCATATGGAAGCTATCTCCTCCTTCCCAGTAATTACCCGGGAGCTGGCTTGTTCAATGGCTTTGGGTTTTATTGCACAGAAACCCACCTCTCCCCCAGCATAAAACACTTTAACGGTGTCTCCCTCCGGGGTTTCTGGGAGAGGTCCTGTTAGGTATGAAATGAGCAGAGCCCCCTCTGACAGCCCCCAGGAGCGAGACCATCACAATTAAACAAGGGCGACAGGGCGGGAGGAGGGAATGCCTGGTAAAGAGGCAGGTGTGATGGTGCAAAGAGGAGTCGGGGTCCCCTTGCCTTTGGAGGATGAGGCAGAACTTTCTGGAGCATCTCCCACTGGTATTCAGAGGGCAGGAGGAAGAGGTGGGATTGGGCAAAAACACAACCTATCTCCCCGTCTCCACCCATTCCCAACACACGGAAAGTGGGGCCTGAAGTCTGAGTCAGGATCAAACATTTGTGGAGGGGATGGTTTTTGTCTGAGAATAAATGATCATCTAGGTCATGAAGAGGCTGGGAACTTAGAATGTGTTCAATTCACATCCACAGCGCAGTTCTACTCCCAGTGGGCTATCTCCAGGATATCAGATCTGCAGCCTTGTGGAAGGGAGTAAACTTGGACTGCGGAACTGAACAGAATGAAGCAAGAAATGAGCCACTGGCTGGAAATGGATGGATCTTAAAGCCAAAAAAGCCCTAAGCTCCTGCCTCAGGGCAGGGAGATAACAGAGACCTGCCTGGGTTTCCTCTGTGAAGCCCGAGCTTCCACTCAGAAGAGGTGTCAGAGCCCTAAGTCACCTGAGAGGGTGTGTCAGCTTCCTAGGGTTGCAGGAGAAAAGACCACAAACTGGGTGGCTTAAAACAGCAGAAATGTATTCTCTCCCAGCTCTAGAAGCCAGAAGCCTGAAGTCAAGGTGTCCATGCATCAGTGCTCCCTCTGAAGGCTCTAGGGAAACATGCTTCCTTGTCTTTTCCGACCCCTGGTGGCTCCCAGCACACCTTGGCTTGTGGCCGCATCACCCCATCTCTGCCTCTGCCCTCACATGGCCACCTCCCCTGTGTGTCTCTGTGTCCTCTCTTCTTCTTCTAAGGACACCAGTCATTGGATTTGGGGGCCACCCTCACCCAGTATGACCTCATCCTAACTAATCACACCTGCAAAGACTCTGTTTTCCAAAAAGTCATATTCTGAGGTTCCAGGCAGACACAAAGTTTCAGGGGAACACGATTCAACTCAGGATACATAAACAGGGTAAAACAGCAGAACAGAGGGAGTGGCTCCAGGGCTCAGGGAAATGCTGAAGCCCGGAGCCTTTCCAAAGAGCAAGAGGAAAAACCGAGGTATGGGGGAAGTACTGAGGGAAACAAGAGAAAAAATGGTATGAAGGTAAATTGCAAATGCTAAAAAATATGAAGATGGCAATTTAAGTGTTGAAAATGTGCTCTGGGTAATTCCAACCACATTTTAAAGCCATTTTCAGACCATGAAATCTTCTAGTCTAAATCACTGGTACCCAGGTAGGCCCCGGTGCCCAGGCTGCAGAATCTCCCCCAGATGGAGACTGGCAGGTCTGGGAGGCTTCAGCTAATCTGATAAATGAGGGATGATGCTTCCCAGTCACTGAAGAGGGACACTTCTACAAGCCTTAGGCACCTGCTCTCCTTGGAGACCGATTGGCTGCTACTTTTCCCCCTTTCTCTGGGGCTCTTTCCCAAAAGGGTGGCTCAGTCACAGGAAACATGACTACAATAAGCTTCGTCAGAGACATGTCGACCGTGTAGGCCAAAGTCTACCTCTTTCCAATCTCCTTCCAGCCAAGAGCAAAGACCTCTGTGAAAACTCTTTCTAAAGAGCACATAGCTGGAGCAGTGGAGCCCCTTCAATGCACCAACGTTAAGCACCTAGAACGTGGCACATTGCAAAACCATGGGTTTAAGCTTCCAAGCACCTCTTTGGACAGCATATACTTGTTGTGCTGAAGGGTAGGAGAGGTGGGCAGGGCGAGGGCAGGCTCGTGCCAGGGCTTGAGGATAGCCATACGCTCCACCTGAGTCTAAGCTGGTCTTACTCAAGAAATTTACGGTTTACTAAGTTTCCATGTAATAAAAAGAATTCTCAATAGTCAAGAGAAAGATCACAGTTTTGCATCAGACAGAACCAGTTTTTACACCTGGCCCTGCCCGCCCCTTTACTAGTTATGCAAACTTAGGCTTCTATTTTACATCTCTGAGTTCTAGTATCCTTATCCATAAAATAAGAATTATAAGAAATAAAGTATGTAAGGCGCTGGCCGTAGTAGGCCCTCAATAAACAGAATTTCCTTCTTTCCTTGCAGCTACCTGTGTTGGACAATGTAGTTCATGTGTATAAATTGTTTGTTTGTTTGTTTGTTTGTTTTGGTGGGACTGGGGAGGGTGGTGATGGGGAGGCGGGAGAGTTGATGACCTGACCGCCAAAAGAACAGCGGACCAATGAATAGATGCCCTCCCAGGGTGCCACAGTGGAGTTCCTGGAACTGTCATCCATAAACTGGATTTTTGTGGATTGAATGGGTTTCAACAACTTAGTGAGTCTTCTGCTGCCCCATTTCTTAAGCACAGAAGCAGATACGAGTTGCTGTGTCTTCGACTTAAATTCTCCTTCTCATGGATCAGAGGATGCTCGCCATCAGAGGAAAGTTCACCTGTAATAATTAGTTGGCTCTGCTCAGAAGTTTCCCCCGGGAATCCTCTTACCCCAAGCTCTGAGCTCAAAAGAAGCCCAAAAGGGCAGCTGCCCTAAGAGTGTGGCCCTGCCACACTGAGAAGATCCACTTGGGTTCATGGTCACAGCCCCCGCTCCAGTGCACTCCCATTCAGACTCTCTGAAGGCCAGGATGGCCTTCTCCCTGACCTCTGCATTCCTGTTTATCCCCACGCCTCTCCACCAGATGCCTTACACCACACCTCTGCTCTCAAAAGCATCTCTCTTAAGCACAGCTCTGATTATGACATTCCGGACTCAAAAAATCTCCGATAAGGCCCATCACTTGTAGAATAAACCTGAACTGTGTCGGGACACTGAGACTCTTTGCCATTTGTCCCCAGATGACTGTCCAGCTCCATCTCCCCAAACACACCACATCACTGGATCACAGTCACTTTGCTCTTGCTGGTTTCCCTGGCTGCCAGGCCCTTTCCAACACTGCCTGGGTTCACAGCCTCCTTTTCTATGAAGCGTCCCGTGTGCCTGGACAGAAGTGATCTCCTTCCTGCTGAATTCCCACAGGTTCATCATATATTCTGTTCTAATCGCACTCATCACTGTTTGCGATTTGGATATGTGGCTTTTCTCCCCTACAGTCTAGAAGCTCCCAAAAGGCAGGGCCCAAGTTAGATTCATGTTTGTTTCCTCCTCATACCCAGCACAGTGATTTATATCTATTAGGTACTCAATAAATATCACTGGTTGGTGAAAAAAATGATGAATGCAGATTGAAATAAAGAAGTTGATGGTAGGCTTGAGCAGAGAGATTCTGGGGCCCCCAAGCTGGCTAGGGAGAGATGAAGTATTTGTACGTGCAAGGACCATGCAGAACCCCAGAAGGTGATCAGGAAGCTCAGTCCCTTGAGACCTAAATGGCTTAGAGAGACAAAGAAAGGGACAGCGGAGAACCAAGGGGAGCTAGCAGAGCTGAAGTACACCCCGCCCGGTGCAAAGGGAGCTGGGGTTTGGCTCTGAGAGTCAAACCCAGAAGCAGGAACCCATTTGTGGAGAGAAAGTGAGTTGAAAGACTAAGTAGACCGGTCATTTGATTCACCCTGGATGTGTACAGACCAGCTTCTCAGGAAAGGGGGAACAGTCATGTGACCTTCCCGGGAACCCCGCTCCCCAGGTAAGAGGGCTCTGCGCATGTGTGCCCTTCACCTCTCCCTCTCTTTCCCTGAATCTCTTTCTGTTTCTAGTCAACTGAGCTACCGGCTGGTCCTTTTGCAGAAAGTCCCTAACACAAGTGCTGGATGGGGTGTGTCACGTACCGCCAGCCCCTTGTCACTCAAGGACAATCCACAGCACCCACTGAAGCACAGGAGGTCTCTGCCACCGGTTCCTGAATCCTGTGACCAGGGCCCTGTTCTCGGGGAGAACATCTTTCGCTTGTTCTTTCCTCTTCCCCTTGAGCCCCTCTTTCTTCTCCCCACCCTTTCACCAAACAGATGTAACTATTTATTCCTTATGTCCTAGTTTTCCTGTAATTTCATAAAGTGCAAATTTGCTGTCCTGCTCCCAAATGCCGAGTCGGTGGTTTGTCATAACAGTCATCAGTAACTGTCGCTTTCTGCCGCAGGCTTAATTAACCCACTCTCTCATTAGCATGTCCGTGCACTTGTAAGGAATGAAAGCCTGATTATTTTCTACAACAGTCGCAGCCAATTACTGCATCCAAATGGAACCACATTAATCAAATCTTTAGTACGGTGGCAAATTCAGAGATATCAGATTGCAAAAGGCAGCAAAACTAATATGTCACTGTCAGCGGGGCTGCGCAGGCATTTAGCGAATTGCATTAAATAGATGGCTTCGCTGAAGCCGCATGAATTTAATATGTGATGGGATCTGGAAGCTATTAGTGTGACATGGCAAAGTAGTGGGAGCTTTGGCAGCTCTGGACTTTATCCATGAACTCAGGAAACTAATATGAAAACTTGTGCGTGTGTGTGTGCACGCGCGCACGTGTGTGTGTGTGTGTGTGTTGCGCGTGCGCGCAAGCTCCGATGCTCGCGTGTGCTTTCTGGGGTACCGTTCCACAACTAAGAAGTCTTGCACGGGTTGTGGAAGAGCAGCCGTTGTTGATTTGCAGGCCCCACGTTCAAATAAAAGACATATATAAATGGACTAAGATGACAGCAAACATAGCCCCTGTGATACTTTCACCCGCAGGAGTGCAGATCCCAGGTTGCTGAGTCCAGGGGCCGGAGCACAGGCTGGAAACAGAGCTTCTGGTTCCATTGTCTATAGGGCTGAACACAGGGCCTTCTGACCCCCCTGCATCCCTACAATCAGGCCTCAGTCTATCCATCTGCAAAGCTGAAGAAAGGTCATTGAACACCCCAGTGTTCATTGCAGCACTATTTACAATAGCCAGGGCATGGAAGCAACCTAAGTGTGCATCGACAGATGAATGGATCAAGAAGATGTGGTACATGTATGCAATGGAATATTACTCAGCCATAAAAAAGAATGAAGTAATGCCATTTGCAGCAACATGGATAGACCTAGAGATTGTCAAACTAAGTGAAGTAAGTCAGGCAGAGAAAGACAAATATCATATGATATCACTTGTATGTGGAATCTAAAGAAATTATACAAATAAACGTATTTACAAAATAGAAACAGACTCACAGACTTAGAAAACAAACTTATGGTTACCAAAGGGGAAAGGTGGAGGGAGGGATAAATTAGGAGGTGGGGATTAACAGGTGCACACTACTATATATAAAACAGATAATCAACAAGGACCTGCTGTATAGCACGCAGAACTCTACTCAGTACTCTGTAATAACCTATATGGGAAAAGAATCTGAAAATGAATAGATATATGTATATGTATAACTAAATCACTTTGCTGTACACCTGAAACTAACACAACATTGTAAATCAACTATACTCCAATATAAAATAAACATTTAAAAAAAGAAAGAAAGAAAGAAAGGTCGTTGCCTCCAGTATAGGGCTGTTGCCAAAAGGCAGTGTTCTCAGAAGGCACGGACTTTCTGAAGTGCAAGCAACATGGACCCATTCATGCCCTGCTCCCACAGTCAGCTTGGTCCCGCCCCAGACTTCCTGACCACTGAGCTAATTGAAGTGTTCACTCAGCAACACAGTTTCCCAAATGGTCCTGGAGCCCTTTCATGCCATGACATCTTACTGCAGAGGTGGGGACCCAGTAAAACTAGAAACAACAGATGAAGATCAGCCTTGAGAAGATCCTTCCCTGAACACACACAGCATCACAGAGGGGTCCTCTTCATAAGCAACTGAACTTAGAGGAGTGAATAAGGACAGTGACTCTCCTGTAAAAATAAATTCACTATTTAGCTGGTAACCCTGATCATTGGAAAGGTTACATCCACCTCAGAGAGAACCGTGAAAGCCATAGGACTTCACCTCATGTCTGTAAAGTATCCACATATTTTCCAGTGTTTCCACTTCCTAGCTGAGAAGGTAAAGGCGAATTCCACACTCTACTCAGCACGAGCACAACTATATCGTAATTTGTCCATCGAACAGAATTTATAATTACATGGAACATGGCATAAGTGGTGGACTCGTGTGCTTTACCTTGGAGAGGGTTTGGAGTGGTTGGTTATTGTTGCTTTCAATGGGAGGGAGATGAGATGGGGGTTGTGGAATGAGACTTTGGTGTGTGTGGGTAGAGAGAGAGAGAGATTTAAGAAGGAGAAAAACCAAAGAACTGAGTAGCACCCAGAGGGGAAGATTCAGAAGGGGCAAAGAATTGCTTCTTAGCCGCCAACCCCTGTTGCTATATATTTACGAGTACCTTGTACATCTTTAACACTGTGTCGAGATCAGGGAACTGGAACCTGCAAAGGCCCAAATTGTGAGTGGGTCTTAACATCCCAGGCTCCTGGAGGTGGGGGGAGAAGACACTGATTTCCTGGGAGCGGCTTTGGGTCGCTATGTTGGCCAAAGGTTAGCAGCGGCCAAGATGGGTTACAGCAAAAGGGATTTGGAAAGGGGACCGTTATCAGCCTTATCCATTCCCTCCTAATTTCCCCCCACTGGAGCTCATGCCTCTGGGGCCCAGGGGGACAGGATTCCCACGGAGGGAGGAGGAGATAGAGGCAGGAGACAGACACGGGGAGCCCAGGGCTGCTTGCCTTCCGCACAGGCAGCCAGGGAGAGAGTGACAGCAAAGACAGATGGGCCCCGGGCGCCAGGGCCCTGCTCTTACACAAACGGCCTTCATCAGCAGCTTGCTGCTTCCATCAGTTCATCTTCTTGCAGAGGTACATTTGTACATTTCCTTTCCCGGTAACCTAATCTACAATCTCCTTTATGCATACACGCTCTGAGGTGTTTTAGGGGATAGCACTGAGCGTGGTGTCTTCAGCAGGAACCAATCTACCCAGCTATGAACTACAACTGAATTTAAATACAGGAGGATGCGTTGCCTTAGAGCCAGCAAAAGAACATCAGCCCCTCCTCCCTCGCCATCCCCCATCTGTTAAAAATAAAAAGGTGGGCAGTACAAGGTACTAAGTAGACTAAAAATTACATAGGGATGGATACGTAGATAGAGAGAACCTACTAGAAATCATATGTAATTAAGAGGGGCAGTTTTTCTACAACTGTATAATTTCTAAGTTAATTTATCAAATTCATTTTGGTAGTAGCAGAAATAGAACCCGAGAGGTTGTGGGGTGAAGACATCTCTCTATTTACACCCTACCCCCAGTACAAGGCACACAGCACACAGCACACACACACACACACACACACACACACAGAGTCCTCTTTTTAACTGTATTCAGAAGGAGTCTGATCCTCTTAACTCACATTAAAAAAAAAAAAAAAACTATTTGGTGATAATATTGTCTAATAATGAAAACCTCTTTCTGTTCCCAGCCTAAGACAGATTTTTGAGCGTCACTGAGACGGGCATATTGGCAAAAACATGAACACAAGCGCACGCATACAAACACAGACCTCCACACTCTCACGCAGCCGCCCACCCGTCCTCACGTGTTCCATGTGCCCAAACAGAAAACAAAAAGAGACAAACATTCTGACATCATGGAAAAGCCGAGGATGTGTTTCATACAAAGTTTTCTCCTGTTTTCTGAATGTTTCCAACCTAGGGATTTTCTAGTCACCTGCAATGATCTGTGTTTCTCTGGAAGATGAAGGATTTCTGTAGCTCTCTCCTAACAAGGGGAATGAGAATAAGAGTGGGTGGGTGCAAAGGACTGGAATGTTCAGGGCAGGGTGACTCCAGCCACCCGGCCTCGTGTGGTCCAACTGCCCTGCTGAATGTCTCTGTCCTGACCACCACTCCCTCAGAAACCCTGTGTCTGCTGACTACTTGCCTAAGGCTGCTGAGAAGTTAAGGCTTTAGGCATAAATGTTCTACCCCTCACTAGGGCCTTATGCAGACAATATTTTTTGTTTGTTTGTTTGCGGTACATGGGCCTCTCACTGTTGTGGCCTCTCCCGTTGCGGAGCACAGCCTCCGGACACGCAGGCTCAGCGGCCATGGCTCATGGGCCCAGCCGCTGCGCGGCATGTGGGATCTTCCCAGACCGGGGCACGAACCCGTGTCCCCTGCATCGGCAGGCGGACTCTCAACCACTGCGCCACCAGGGAAGCCCGCAGACAATATTTTAATGCAAAGGAGTAATTTGAATAGCAGGGATTCTAAGCCACGCCACAGGTACTTGGGGGAAGATATTTCGAGGGGGGAATATGATCAATTATACTGGAGGCCCTGATCCTGCATCCACCACCGTGTGGGTGGTCTTTGTGATATAAGGATGCAGTGCCCTGCTCCGCCCCCCACTGGGGCAGGTCCTGTTTCCCAGCCTCTTGACTTTGGGTTTGGCCACATAATTTGTTTTGGCCAGTGAACCTTGAGTATTTCCACTTGTGCCCTTGCACTTTGGGCATTGCCATACGAGGAAGGTGTCCAGGCTACTCCACTGGTCCCATGAGGAAGATGAGAGACGCATGGATCAGAACCAAGCAGGCCCAGAAAAGCCCAGCTTAGATCCACCCAGTCCCAGTCACCTCCAGCTGACCTGCAGAGTCATGAGAACCAGTGAGTGTTTACTTTATGTCACTGAGTTTCGGGTAGTTGTTATGCAGTGTTTCAGGGGTATTGACTGACTGATACAGGAGCCTCCTGACACCTCTCAAAACATACCTCAAAGGTGGAGTCCACTTTCCTACAAACGGGATCAGCCCGAAAGAGCCCCCCTCCTTGGCAGAGTCTAGCAGCGAGAAGACACAGAGGCAACATGCAGGGCCTGGGCAGCGAGAGGCAGGGGCAACTGGGGCAGGGGATGGGACAAAAGGCGCTCTTTCCTCCCTTATTTTCTGCTCCAACTATCTCCCCCAACCCACGTGTAACCAGGATCTAGAGCTTCATGTATCCCCACCATATCCCCATCAATGAGCTTGGCTTCCAAAGCCAGGGGGAGCCAGCCACACCCCTGAGTCTGTCCCAGGGGCTCGAATCTTTCATCATTCGGTCCTGGTGCATCAGACCCCACCTGCCTGTCCCTCAGCACTGTTCACCTCAGGGCAGAGAGGGCAGGGGGGGCCCAGAAGAAAGAGAGGCTCCCGTTCCAAAATCAAATTCTGACCTGAGATCAATCCCCTGGCCAGCCCTCCCTCCGAGGGAAGAGGAGAGGGATTTGCAGAAATGAATCCACGCTGCCATCCTCGTGAAAGGCATAGGTTGGGTTTCCTATAGCAGGACAGATGCCGGAGAGAGCAGGACCCCGTGTCACCCCTTCCACCTGTGGCCAGTGAGATGCGGGTCTTCTCTTTGGGCAGGAGGCACGCAGCTAAGAGGTGGGTGGGCGGAATCTCAGAGCACCATGGCCAGCCCCCCATGCCCCCGTGCCAGCCTTGTCCTCCGGGATCAGTGCTTCGAGGGGCACGTCTGGGCCCAAGTCTCTCCCTCAACACTTACACGTATCAGCAAGACAAGGGCAAGTCTTTACCAGGGACAGCAGAGACCAAGAAGGCTTGTCCTCTCCCTTCTTTTAAGTTAACAAGAAATTAGTGGCTAAAGAGGGGTGAGAGGAGTTGGGGGGGGGTCGATGCTGAGACAGCAAAACTACTGCTATGGAACGTGGGCTCCAGTTCACTGAATTCTAGAGAAAGTGCCAGCCATCAGGGCAAGCCAAAGAATGGAGGGGAGAAAGCATTGCTGGAGAGGACTTCAGAGGGACAGTTCTCCCACGTTCCAACCTTTGCTCTTTCTTTGAGCTATCTCAAGACCAGCGTTCTTCAGCTGTTGGAGTTTCTTCTTTGACAGGGTCCCAAGAGCTGCTGCAGCTCTCCCGAAAGCTACTGAATGACTTTCAGAAATGGTATCTTTCCAATCTTTTTTTTTTTTGGCCGCCTGGTGTGGCGTGCAGGATCTTAGTTCCCCGACCAGGGATCGAACCCATGTGCCCTGCATTGGGAGCGCAGAGTCTTAACCACCGGACTGCCAGAGAAGTCCCGGCACCTTTCCAATCTTGATTGAAAAAGATGGAGGAAAACCTTGAAAATTGAGTGTGAAGTCCTTAATGAGAAGACAAAGCCTTTGATATGAAGGAGGATATTGCAAATCAGTCTAAAGATTGGCCAGGCAACACTTTATCTAGAGTCATGAACACTCCAAACAGAATGTTTCCCTAGAAAAAAAACCTGGAGGCAAGCAGTCAGCATCATCCCGGACATCGCCGTAAATCCCTCTTCAGTCTGTCTTGTGGGGAAAGTGTCAACTTCTCTTCAACAGGGTATGATTTTTTCCTTCTGTGGGCTCCAGGGTGCAAATGTATTCAAAGGACTCAATTAATGAGGCATTGATTTTCCAAAAATGTAGATGAGTGTTTAAGTGGTTTATAAGAGATGTCTCTTGTGTTTTGATTTACACACTCGATTTTCTAACAAGTACAGAATACAATTTTGTAAAATAAACCATGCAACGACAACCCATGGGTCAAACCCAGTCCATCGTGAGTTTTTGTTCTGGTCTGTGAGCTAGTTCTCACATTTTTTAGCGGTTGGAAAATATCAATATCAAAGAAGAATATTTTGTGACACATGAAAATTACATGAAATTCACATACAAGCGTCCATAAATAAGGGTTTATTGGAACGTCGCCATGCTATTTCATCTACTTATTATCCGTGGCTGCTTTTGCATGATGGAATAGTTGTGACAGAGACACATGACATTATGTGCAAGACATGTATAAGTTCGGCAAAGACTGAAATATTTGCTATCTGGCCACTTGCAGAAAATGTTTGCTGATCCTCTGTCTAAACACACTATAGGAGCTGCCTACTTATCAGTAGCTTACGAATATTCCTTCTCTAAAGGTGAACAACTCTACTTTACTTTGGCTCTTGAGTTCTACTAAAATAAGGTTCCCCTGTATATATGACTCACTTCCCACCCACAGAAACTGCGTGGAGTTTGCCTTCACCCTATTTGGAAAAATTTGGGCCGGGGGGGCAAAGATCACCAGCATCCAGAATATACCATCTTAGAAGTAAAGATCAGCCTTGCAGTCCAGAGAGGGAGTAGAGAGGAGTTTCCTGGATGGTCATTCACAAGGGGAGCAGTTGTTCAGTGAAATGCCTACCTCCTTGAATGGCAGGAAAGAGATGCAGCAGCTACCGAGATTCTTTCTTGGAAATTGAGCATGCAAGAGTGGAAAGGACATCAGCTTTCAGGTTCCGGCACATCTAAGCTGACATGCCACTTTCATCAGTTACTGGCTATTTGACGATCAGTTACTTAATCTTTCGGAGCCTCAGTTTCCACATCTGCAAAATGATGCCTGGCTCGCAGAGCTGTCATGCTGATTACACCATGAGATGATGTACATAAAGGAAGCATCTAGCATAGTAAGTGTGTCCTGGTTGCTTCACTCTCTTGGGTGGATGTAGGAAGTTGGTTGAGAGTACAGGCTCTGGGCTGGTCAGAACGGTGCACTGGTCCTTCTTGGCTGTGTGAGTTTGGGCAAGGCACCCCCCGGTCTGTGCCAGTTTCTTCCTTAGTAAAATGGTTAAGTGATAATAGACCTGCTCTCTTGGTGTGTTATGAGGACTTAGTGGAGCACTTAGAACAGTGGTGGGTCCAGGAGGAGTGTTCAGTAAATGGCCGTGGTGACCATGACCTCTCCCCGGGGTTACCTAGGTGATGATGCTTCAACAAAGTGCTTGGCTCTGGTTCGCAGGAATGCATTGGCCAGGAGTGGGGATTTTCAGGCCCTCCAGGTACATCAAAACCAACACCTCCTTGTCCAAAGGGACACTTCCAAGCTTGGCCAGCAATCCTCAGGGTCCCTTTCTAGAAGTCAGATGACATTCACAAGACCTTCAGGAACGAGTGCTTGTGCAGATGGGCAGAACCCAACAGAGCTTCTCAATCTCTCTGTTCCTTGGACCCTTGGACTTGAAGAACAAGGTCTAGGCAACCGGACAGCTAGAGAGTTACTGGCCCTTTTATCACCTCCTCCCTGCCTGTGAGCTTACATAACAGCAAAGTACAGACCACGGGGGCCTCTAAGCCATCAGGATCAGTTATCGAGTGGTCACTTCCTAGTCTCCGCTTATGCTGTGCCCTCTGCCAGAAATGCCATTCCTCCCACTGCTGTACCTGGGACAAATACTGCTCATCTTTCTATCCCCAGCTCCAAAGATAGCCTTGGAAACCTTCCCCGGTTCCTCTGTAAGGGTGTCCTCCGCTCCTGCAGAACTTTGCTCAGATTCCGATCATCTCGTGGTTTTTACATCATATTGTGGTTTGGGGAGTCTGTGTCCGTGTCCTTTCGTCCACTCAGTGCTTCTTGAGGGCAGAGCCAGTCTGCCCTTTCCTTGCATTCTCAGCACCAGCTATAATGCTTGGCATGTAATAAGGATGCACCAAATGTTTGATGCCTAAATGAATACATGAATGAACCAAACATCTATTAACAAGGAACCTGGAAGGTGTGGAGACAAGTCTTTAAGATTCACTCAGCCTCTCTCGGTTCCACAACAGGGACCAATGTGGTTTGAAGGCGCTTGCTTGAAACTTCGTTCCTACCACGCGGGGCTGTTGGCCGTTTGGACTTCTCAAGTCCCCACTCTTGGCTGCCCAGGTCACCTGGGGCTAATGCACTGCCAGCTTCGACCTGCAACGTTCCCGCAAAATCTGTTAATGTAAATGATCTGTCATCTTGACCAGCAAGGTACCTGTTAAAAGAAGAAAATGAAGAGCCTCGGAGCGGCACGGAGAGTTCACATACGACGGTTTTATAGGAAAGGTCAAGTTCACCTTGTGTCAGGGCACTTAGGCTAACAGTTACCGATTAAAGGAGGCAGCACTATAAATTTTGCTGGCCTTTTATCTGCTGGGATACTCCCCAAGCCCACCCGCCTTGATTGGAAAGGCTTTCCTGGACTTCTGAGAACCTGGACTCCTTTGCAGTTTCTTCTTTTGCTGCGGAGCACACACAGACCTTGGGCTCTTTTTGTTTCTGCCCAGTGAGTCCTTCATAAGGTTCATTTCCAGAAAACACCCTGGGTTCACCTGATGTTTTTTTTTTAACATTCCCTATTTTGAAGGTATTTATTTTTTAAGTGACGTAGCTGCAGTCTGCAGCTGGGCCAGAAGGGGGAGGCTGAATGAAGTGGATTCCAGCAGGTCTGCAAAAAAAGTACTTGTACGGGGTGGGGAGGGGAGAGGGGGCTGATTAGAAGTGCCAGAGGAAGAGAAGGAAGGAGAGCAAAATCAAAATAATAATAATAAAATAATAATTGCAGCCATTATTTTAGCGCGCCGGATGCTTCACCTACGTAGGCACATTTAAACCTCACAATCACCCCAGGAGGTAGGTATTAATAGCCCCATTTTTCAGATGAGGAAATCAAAATGCCAAAAAAGAAACCCTTCAAACTCTCAATTTGCACACTAATTTTAAGGCTGTTGGATAGTTGGCCTATAACCAAGTCATTTCATAAGTAAAAATGCTGGTAGTTTGATTTTTTTTTTAATTTTTAATGTTCACTTTTCCAGGCCCCAGGTCAGTAACCGAATATGTGGGAAGTCCTTAAAAATACCAATGAGAGCGTTTGAAATAGCACAGCTGAAAACCACCGCTCTTCACACTGAGCTTCATTCAGAGTTCAAGGTTGTACATTTTTCTCCCACACAAATTCCACAGAACAAGAAACCACAAGAATTGAGCGTTTTCCAAGTCTGAACAGGGGAATGTGAACTTCAGAAAAAAAAAAGCATGAGGGGAAATTTATTTGAAAGCACTTCTGTGAAAACCTTTGCACCTCGGTTTCCTGGCTTCAAGGCCCTTGAATCCATCTAGATATTTAACATATAGCAAAACACCAGTGACACTCAATAAATATTCAACAATACGCGTATGTGGCCCATTTCCTGATGGGTTTGGTACTTGTTAGAATTTTCCAGATGAATCATTTCTGTTTTATCCAAAGTCCATACCACGGCCAGCTCTATATCTGCCCTTGCCATGGACCCACTGATATCACCCACCAGGTTAAAGTTTCTTAGAATGTAGTAAATACAGATTTTTCTTCTGTCTAATGTATCTGTGCTGCCAGACTACAAATGCCCCCAAACTGTGTCCTCCAGAGTTTTCCATGTAGTAAGGATTTATTAAGTGTTGCTAAAGGCATAAAGAAATGAACTCCATCAGATTATGTATCTCGACATTTTGGTTTTCTTTTCGTGTGAGAGTCTGGGGTGTGGGGAGGAGTTGAGGGGAACAGGTTGTTTTGGGGTTTTTTACCTTTTTTTCCCCCAAATTATATTTCAATTGAATTTGGCAAGAGACTGAGAGCTTTATTTTCCCAACATGAAGCACTTATGATCTAACAAATTAATTACCCATCCATCCTGCCCTACCAGTGAGGTCATGAGAGAACAGATGAGTTCAGCCGAATCTCCTCTGGACGGCAGTGTCACAGCCCCCATTTAAGAACTCAGGTTCAATGCCAAAATTGCCAGTTTAGGTTAGAATCATACTTAAATGTATCTTATTATACACAGAGGCACACAAATGCAATATGTCATCTTTAATGGTTCAGAACAAAGCCTAAAAAAATAGTGTCCTAGCACAGATGAATTTTATAACCTTTGATATATGGCTTTCATTATTAACAATAATTTCTGTAACTGCATCCAAATTCGGGAAGACACCCGATGAATATTAATTTTATTTTTGATTTATTTTCTGCTCCCAGTGGCTCCCTCTAGGGCAGACCTGCATTCCCAGCATCCTTTTAGCCCTGAGATCTTACATCCTCCGGAGTGAAATTCTCATGGTCCCAGGGACAGCCTGGTTCCAAGAATACTGCCCTTTGGGTTTGGCTGTTGTTCTGGAAAATGAGGAATTTAGTTTTTCCCATTGCATTTTCTTACCTCTTTATATTTTACAAAGCTTTCCCTCTCACACACCATTTGTCATTATATTAAAATCTAATTGCAAGACAACTCTCCTCACCTAAGTCATCAACAAAGCCCAATTATTTCTAATGCATGCAGAAGAGGGGAAAAGTGCCAACAATAAAAAGGCAGGCAGTAACCTAAGCCTTTTTCACAGTCAGGCTTCAAGTTCACACGTGAATTTATGCCAGTTTTGACATTAGCCGAAAAAATTAACAGTTCTCAAAAATGAAACTCTCACAAAAGGGGTTTTGTGTTTCAAGCAGAATAAATTATAGTGTGATGTTATTAAAACACTTAGTTGTTAAGTTGCCAAGAAAATCCAGTATATTCACACAGACTCGAGGACCTGTCTCCATGCAAAGTAATTAAATTAGATTTATGGGCTGCATTACATCAGTGTTTGATAGTTCATTTTTCCTTTCTTCATATTTTGCCCTGCTTTATTAGAGCATGTGACAGATGGTAAAAATAGTGTGAAGTTTCTTGGGCCTGTGCTAAACCCCCTTTCGGTAGTAGATCTCTCTTCTGTCAGTTTCCCCAGTGATGATAAATTAACCTCTCTCTTCGTATCCCAAGTGTGGCAGTAAAGCTCCCTTTGACACAGCACCATCACTTTATCTTAATCTGTGCTGTTTCGAGGAGAGAGGGAGATGATGCAATCACCACCAGGAGTTTAAAGAGAAGATTTATGGTGTCAGAAAAAGGGAGGATGATTAATATAATATGCATCATTATATTTTTCATTTTGTCTCATTTGTCGCCTTCTTCACATCCAAGGCAGGGAGTTCGCCAGGGTGGGCCGTCCCCCGGACAGACTTTCACCTCAGGCTCTGTTTAGAGGGCTGAGTATGGGGCCCAGAGGTGGACGGTGGCCGGTCCTCCTCCTTGCTAGCCAGCATCCTCAAGACCTCCATGAAAGCGGTGAGGTTTTTCTCTCTGGTGACCAGAGGCAGCTTCCTGTCTTTCCCAAAGGGAGGTGGTGGCACCTGGGTCTGACTGGCACAAGGCTCCCCTTTGGCAAGGGGATGTAAATAAGGTTTCAGGGCCCTGTGTGAGGTGGATCAAGTCCAAGTATGTCCTGAGACTAAACAGGAGTTGGGGTCATCCAGCCCCTAAGAGACTGCTGGCAGAACCAGAAGAAGCAGTGCCATATATAATGTTTTTGCAGGAAAGGACTTGTGCCTATTTCCCTTGCTTACCATAAAGCTATATTTTCCTTCAGCTACTCCTTGGCTAGGAATTGCTTATATCTGGAAACTGGCTTTATTCATGCAGCTCAGTAAGTCTTCATCAGCATGGCCGGGTGACCAGCACTGAGTCAGACACTGGACCGATACAAAGGAGCCGAAGGCCTATCCCTGCCCTCGGGAAGCTCACACTCTAGCCAGTGGGCAGCCATTGGCCAAACGCCATGAGCATCACTTCCTCCCAGGTCCTGCCAGCACTGAGGGTGCCAGGGGAGGGATCCTGGATCTCACTGAAGGAAGGTCCCCAGATCAAGGGAAGCAGACGCATTACAGAGAAGATGTGCATAATTAGAGGCATAATGGGAAAAATATCATTTGAAGTGGAAAGGAATCCTGGTACATCTCCCCCAAGGTGAATAATCCCTTTTATGAAGTGAGTGATCACAACTCAATTCCCCTGCTTTAAAAAATCTGCATTTTTTCAATATTCGCGGAAAGTGAGGTAACCCCCTAGAACCCCAGCCAACTGAAATATTTTCACGCGATTTTCCTCAAAGACTGGAAAAATCGAATGGCAGGAGGCCTGTCTTAGCCCATTTTACTCACTTACCCGATCAGTTCTTTCCTCCTTTTCTAGGGCCGCTCCACACACCCGCACACCCCCAGGAGGGGCACCAGCAGCCCTGTTTTCTCTTGCGCTGTGCGAACCCTCCCACCCCATCATAATTGATTGGACCAGACCTAGACCACTTGGGTTCTCTCCCTCCCAGGAATTTGGAATTGAGGCAGAATAACAGCCAGTAGGCTGCAAGGGAATTAGAAAAGATGCTGAGGGCAGCAATCATCTGCCCCAAGAATGCAAAAACAGATTCAGAGAAGTGGAGACTGGAGGCACAGTAAGAGCCTCCCGGGTCCTGGTATGATGTTCCTTTGCACCCGCGAGTCCTTCGGTCCCATGAGACTCCCTCAAATCCTTAAAACAAATTCCCTTCCTTTCTCTTCTTTTTTTTTCTAAATTTATAAGGTGATCGGGCACCATTTGGGGAGCTTGAGCAGAAGAGTGACAAACTCAAAGCTCTCTTCTGATGTAAAGTATAAACAAGTGGGGATCCTACAATTAAATCATTATAATTTTAGAGTCAACTTGCTAACAAGCTCAGCTCACAATGAAATGGGATGCCTTACAAAGCAATGAGCTCTCAATTGTTCAAACAAAGGCTGGATTTCAATACCATGTAAAGGAAGTCTTGTGTTGACTACAAGATAAGATGCTTGCGGTATTTTCCTAATATATTAAAAGAGTAGGAAATACCAGTTAGTCAGCAGAAGGAGAAAGAAAGAAAATATAATGGTACAAAATGCGTTATCCAAATGGGTCTCTTTCTTGAGATTTAAAGAAATATAAAAAATAAGTTAGGAAAGATGGAGAAGTAAAATTATAAAGATAAAAATACACCATAAACTATATTAATATGTCCAAGTTCAAGTTGTGGTGAGCTGGACTCTTCTTGTCTCAGGGCCCAGGAGGCTCCGTTGTAGTCCTAAAATAAATTCCCCTTTTTTCTTAAGGTAAATCAGATTGTTTTCTGTTGCTTGCAACCGAGAGAGTCTTAGCACACCTGTATTTTCGACAACTCCCTTCTGCAGTGCTGCTCTTTCAGATAGGCTGACTTCTTTTGTCTACACCTGCTCATTTCTACACATTTGTTCCAATTGACTCTTTCACCAGAAACCCTGCCCCCCTTCCCACGATCTAGCCGGCTCCTAACTCAGGTGCTTCCTCCATCGTGAAGACAAATCCCGTCCTCACAGATGATCGCTCCCTGGAGTTTCGCCTTAGAGTCTATGCCACCCCATTTGGCAATTAATTTTATTCTATGATGTGTGTTATACTGCCAGGCTAATCTTGTCTCTCCAAAGAGACTCTGAGCTCCTTGAAGGCAGCAGCACATCTTTGGAGCCTTGATTGTATCTCTTTCGGTGCCCGCCCCTGGTTTTACTGGGTCCCCTTTCCCCAGCTGGGCCCCTCACTGTCTGGCCAGGCTTGGTAGAGGGACTAAAGAATGGAGGAGCCTTGGCTGAGACAGGGCTGCTCTGTCTGTTGTCTTCTTCTCCCCAACACAGAGGAGTTTCTTCTCCACCGTCTTCAACGGGGCTCATGACCTCGCTTCGGCAGGATGAGAGAGTAAAAACATCACCCTGGGGTATGGAAAAGGTTACAAGAAAATCAAATTTATCGCTGCCAGAAAAAAAGTAGGGTCAATTAGCAGAGATATGGGGTGATGTGTATAAAGCCCAAACTTTGGATGAACTAAAGCATCATTTCAACTTAATTTTGGAAATCTAAATATATGAAATGCATTAGCTGATTTTATTTTTGGCAGCAGACTTAACCATTCTAATGGTGTTTTGCTCCAGCGAATTTTAAAATTAGTTTGCATTTCCTAAGCACACATCAGCTGGGTGAGGGCTGAGGGAAGGAGAGCAGGGAGAGGGGGTGCTAGGAGAGAGCCTGTTTTGGATTAAAAATTTCCCGGAAGATGCTTCATCAGGTGGATAATCCACATGCAGGTACGTGAAAGCTAACTGGAGTTGAGTCCTTGGCCTTGAAAAATATGGTTGTTGTAGTGCAAATAGATACCTGCCCACCTCCCCAAGTTAATTATAAATAAGATGCCAAGTAGAGGGGGGTGCAGGAAGGCTATTTATTTACTGTCTGCATACCTTCTGGCTAAAGAGGAAATTTTGCAAAACAAAATTTCTGGGTGATGGTAGATTTTTCCCTACTTATTTGTAGACTTGATTAATCTATGATCTTTGCTAACATGTTAGCATTAAATGACAAATAAAATCCATGTTTCTTTTGAGGGTTCAGTGTGCTTTGACAGTGGTTTCTTTATCCTCAGTCAGATCTGGAAGGTGGGGATGGACCAGGGTCTCTACTTATTAGGTGGTTGACATGCATCAAAAACTTTTCCCAAAGTCTACCCTCAAGCTCAGGCATATAGAAATAGCAATTACCATTTGTGGGACCCTTGCTATGCACTAGAAAATTCACATTCTATTTGATATCTTCACCACAACCCTGCAGGTTTGGTTGAATTAGCATCCCCACTTTACAGCTGAGGCACAGAGAGGTTAAGTAACCTGGATATAGCCACACAGCCAGAAAGTAGCTGAGTTGAGACTGAAATCCAATGTTTTGTCCACGGAGCCTGTATCCTTTCAACAGCGTCTGTACCTCTCAAGAAATACAGACTATGCTTTGGGCTGGTGAGCTGAACAGTTAGATGTCACTCCTCAATCCCCATTTAGGCAGGATGGAGATGAAAGAACGCCAAAGGCAGCACACTCACCAGTGCTCCTGGGACATCTGTGCTAATCTTAGCCAGACTAAACGACTGTCCTTAACGGACACTCATTCCTTGCTGGGAGCACAGCTCTCTGGGATCTAAGGAAGGGCCGACAGAGGGGTTCATGGAGCTGCTCTGGCCTTGAGACTGAGAGCAGCCATTGGCATTGACCCACTGACCGGCAGCCAGTTCGAAGGGGAAAAAGACACCACACAAGCTAATACATTCCAGCCTTCACCTCCATTAGAGCCTGTATAGCCTTTGGGAATCTGTGGACCAACTGTAGGTAGAAGTTCTTGGAGGGCTGAGAAAAGATAACCAAAGAGGAGTCTAGTTACAGTCAGGACAGAAGAGGCTATAAAGAAATGATGCGTGATAAAACCAACATTAAATTACGGACTGTTCAAAAGAAAAAAGTTTAGTAAGTGAATCAGTCCAGGTACTCCAAAGAAACAGAGCCAATGGGAGATACTTGTGTGTGTGTGCATTTCTCATAGATATATATATGAAATAATATATAATATATATAATAATATATCATATATGAATATATATTAAATAATATAAATAATAAAAAATATATGAAATAAAGAAGTATATTTTAAGGAATTGGTTCACACAACTGTGGAGGCTGGCAAGTCTGAAATCTATAAGGCCGGCCAGCAGGCTGGAAAGTCAGGCAGAGGTCAATGCTACAATTTTGAAGCAAAGCTTCTCTGGGAAACCTCAGTTTTTGCTCCTAAGGCCTTCAACTGATTGTATGAGGCCCGCTCACATTATCAAGGATCATCTCCTTTATGTAAATTCAAATAATATTAGATGCTAATCACATCTACAGAATACCTCCACAGCAGCCCCACCATTAGTGTTTGATGAAATCACCAGATGTGAGAACCTGACCAAGTAAATGTATAAAACTAACCATCATAGTAGGATGACCCTAACACAACGATTTTCACTGTTTTGTGTTCTCTTCCAATAATTATATATATTTTTTACATAGTTGTAAAAAACTGTATTACAGGGCTTCCCTGGTGGCGCAGTGGTTGAGAGTCCACCTGCCGATGCAGGGGACACGGGTTCGAGCCCCAGTCCGGGAAGATCCCACATGCCGCAGAGCGGCTGGGCCTGTGAGCCATGGCCGCTGAGCCTGCACGTCCGGAGCCTGTGCTCCGCAACGGGAGAGGCCGCAGCAGTGAGAGACCTGCGTACCACAAAAACAAAAAAAACAAACAAACAAACAAACAAAAAACTGTATTACAAGAATTTACTACTTTTATTATACATATAATACGTGTTCATTATAAAAAATTTGGATATATAAAAATCTGCTATTCTAATTTCTTATGTAATTTGTAAACACTGTTTCATGTTTATAAGGCCATCTCTTCCATGGGATTACAGGCACCATAAGAACAAGGAACCAAGCCCCATTTGTCTTTTTTTTTTTTTTTTTTTTTTTGCGGTACGCGGGCCTCTAACTGTTGTGGCCTCTCCCGTTGCGGAGCACAGGCTCCGGACGCGCAGGCTCAGCGGCCATGGCTCACAGGCCCAGCCGCTCTGCGGCATGTGGGATCTTCCCGGACCAGGGCTCGAACCCGTGTCCCCTGCATCGGCAGGTGGACTCTCAACCACTGCGCCACCAGGGAAGCCCCCGTTTGTCTTTTTTATGCCGATCATTAATTACGGTGCCCAGCACCCACTAGGCGCTCAATATATATTGGTTGAAAGGATAAATTTTGTTCCATAATGCCAACATTTATTATTTGTAATAGCTACATAGTAGTCAAAATAATATACTAAAATTCTCTTAGCTCATCACGTATTATTAAACATTTAGATTGATTTCAGGTGTTTTTTCTTTTCCTACAGTAAGGTTTACTGGTAAAAACCTCTTTGTACACATGCGTTTTTCTTTCATTGGAGTAATTCAAAACTTATTTGTACGTGTCCTCTTTTAGAGTACCCTGGCCTTAAATAATCACACTGATTAGTCAAACTACTGATTAATTTAGAGGAAAGCATGGGTTGAAGTGATTATTTGAAAGATCCATTGAGACTAGAATAAGAGCCTCATAATAATAATTAGTCATCGTGAAGCTCTTTACAAAACTGAACCCAAACAAAATTGAGCTTTAAGTGTGGAAGTTTTTTTGCTTATTATCTCTCAGTCCCACAGCTGCCCTCTAGGATAATGGGGCTGGAAGTCTGCAAACTACATTTCCCAGGTTCCTTTGGCTGTGGGCTTCCTGTTAGGTTTTGCCAAACTGACAGGAAAATCAAGATATGAAGAGAGAGGAAATGTCTTTGTTTCCCATTTACTGTCTCTCTCTCTTTCTCTCTCCCCTCTCCCCCACACCCCACTGCCCTTTCTTTCCTTCCTTCCTCTGATACTGTTTCTTCTAATATTCCAGCTTCTGAAGCTGTGATTCACCCTCTATGATCTTAGGTTCTGGAAATCTAATCTCTGACTTACCTTCAGCTCTCCTTTTTTGCTCTTTGATTTTCTAAGATCTTTGTAATCTATGCCCTGTATTAAATATCCTCTTTTGAAATACCTAGGTTGGCCTCTGTTTTCCTGACAAGACCCTGACTGATACAATAAAGACAGAATTCTTTATGAGGAACAGCTCATCTGGTTTTGCCACCTTGGTCTCCAAAATATTGACTTTAGGAGTCAATCTGGGTACACCCTTCTAAAATATCTCTACATAACTATATTAATCATTGTTTTGATTTTCTGTATTTCATGATGTTTTGACATCTTAAAAAGCAGGGAGAGCCTCCTCCCAGAGCTAGCCTTTCCTTAGAGATAGTAAAGGGCTCAACAAGAGCACATCTCCCATATTCTAACCAGCCAATCCTGAGATAGTGACCAATTCTTATATCACTTGTGTCTTAGCAAGGACTTCCTATGTTGCAAGCCTCATTCTTATTTCATTTCTATGTAGATATGTAGAAATGCTTATCTATAGCAACACTTCAAAAAGTTCTTCTAGTGTCTTCATAAAGAAGATGTTAAAAGCCTGTCAATAATGACTGAACTTATACTTTGTAGTAAAAACCGAACACTACACAAAATAGCTGACATATTGATATGCAACTGACTATAAATGTTGTGGGATTATCAGATTTCAGTTCCTCTCTTTCCCTAAAGATTACCCTTAACCACCTAAGGGGATGGGTATCGTCCAGGCAGTATTTTCTTCTGCACCTACACTTGCTGTCAGGGGAGATTGTCAAGCTCTTTCTTTGACGACCACTATTATAAATCTCAGATTTGACTTATTCACTTTAAGTAGGAAATAGCTTTATTTTTCTTTCTTTTCTCAGGAGATTAAATAGAGGTTAGTGGTAAGAATACTTGCAGAACCTTAAAAGGAAGTTCATGCAAACTCAAGGAGCTGGGCAAGCTTCACAGGAACAGAGTATGAGAAAGATATCATGAACTAAGTGTTTCTCCTTCTCTCTCTCTCTCTCTCTCTCTCTTTATCTATCTATCTATCATCTATCATCTATCTATCTTTCCCTCTCTGTCTGTCTCTCTTTGTCTCCCTTGATCGCCCCCTCCCTCCTTCTCATACTGTATCTGCTTCTTTCTGAGGTTGCTTTCCTTTCCTCTCCCCACTGCCCGGCTCTGTGTGACCCCAGCGTACACATGACCTACTTGACTCTCCAGCCTCAGTGTAATCTAATTCCCATCTGTCATCGCCAGTTGCCCCGTCTCTCGATGTTACTGTCACCTGATTTTTGTGGGTGGTTTCACTTCCCCCTGTGCTCAGCCAAATGCTGACTGTGAACTTAGTGATAGTACAACTCTCCTTCTCAAACCTGAAAGCTGCATTTTCTCTCTGAGCAAAAATATTCTGAACACTGGGCTATGGGAGAAGAGTTTTCAAGCCCTTTTAACCATAAGATATTTTTTCCTACCTTCCTGACTAAAGTTTGCTTCAAGTCCAAACTTAACATGGCTCCTTGTTGGCACGATCTGCTACCCCCTCTGCCTGTCCCCAGCAGTGGCTCCTCCAAGGCTCCTGCTCTCTCTCAGGCCCACCCACCTGGCCTGCCTTCATTCTCTTCTGTTGGTGCATCTGCAAGGCTGCTCCCTCCACTAGGAACTCTCACCCTCCCTTTTTGCCTGTTTAGATCCCACTGATCCTTGAGATCTCAGCTCAGTTGTTGCTTCTTTGGGGAAGGTATTTCTAATCCCCCTGATTAAGCAAAACCCCATCCCCATCCATCACAGCCTCTGGTAACATCATATTCAGTTTTAAATCTCTCTTGTTAATGAGTCCATAGATATATCTGCTTTCATTCATCTTTGTACCCCAGCAACCAGCACCTGGTGATTTATCTATAGCCATTCTGCTCAACAGCAATCATTTGTTCATTTATAAGCTCTCATCATGGTCTTTTGTTTAAAACAATGTGTTTGTTTCATAATTTCCTGTTCTTGTTTCATTGATATAACATCCTCTTTTGTCTCCTTAAGGATATCAAATATAATTGTTTTAAAGGTCTGTACTGATGGCTCTATTATCTACGTTTCCTTTTAGGTAAGAACTTATTTTATCATCTCTCTCTCATTTTGATGGCTCTCCTCAAGTGTCTGGTAATTTTTCAGTGAGTGTTGGTCATCTATGGCAGAGGTTTCTCACATGTAGCCAGAGAGGTAGCTCCCCTCTGCAGTCTTACCTTCCCTCACCCACTGAAGCCATCTCTTCTTTTGCCTTTCCCTACGATGTCATGGCCAAGGAATTGCCCGTTGTGGTCCAGGCGTGAGTCTCTTTATTAAGCCAGCCTAGGCATTGCTGTGCCAGCAAGAGCCCCATTGTTTTGAGAAAGGCAAATCATAAATGTGCTTAAAGAGAGTTTCCTTTCTTCTGTTTGTGCATCTCATTTTCCAAGAGCTTGGTAGTTGGAAAAGAATTTAACTGCTTGAGTTTTTTTGATAGGTTAAGTGAACAAAATTGACAGCTCTGCCGCAGACACAAATAAATATGGACAGTGCACCCACAACACACCCCAAGGGGAGGAGCTGCCAGACTGAGGTGAGGGGGAATATCAGATTTCCTTCCTTCTCAGATCCTGCTTTTATTAGAATGGAACTCAGAAGTGGAGCCTCAATTTTCAAATCTATAAAATGGGGATAATAATGTTTACTTTACACAGCTGTTATAAAGACTAAAGAAATATGTAAGGGACCTATCAAACTTAGGCATTCAATACAAACAAATCCACTTCCCATCCGTTTCCTCATTTGACAGAGAAAAAAAAGAAAGAAAAGAATAAATTCCCCACCATTACAGGGACAGGATCAAATCGCATCCTATATGGGAGAGTGTTGTATAAAATGCATAATAGCATCCCTGTGAGAGGTCTAATGGTGATAATTTTTACTTGTTTACTTATTTGCTAACTAACAAATAGTCAGATAGCACTTAGCACATGCCAGTCACTGTTCTAAGCATATTAGAAATATTAATTTATTTAATTCCTACCAAAAACCCCAAGGTAAGTTCTATTCTTAGGCCATTTTTACAAATGGGGAAACCAGCACAGAAAGGTCAGGTGATTTGCCCAAGGTCACGTGGTTGGCAAGACGCAGAGCTGGGATTCAAACCCAGGCTGCCAGGCTCCCAGAGTCTGTCTCCAGCCCGAAATTCGATACTGCCCTTGACTATGTGGCTGATGTTATCCTCTGGGGACTGAGAGCTGCCAAAGCTCCTAGGCTTCCCTCCCTCCTTCTCCACCAGCACCAGAAAGTCTCCACATGTGGAAATGTGACAGCTTGATCCAGTGATCTGAGGACCCATAGGAAGTCTGAAGATGAAGGTCACTTCTTCAAGGAAGACCTTGTCCTCACTCACCCTTATGTCCCGGCCCTGCACCTCCACCCTCAGGTGTGCTGCTTGACATCGCAGCAAGACGGGCTGCCTGGGCAGCAGCAGGAGAGAGCGAGGGCTGGAGGAGAGTGTGGGGTGTGCGCCCGCCAGCACTGCCTCTTCCCTCCTCAGCCAGAGTGCAGCCTCCCAACACCCGGACCTTAACGAAGAAGCAGGGCATTTGTCCCAGGAAGCCAGATCATCACTTCTTACTGCTGCCGAAGACGGCATCCCCAGCCACTGGGCATGCGAGCAGGGAGGGCAGAGTGGCAATACGTGCTGTTATTCTGCTTGTTACTTCCCTCTGTGCAAAGATGTGAGCTCCTACACACACAGGGGGCTGTGCAGCTGCAAGAAGAGGAACTAATTCAAGAGGAGGACAGGGAAACCCAACTGGCAATGGACATGGAGACAGAACTGGGCGTCGTTTATTCCTTCTGCAAAGATGTATTGAGTCTCTACTCCATGCCGGGCCCTCATCTCAACACTATGGACGTGGCAGTTAACAAAACGTACTCCTTGAGCTTTCCTGGTGGCGCAGTTGTTGAGAGTCTGCCTGCTGATGCGGGGAACATGGGTTCGTGCCCTGGTCTGGGAAGATCCCACATGCCGCGGAGCGGCTGGGCCCGTCAGCCATGGCCACTGAGCCTGCACGTTTGGAGCCTGTGCTCTGCAACGGGAGAGGCCACAACAGTGAGAGGCCCACGTACTGCAAAAAACAAAACAAAACAAAACAAAACAAAACATACTCCTTGCCTTCCTGGAGTTTA
Organism: Mesoplodon bidens; assembly: GCF_964165515.1. Taxonomy (NCBI): domain Eukaryota; kingdom Metazoa; phylum Chordata; class Mammalia; order Artiodactyla; family Ziphiidae; genus Mesoplodon; species Mesoplodon bidens. The sequence continues at coordinate 12,761,521 of NC_138181.1, read as the reverse complement.
TATTCTTTTTTTTTTTTTATTTTTGTATTTTTAATGACTGAAACAAGACAGACCTAAAACCGCAGCTTCTGAAAGAACCATTTGTTCTTGCCGGTCTTGTATCTCTCCTCAAACTTGACCTTGGCCTCTCGTCGGGCCTTGCGTTTGAGAGCAGGGTCTCTGAAGACATCCTTGTTGACAACAGTTTTGTCCAAGGGGATATCCACAGAGTACCTTGTAGGCATGAGGTGATTATAATTATAAACTTTCACGAAAGACTTGATCTTTGACCTCTTGGCAATTTTCTTCTTGCCCATGGCAGCTGTCACTTTGCGGGGATAGCGATCAATTCCAGCCACCAGAACGTGGCTGTAGGGTCCGTCTGAGGTGCCATCATCAATGTTCTTTATGATGACCGCTTTGCGTCCGGAGTAGCGACCGGCCAGGACCAGCACCACCTTTCCGGGTTTCATGAATTTGCCCATGTCGGCAGCAACCTCTCCGGACTACAGCAGAAGAAGAACCTGGAGTTTATATTCTTAAACATCGAAGGAAATTTCAGGTAGAGGTAAGTAATGTGAAGTGAGTAAAGCAGAGCATTGCACAGGAAGTAACAGGAGAGGTGCTGGGTGCTTCTTTACTGAGGGAGGGGGCCATGTGGGGACCTGGAGGGAAGAGTGTGCCAGGCAGAGGGGATGCCGTGCAAAAGCCCTGGGGTGGAAGAGCAAGGTGTGTTACCCTGGATGTGGAAGAACTAGGAGAGACTATGGTTAGTGTAACTGTAGTTTAATGAACAAGGGGGAAAGTCAAAGGCAGCACAATCAAATGTCCACTTAGAGAAGGCATCAGAGGACTTTTGGTAAATTATTTATACTGAAAAATAAGAGAAAACAGTTGTCCCCAACCCTGAAGCTATGTAGTAGAGTAGAGAGAATTCCAAACCGGGAGTCAGGAGACCCCAAGTTATCTGGTCAGATGAGTTAATTTCTTTGAGCCTTCCTTTCCACTTCAGTAAAATCAAAAATGATACCTACTTTAAGGGTTTTGATGAGAATTAAATGCGACAGTGTACATAAAAATACCAGCATGTTGTTTGGCACATTCGGTGCTCAAACACTGGGAGCTACCACAATGAGACACACTACACCCCTATGAGAATGGCCCTAATCCAGAACACTGACACCACCAAATGATGGTGAGGATGTGGAGCAACAGGAACTCCTGTTCACTGCTGGTGGGAATACAGAATGGGACAGCCATTTTGGAAGAGAGTTTGGTAGTTTCTAACAAAACTAAACATACTCTGACCATACAGTCCAGGAATCATGCTCTTTGGTATTTACCCAAAGGAGTTGAAAAGTTATGTCCACAAAAAAACCCAGGATGTTTACAGTAGCTTTATTCATAAATGCCAAAACCTGGAAGCAACCAAGATGTCCTTTAGTATGTGAATGATCAATAAACTCTGGGGTATCCAGACAATGGAATATTACTCAGCACTAAAAAGAAATGAGCTATCAAGCCATGAAAATACACAGAGGAGGCTTAGATGCATATTACTAAGTGAGAGAATATCTGAAAAGGCAACACACTGTATGATTCCAACTATATGACATTCTGGGACAGAAAAAACTAGGAGACAGTAAAATGATCAGTGGTTGCCAGGGGTTGGGGCAGGGAAGGATGAACATACAGAGTACAGAGGATTTTTAGGGCAGTGGAACTACTCTGTGTGATACTATAATGATGAATACATGTCATTATACATTTGTCCAAACCCATGGGGAAATCAAAGAAATCAAACAAATAGAATGCACAACACCAGGAGTGAACTGTCATGTAAACTATGGACTTCGGGTGATAATAGCATGTCAATGTAGATTACCAGTTATAACACATGTACCACTCTGGTGGGGGATGTTGATGATGGGGAAGCTGTGCATGTGCGGGGGCGGAGGGTCCATGGGAAATCTTTGTACCTTCCTCTCAATTCTGCTGTGAACCTAAAACTGCCCTAAAGAAAGTCTTAAAAAATAATAAAAAGCCTGGCCATTATGGGATCTTGGGCAAGTTACTCACATAAAAGAGAAAACTATCATTTATTGAGTACCAGCCTATGGCAGGCCCTGCGCTGGGCATTGTTTGTGGGTTTTATCTGCTTGCCCATTTGTGCAGCGAGGGGGCAGGACCAGGTGATACCCAAGATCCCTCCAGCTTGGACCATCAGGAGGGGCTGTGGTGAGACCACCGAGGCAGGGAGACGAAGGTCATTCCAAGGAGACTCAGGACAAGTGCAGAACCACAGAGGGCCTGAGACACAGGGCTCTGCAAACATTCCCCAGAAATCCACAGGACCCTTTGGGGCCTTTCAGAGATTCCTGGAGCACAGCACTATGTCATGGTGCATGGTGCCGTGTCCTGAGCTGAGATCTGCCTTGTCTGATAATATGGGGCTCCAGGAATTTACTTTTCCATCTCCCTCCATGAAGGCATTAGGACCAGATGGCAAAGATCCAGAGGAATCAGCACCATGAGTGCCCTTCCCTCTCCATGCTGTCACCGTCATGCCATACCCATGTCTTTTTCACCCCAGAGGAAGCAGCTACCGTGAACACCAGTGGGGAGTTTGTTGATGAGGACAGCAGGTGACCTGATGTGCCAGAAGCCTCCTTTAGCTCCAGTGTCCACATTGTTCCATCCTCCTGACCTCAAAAATGAGTCTTTCATGGACTTCCTACATGTATGGAATCTAGGGAGACCGTGCCTTGGCAGGGAGATGGCACTGTCAATGACCTGAGGATTCAGAGACCTTGCAAGATCATTTAAATTCTTATGAAGTGATTTCTTTGATTTCCCCATGGGCTTGTGGGCATGTGCTGATTTGCAGGCCTTGCCCAGGACGAGAAGCTTTTCTCATACTTGCAACCGTAGAAGTAGCAATGGTCACGGTTCTCATTTTCTGAGCCTCTAACGGGTCTCCAGCCCTATGCATATTTAATTCTCACACATATTTATTCTCGTTGAAGCCTCCTACAATAACCATTTGCAGATGAGGAACCTGAGATGGGGAAGTATTCTGTCCAAGGTCATCAGGCATATAAATATGGGAACAAAAACTGGAACCCAGGCCTGTCTGAATCCAAAACCCAAATTCTTTCTGCTGTGCCCCTGTTGCCTCTCCAAATACAATAAAAAGCTTTCACCAAGCTCAAAGCCGTGGAGGTGGGCTTATTTCCCAAGATGTTGCAGAGCAAGGAGGGGCAGGCAGAGGCCAAGCTGGCCCTGCAGGAAGACTTTGTGTCAAGTCCCTCATGGGAACGTGCCTCAAGCCCAGAACTTAGCCCCCTGAACTGAGAAACAGAGACCTTGGCCTTACTCCCCAAGCAAACTATTTCCTGGGTGTCAAAAACTGTTATTAGTTCAGCCAACTCCAATTAGCCTTCATTTGTCTTTGTCTTTCTTGTTTAGGGCAAGGCCCGGCTGGGGGGTCCCAGGAGCTTTCTCACCAGGAGAAATCACCTTCCTTCCTCTGGTCCTGTCCCTTTCTTCCCACAGGAAGTGTCCTGGGTTTATTTCCATGGAAACCGGGGGGTGGGGGTGGGGAGCAGGAAGGAAATTCCTTCACTCCTTCTGCTTTCCCCAAACCCAGGGAAAGTGATGTTCCTCCTCTACCCCAGGCCCCAGGGCTTCTCCCCTGCTCTTTGCTTCCCCAGCTTCCACAAAAGAGGCTGTGGGTGAAGGTTTTTCTATTTAATTTCATTTTTCATCATCTTTACCCCTTTTGGATGGTTCACGTCTGAGGGTCTTGGTGGTTTAACTGGCCAATCAGATTTCATTATGAGCCCAAGTAGTTCTTATCATTAAACCTGTAATTCATTTCTTCTGTGTTTCATAAAATATGAAATATTACCATTCTCTAGGAGCTTGAAGAGAGCAGGGATGCTCCATTAAGTCCAACACTGCTCCTCCAGAAGAGGCCGTAATTATATGCAGACTTTTTTTCTAACAGCTAAGTTTCTACTTGCGGATGCTAACAAAAGAAATAAGCTTTTAATCCAAACGTAATTAATATGAATTACCTCTCCAGTACACCCTGGCTTTGCACCATTAAACTTAATTTTTGTTTTGCATGATAATTGTGTTATCATTACCGTTTATAGGAGAACTCAGGGACCCTCACTGTGTTTTCAGTCAAGACTAAAGGGACTGGAGGGGACTTCCCTCCCCTCTGCCAGCCAGGAGGCTGTTGGCCAGCCTTCCTGACACATCCCGTGGCTTAGGGAGCCTGGGGTCCTGGCGATATAGCCAGTGGGATAGCAGGATAACTCCCCCCAACAGTAAAAGGAAACAGATTCCTACTGACCCCGTGGAGGATTTGCCACCTGGGAGACAGGCTCAGTCGAGGCTACTAATTATTAGATGGTCATCGTAACCATAAGCATCAGCGTCAGCATCATGGCCGTCACCATCATCATTATTATCATAATTGTTATTATTGCTCCTAACTCTAATGAGTACCACTCACTTTCTTGGCAGCATGCTCCAGCTACTCTGCTATTGGTTATTTCTCCCAAAGATCTGGGGATCCTGGGCTGAATTCTTTAAGTGAAACCCCAGAAAATTGCAGACTGAGCACCAAAGTCCTGGGTTTCATGCAAGTTTCCATTCAAGACCCTGTTAGAGTCCATCTTCCTCCCTCTCTCCTCCCCATGTGCCTCAGTCTCCCTCACCCACTCTATAAGGAAGATTCATATTTTTATAAATCTGAGAAGGAAGCTAATACCTTGGGAGCGAGGCAATACATTTATATGTTGTCATCCCATCATTAATTATAGAGTCATTGCATATCTATTATGGACTAGGTACTATGAGAAATAATGCGTACACACACATGCGTGCGCGCATGCGCGTGCGCACACACAAACTGACCCCTGCCATCAAAGAATTTACAGTCTCATTGAGGGAGGAATATAGATGCCCAAATGTTTTAAAAAGGAGAGGAAATAAATAACAGCACAAAACAACAGTATCAAAGATGGCAAATGGAGCACCTGCCAATGTGAGCATCACTAATGGTGCAAAAGGGTGAGAGCCAGCAAAGGTGCTCAGGGAAGACTTAGTGTAGGAACAGGAGCCTGGGCTGGCCTTTGAACGTGGGGCAGGACTTGCAGCGGTCATGGAGCAGAAGCAGGTGGAGGGCAGTGGGCGCAGTCCTGGAGGGAGGACCACACAGAGCATCGTCCAGGACAGTAAGGGAATCAAACTCGCCACGGCAGAGGATCGCCGTGGAGAAGCAGGAAGAGACAGGCTGGAAAGGTCATTCGGAGTCAGAATGTGGAGACTCCTGAACACCAGACCAGGTCATGGGGAGACGCAGAATCAGTTTTCAATGGGAAGAGGGGGTTGGTTTACAGGAAGTGGCATCTTCAGATGGTCAGTCTGGGGGCACCTGCAGGAGGGTCAGACGAGGGAGTGTCTGAGGCCAAGGAGGCCAGAGAACCATGGCTACGGTGAGCAGCGGGGAGGGGGTCTGCTCGGATGGGACAGAAAGAACTGGAAGGGAGAAATGCCTAAAGGAGAACCAAGGGACTTGGTAAGAGAAAAAAAGAGAATAGCGGATGGAATCCATGGGAACTCACAAGATTTACCAGAAATAATCACTCTAGGTCTACCACAGAGCCTTCAAAACATAACGCACAGTGCCTCGCACAGGGCAAGCACTCGTGACTATTGGCTTTTGTTAACCATGATTAGTATTAGTACTTCTACTAATTTTAGTCTTATTTTACTAATTTTAGTCTTATTTGATCATCCCAGAGTCCCTGTGGAATTGTCCGGGGTAGCTCTGTTACATATATTACATAGCTGGGCAAGCAAAATCCCTGAGAGATGAAGGACTTATCAAAACATTGTCTTTTTTTCCAGTGGCCAAAGCAACAACCATTGCTCTTTAGACTCTTTCCTCAACCATATTCTTTTTTTGAAAAATCACAGTGACAATAAAAAAACAGCACCCAGGCCAGACCCTCCAAGCCATGACAAAACCAAGAGTGTTGTCACACACAGATGCCACGCCAGGAAATGGTGGCCCTTAATTCTCAACATGCTTTCTTTTCTCAGGGGGTCGGGGGGAGTGGAGCTTTGAAATACTATTCTTTAAGGACACTGGATCACCATGACATGGGCCCCGTTTTACTTGTCAACCCAACAATTTGGATATTGTGTTGCTCGCAGAGAAGTCTTGTTCTCAGGAAGACTTTTCTACGAATGGTCTTTATCAAACTCATCAATGGCCCAGGAGCTGTAAATAGGGGACACATTGTAAATTCACATAAAGTTTGATTTGACAAACTAGGTACTTGGTGCAAAACAGATCAAATGAAGTTCAGGAGTAGTCAGTGTAAAGTTTTAAACCTCTGAGAAGGGGTGGGGGAGTGATACGCTTAGATAAGTGGGGAAGAATTTAAAAAAATGGAATAAAGCATGAAAGAATAAAATCTCATAGGAATAGACCAGCCCAAGCAGAGTGAATAACAAGGTAGATGCGAATTGCAGAAAAGGTCTAATGCTTTGCTGTGTGCTGGGACTATGCCCACCATGTTATGTGTCTATTGAAAACAGTAAGTATGAAAGTTAGATGAGAAAATATGGGTAAAACAACATTGGTCCAGCAAGGAACCCTCTAAAGAGATGGATGGTCTGGAACATCCAGACCATCCATCTCTGGACCCAGCCCCAGCTGGGCATCCCATCTTGTTTGGAGCCGACCAGCTAAAGAGAAATGTGGAAGGAAAAGTGGTAGAAAGGGCTAGAGAGTAAGACCTGCGAAAAGACTTCAAGCCCCAGAATTATTTCATCCAGAGCAGAAAAGTCTAGAAGGAAGGGGATGAGTGGAGCTGAGTTGATTCAACAGTGGGTTTCAAGCCAATGAGAGGCTCTTACTCTCAGAGAATGGTGCCCAGCTGGTCCTCTCTGTGTCCTCGGAGGAGAAAAGGGCAAGGAACTGGTTTGACTCACTGCGGTAAGGACACGCTAACCCCAAATATGTCGCCTTGGAATGGTTGGCTTTAAAACCCGTGTAGAACAGGTTTCTTTTCTCCTGTTTCCTCACCTCTGTCTCTCCCATCCAGGAGAGCATTGGATTCTAGATGGTGAGTCTCATCAGCCAGATCTCCCTGAGACCTGTTATCCAAAATGCCCTGGAATACAGAGAATGGAAGGTCATCCCTCTGCCTCTGGGCGTCTCGACCATTTGAAACAGGCCTCTAAACTTAGTCGATATGGGCATTGCAACTCACCTATGGTGGATTCCAAAATATTTTTGGAATATTTTGGGCTTCCCTGGTGGTGCAGTGGTTAAGAATCTGCCTACCAACGCAGGCGACACGGGTTTGAGCCCTGGTCCGGGAAGATCCCACATGCCGCGGAGCAACTAAGCCCGTGCGCCACAACTACTGAGCCTGCGCTCTAGAGCCCTCAAGCCACAACTACTGAGCCCACGTGCCACAACTACTGAAGCCCGCGCGCCTAGAGCCCGTGCTCCGCAACAAAAGAAGCCACTGAAATGAGAAGCCCGCGCACCGCAACGAAGAGTAGCCCCCACTCGCCGCAGCTAGAGAAAACCCGCACTCAGCAAAGAAGTAAAAATCCAAAAATATCAGCACAGAGAGACACGCGATCATGTCCTAACACCTTTTAAAAGAAAAATCTTAAACTAAAGTCAGTGGGGTGGAAGATGGATGAGAAGGAAGATGCAGGATCCTTCCCAGAGGCCATAGGAAGAGCTACATGAGCCAGGGTAGCTCCTGGCCCTTGGGGACCAGAACTGGAGACTCATCCTCCCTTTATTCCTCTTGTCTGTATCTTCACATAGTTGTGGATGTGACCAGAGGAAGTGAAGGGCCTACGTGGTCCCAGCTTACCAACCCAAGAGGAAAGGGCCCCCGTCCCTCTCATAGCAGGAGTGGTTTTGTGTCTAAGTTAAATCAGCAGCCGTGAAATCCTGTCTGTTGATGCAGTGTCATCACTGGTCCCTCAGCACCAGGAAGCTCTGGGTATTGATGAAGAATCTGGTTTCTGGAGACAGAGGGTTTGGAACCATGCGCAGGTCACCTAACCTCTTTGTGGCTCTGTTTACTTATCTGTAAAATGGGGACAAGCGTAGTACGTACCTTTTGGAGTTGCTGTGAGGATTAAATAAGTCAATATGTGGAAAAGGCTCTAATCGTGGCTAGCACACCTTTAACTATTAGGGAGGTATTTGCTCATTTTTTTAAGACTGTTTCTTTTTAGTGGTGAAGAACTAGACTGATCCCAGATCCACATTCACACTATGACTGTCATTGTGCTATAACAAATTGCAGCCATCAGATTCTTTACTTATCAAATATCCTACTGGATTATATGGACATTTTATCCACTATGCAGAAAGCACAAATTCCGAATCTTACATGTCATCCGCTGCAGAAATACACAAACTTGCTTGGAGAGAGGCTTTTATACAGTTCTTTAATAAAATATATGCATGTTAAAGGATTTCTGGCAAAGACACACCAAAAAAAATGATTAAAAGAAATCTTTCACAGTCATTGCCACCCTGGTCCCTACTTGCATTTTGTCATTTTTTTTCTTCCCTGTATTCTGATGGACACTTTAATGTAATTATAACTGTTCAGTGTGTCACTACTTCCCAAAACTCTGTTCTGCTGAGCCTTAATGCTTGAGGCTGGTAACAGATGTTGGTTGGATTAAGGACTCTGGGGTGAAATAAGTTCAAAAAGCAAAAGGTTAAACCACAGAACTTCCCAGAACCCTCGGTGTTGATGTGCACACAGTCCTGAGAGGGGCACGGGATACCAAGCATTTCCCAAATACATTTGACACTGGAGTCATATTCCAAAAGAGACACTTTGCAAAAATGCTGCTCTACAACTTTGTATTCTGCTTATCATAAGCATGTCCATATTTTTCTTAAACTTTCTTCACATCCTTTTAAATCACTGCATAATAATCTATTAAGAAGTTACGCCTTAGATTCCTTAACCATTCTGCTACAGTTAGACATTTAGATTAATTTCAACTTTTTGCTAATCTAAATAAAGCTGCAACTAACATCTTTTTGCAGTGTAAGTTTTCCAAAACAATGGCAATGTGTTTAGGATTCATTTCTTAGGACAGATTTCCAGGAGGAGAATTTCTGGGTCAAAGGATATTCATGTTTCAAGTGCACAGTGCAAGGTGCCAATTTGTTTTTCAACAAGCCTGTATCCATTTACACTACCCAGCAGCGTGTGACAGTGCCCACACGCCACACCCAGAGCAAGGCGACTGGCCAAGATGCTAAAAGTGGGGCTGCCGACGGTTACTTTCATCGGCCTTCATTAGCAACACCTCTGGTGACAGCCCTTGAAGCTGTTAGATCTCATGCCAGCCCCTCTCCTCTCTCCGGCTTCTCTCTCTCCTCAAACAGATTCAGACATGCCTCTGGTTGTGTCATTTCTGAGCTACCTGCACAGAACAAAGCCCACCCGAACACCCCTGCCCCCTGACACTAAGGAGGCATCAAAGAGGTTCTCCTCCCAGTAGGTAAATGTTTAGCAATCAGCTCTTCGGGGCGGGTGGGGGGGAAGCCCTGATTGGTAGCATTTGCCGCTTTCTGCAGTATAAATACTCTCACTGTGGTTGATTTCAAGTGAACGACCTGCTGAAGTAATGTCACTGGACTTGAAGCTGGGAAGGGATGGACACCATGGGCTCTTGAGTCAGGAGGACAGCTCCAGACACTCCTACCCAGCTGCAGTTGCTGGCGCCCTGAGCTGCTCTCTTCTCTTCCCCCAGTGACTCCCCCCGTGTCTGGATGCTCCTGCACATCCAACCATACCCAGCATTCTCCTGAGCCCTGTGCTCACAGCCCCTGAGCTGCAGGGACATCTACGCTCATCCTACACTGGGGCTCCAGCCTGATTCACTTCAGAGGTCCATAGGCTTCAACTGTCAGGGACCCCAGCCCACTGATCCTTACCCCTAAGCCATCAACTCAAGCTGACCCCACTGTGCAGCCATCCCCCAAACCCCACCCTTTGGGCTCTGGACACAGAGTCTTGGACTATCTTTCCTCCAGCCGCACCCATCCCCAGCTCCTTACCTGTCCTCCACTTCCATACTAATCAAGTTCCTGACCTCCTTCTCTGCTTCCAGTTTTTCCACCCAGGATTTACTCCATGGATCTGATGACAAATCCAATGTTCACGTTCAGGAACCAAATTGGATGAGATTTTTAAATCGTTCCCTCTCTCTCTCTCTGGCTGTGGCAGAAACTCCCTCTGCCCTGCCACTGGCCTCTGCGCCAGGAACATGCATTTACTGACTGAGGATAGAATGGTCCCTGAACCCCATGGGAATTCCCTGGTCCCCTCCTAGCCCTCCACCCCCAGGACCTGACACTGTCCGCCATACTCTCTGAGTATGGTCAGAGAGTCTTAACTTCCAGGCTGGAGGCCAGCAGACTTCCATACTGAACTCTGAGCTGCAACACCTTGCTGTGTGCTCCATCCATCAGACTGGATAACCCATGACCGTCTATTCCAAAATTACAACTGGAAATCACCTCGTCCCCAGCTGCTGCCCAAGCCAGGCCAAGAGGGACGAGGTGGGGGCTGCCATTCCTAAAGCCTCTACAAGAAAGCACGTTCCCCACCGCAGCGTGCATTTCATCCTCCCGGTGAAAGCCCCCTCTGGCCCTACTGCTGACTCTTCCTCCCGTGGTCCTCCATATGGAAACCCTGACCATTCTCATGTTAGCCTCAGCTAGGATGAGTAAGCTAGGATTGCAGAAGAAGACGGCAAAACTGAAAAACGTAAGAGGAAAAGGAAAAGGGAAGAAAATGAAACGGCAAAATGGAAAGGAACCGTAGAAGGTACCAAAGGATGAGAGAATGCATTACGTTCTCCAACATTCCGTGGGATTTCCAGACCCTAGAAAACATAAATAACGCCTTCTACCTAAACACAGAGAAATGGATGGATTACTTTGAAGACCCCTACCAGGATCCCCATTTCAGCCAACTGCATTGTTACCCCATCCAAACATGCGTATGAAATAGTTAACAGTAATCACCCTGAGATGAAACAGGGAGGGTGCCTGACAGTGTTACAAGGAAGCATATGGATCCCCATATTTTCTCCAAAGGCAAAAATCTATTCTAAGCTTGGATGCAATCTGGAAGTTACTCTTCCCCCAAAACGAGTCGAGCTCAAACCCCTTCACCCTGTCACAGTGCAGGGCCCTCTGCTGAATACGGGAGCAGAAAGCAGGGAATAGGCAGTGAGAAACAGAAAGTAGGATCATTCAAATAGAAATCCCATATAAAGTAAAGCCAGTAGTTGGCATTTGGCTGATCATATCGGAGGAAGCGCCCTTCCTAAGGGGTATCGCTGAGAGAGATTCTTAAGTGAACCTGGAGGAATTGCATAAACAGAGACAGAGGACCTTCTCTGGGTAGTAATAAGGACCTTAATACAAGAAACATGGTATCGCAACCCAAACCACCGGGGGCCAAGTACAGCACAAAGCACAGGAGGAGGAAAAAAAATAGGATAACCTGGAAAAAAGAAAAAGAGAGGGTAAATCATAATAATAACTATCCCCTCCTCTGCATCCCCAGCCACACATGGTTTGGTTAATTCCTTAATGAGGTTGGATTGTAATTAATATCAGAACTACACTGTGTCATCATTGCCTATAATTGAGTTAGCCATAGACCAAATCAAAGAGAGTTTGCATTCTATAGTGTGAGTTTTCAATTCATCTTTTTGGGAGCGGGGAGCGTGCTTCATAAAGTCTTTTGATAAAAAGCATCTCCAGGAACAAACGTATATCAGATGGATCTTTGGATATTACATTCAAGACAATGATGCTCAGAAGTGCCAGAGCCCGCAGCTGCATCTCTTACACACTTCTGCTTTAAACAGGTTTATTCCTACCCAGTAGTCCAGCCCAGAGAAGGCACAGCTACTGGCTGATCCAAAACCTGACTTAGTTAAAGTCCTCTCTTGGTCCTCTGGTTGCTGGGCCCTCACGTGGGCTCTGTGGGCTGTTTCCATGGGTCCCTGACCCCTCACTTCTAGAGGCTGCAAATCCTCAACCTGTATCTCTCTCATTCTACTTTCTCCACCACATCTCCAGGGACCTAAAAGCTCTTTTCACTCCCTTCTTAGCTCTCAAAGTGCGAACCATGAGCCATTGATGGTCATAGAGTTTAGCAGAGGAAGAACTACAGGTCTCCAGCTGCTCCCACATGCAAACCACATTCAGTTCATGGAACTTGGACTTCTACATGATGCAGTCTTTGCTGGGGGCAGAGGGCAGAGAGGTTGAGGTGGTAGGCGGTCTGCAGTGAACTGAGGAGGTTTGGGTTGTGGGGAAGGCTGGCCACATGCAGGAGCCCTTCCTCCATCTCCCAGTTCTTCCCACCAGCCCTGGGAAGCCCTGGCTGCTGTCCTGGAGCTGCTGTTCATTCCTCCAGCCGCTGTTTTCTTTACCGGCACCCCCCTTCCCTCAGTCCTACACCTTACTCCCCGGAGGGGCCAGCAGAATCCTTCCCAGGGGCATAGGGCTTTATCAAAGGCAAGGAGACTTCTTTAAAGCCAAATTAATTCATTAATTTAGGAGAGACCTCTAACTCTCCCTTCTTTTTTTTTTTTTTTTTTTTTTTTTTTTGCGGTACGCGGGCCTCTCACTGTTGTGGCCTCTCCCGTTGTGGAGCACAGGCTCCGGACGCGCAGGCTCAGCGGCCATGGCCCACGGGCCCAGCCGCTCCGCGGCATGTGGGATCTTCCCGGACCGGGGCACGAACCCGTGTCCCCTGCATCGGCAGGTGGACTCTCAACCACTGCGCCACCAGGGAAGCCCTAACTCTCCCTTCTTAACTCAGCTGCCCTGGACCCTTTCCCTCTTTGCGCTCTAAGTTCCTCCTTCCCTCCCCATCCATCAGACTCACCATCCATTGACTTTTTGCCCAGAATCCCTCCCTCCTGTCCTGCCCTCCCTGCAGCATGGGGTCCGGGTGGCTGAGGTTCAGAGCTCAGATTCCCGGAAGCTGCTCATCATTATCTAAACGGCAAACCCCCGACCCCGTCCCCTCCAGCTTCATCACCCTCTGGAACAGTCTAAAGTTTAAACCGTTGACCTCCTTCAGGAACCACCAGGCAAGCAGCTAACCATGCCCCCACACCCCCCACTAGCTTTAGAGGGAACCAAGAGCCTTAGAGAAAATGCTGGATGCATGGCTCCCCCAGGACCCATGCATCCACCAACCTCTCACCCCTCGGAGCATCCTCTAGCACCACCAGGAGGAATCTACCAGAGAGGCAGAAACACCCCCTTCTGCCCCCATCCCCAGCCTCCTGTCCCCTCTGCCAGCTTTCCAAGGCCACCCTTCGACAGAGTGAGTGACACTAAAAACAGCAGCTCTTCCCCTCCCACTCTACCTCCCGCACAGGCTCACTGATAGTAATGGGCCAGGACACTTTTATTATCATTATTAATTAGCACTTTCAAGCAATGGAATTAAATCAATATGGTGGACTGAAACTAATTTTAACAAGCCATTGAGATCAATCATTGGGACTTTTATCTACATAAATGCCACTAAACTCAGCTCGTTAGTGTAACATTAGCTGGGAAGAAAAAGAAGGGAGACTGGCGGGGTTTTAATTAGGAAGACATAAACCGAGCCACAATTTTTCTTCTTTGATTTGCTTTTAATCTCGTCTGCAAAGCTCTTCTGGTGTTGCCTAGGCTGATGTTTAGTCCCAGGCCACTTCCGCGGGAAGGGGAGGGGCGCGTGAGGAGAAGCCAAGGGCAAGCAGAGAGGGATGCTCGGATGGGATGGTCCTTTGCCCGGGCTCATCCCAGGAGGAGCCTGGGCTGCCCCCTGCAGCCCCTAAATCTGAAGTCTCAGATTCCCATCATCAGCACCGACCACCACTCCCTCTGTGTTCACCTCTGCTTAGCATTTATTCATGTCCGCATGATATGAAAATTATTTATGTCCAATAAATAATTGGATGAGAATGTGGATGGAAAGAAACAGACCAATGCCTCACACAGTTCTAAGCTCGAAGAGCAGTTAATGATTATTCCAACTCGCCATCCTTTTCTTCATCCTTACAACAATTTGAATGTAAGGATTTGAATGGTACATTATATTTTCAAAGTCCTTTCACATGTGTCATCTTACTTTTCACTGACAACCTAATAGAGAAGGAAACTGGCAACAAACAGATACAGTCACTTTCTTAAGGTTGCAAATTACAAAGTTGGGACTCAAATCCAGGTTTTCTCCCATGGTCTACTGTCCTTTCTTTATAAAATATCTCCCTATCTAAAAAACATCAGGCAAAGCCCCCAAAGCCTGCTATTTTGTTTAATTACACTTTTCAACTATTTGTCAATTTTGAAATGTTGGCACATTCTCAAGTCCCTTCCACACCCCACCACTTACTAGTCATGCTAATAAGATGCCCTGATTTTTCAAAGCCCTGGATCAGAAAATGAACCCACTTTCTCAACGGTGACTGATAAAGACGGGCCAGAACTCTGAGAGCTGGCCACATTTTCTACATCCTTTGGGCCTTTCTGCCAGGTACCTTGTCCCGGAAGTGATCCATCATTACAGCATCCCCTAAAGAACAGGAGGAGCAGGCTGTGTTAGGATGGGCCTCAGACACCAAAGGCAGCATCGGGGGTACCTCCCTTTGCCTGTCTATTCTTGTGTGCTATGGAGAGTTCTCAAGTCGCAGAAGCTTGGGAAAAAATGAGTTTATGTGAGAGTCCCAGATCTTGTTGCTATTACACCAAGAAGTAGCTAAAACCGAACAGCTTCCTCTCTGGAGACTCACCATATCTGGATCCCCCCCAAAACAGACAATGGGAAGCGATAGGGTTTGAGGGTAGAATCCCTGACACAGGTTGACCTGTGTTACCCCCCAGCTCTCTAGTGAACTGTCCATAGTTCCAAGAGCAACCCAGTCATTACTTCTCAGTTCCAACTTTCACCTCAGGGCTATATTTTGACTCAGAAACTAAACATTTCAATGGCCCTTGAGACTTCTCACTGAAACAAACCCATTGCCATCCCCTCCCCTCACTGTCTCCCTGACCTTATCAAAAATGTCTTAGAGTGTGATAGGAGGCAAGGACATGCTTCAGGACCCCGGAGGAAGATGGCGGAAGAGTAAGACGCGGAGATCACCTTCCTCCCCACAGATACATCAGAAATTCATCTACACGTGGAACAACTCCTACAGAACACCTACTGAACGCTGACAGAAGACCTCAGACCCCCCAAAAGGCAAGAAGCTCCCCACATACCTGGGTAGGGCAAAGGAAAAAAAGAATAAACAGAGACAATAGGATAGGGACGGGACCTGCACCAGTGGGAGGGAGCCGTGAAGGGGGGAAGGTTTCTACACACTACAAGCCCCTTCGCGGGCGGAGACTGCAGGTGGCGGAGGGGGAAAGCTTCGGAGTAGCGGAGGAGAGCACAGCAACAGGGGTGCGGAGGGCAAAGCGGAGAGATTCTGGCACAGAGGACCGGTGCCCTCAGGCACACACCAGCCCGAGAGGCTTGTCTGCTCGGCCGCCGTGGCGGGCGGGGCTGGGAGCTGAGGCTCGGGTATCGGCTTTCAGTCGGAGCGCAGGGAGAGGACTGGGGCTGGCGGCAGGAAGAGAGCCTGAAGGGGTTAGTGCACCACGGCTAGCCCGGAGGGAGTCCGGGGAAAGGGTCTGGAGCTGCTGAAGAGGCAAGAGACTTTTTTCCCTTTTGTTTCCTGGTGCGCGAGGAGAGGGCATTAAGAGGGCTGCTTGGGGAAGCGCCGGAGACAGGCACGAGCCGCGGGTAAGGCACGGACCTCGGAGACGGGCGTGGGCCGCCGCCGCCGCCGCGGCCCGCCGCCCGCCGCCGCGGCCCGCCGCCCGCCGCCGCGGCCCGCCGCCGCCGCCGCCACCGCCGCCCGCCGCGGCCCGCCGCCGCCGCCGCCGCCGCGGCCCGCCGCCGCCGCCGCTGCCGCCGCCGCCGCGGGGCCTGTGTGCGAGCGCGGGTCACTGTCCGCCCCGCCTTCCGGGGGGCCTGTGCACCCCGCCACTGCCGGGGTCCCCGAGACCCGGGGACGGCTTTCCCGGGAAAGCGCACGGAGCGCCACGGGCTGCTGCAACGTCACGCCGGCCTCTGCCGCCGCAGGCCCGCCCCACACTGCGCGCCCCTCCCTCCCCTCTGCCTGAGTGAGCCAGAGCCCCCGAATCAGCGGCTCCTTTAAACCCGTCCTGTCTGAGCGAAGAACGGACGCCCTCCGGCGACCTACGCGCAGAGGCGGGGCCAGGTCCAAGGCTGAGACCCGGGAGCTGTGAGAGCAGAGGCAGGGAAATCTCTCTGTGCAGCCTCGGAGGCAGCGGATTAAAGCTCCACGGTCCATTTGATGTGCCCTGCGTCTGTGGAGTGCATGAATGGACAGCGAATCATCCCAAATTGAGGAAGTGGACTTTGAGGACAAGATTTAAGACTTTCCCCCCTTTTCCTCTTTTTACAACGAATTATTCCAAATTAAGGAGGTGGACTTAGAGAGCAAGATTTCAGACTTCTCGCCCTTTTCCTCTTTTTACAACGAATTATCCCAAATTGAGGAGGTGGACTTGGAGAGCAAGATTTTTGATTTTTCCCCCTGCTCTCTTTTTGTGAATGTGTATGTGTAATCTTCTGTGTAAGATTCTCTCTGTATAGCTTTGCTTCCACCATATGTCTCAGGGTTCTATCGGTCCGTTTTTTTTTTTTTTTTTTTCAATAATTACTTTCTAATTTTAATAACGCTACTATATTTCATACTTTATTCTATTTTACTTTACCTGCTCTTTCTTTTTTTCCTACTCTCCCTTCCTCCCTCCCTCCCTCCGCTCCTCCTTTCCTTCTTTCTTTTTCTTTCCTCCCTCCCACCCTTCTTCTTTCCACTTTCTTTTTCTTTCCTTCCTCCCTCCCTCCTGTCTTTCTTCCTTTCCTTCCTCCCTCCCTCCCTCCTTTCTTTCCTTCTTTCTTTCCATCCTTCCTCCCTCCCTCCCTCCCTCCTTTCTTTCTTCCTTCCTTCCTTCCTTCCTTTCTTCCCTTCTTCCTTTCTTTCCCTCTCTCTTTCTTTCTTCTACTAATTCTTTCTTTCTACTTTTTCTCCCTGTTACTCTGAGCCGGGTGGATGAAAGGCTCTTGGTGCTGCAGCCAGGAGCCAGTGCTGTGCCTCTGAAGTGGGAGAGCCAACTTCAGGACACGGGTCCACAAGAGACCTCCCAGCTCCACATAATATCAAGCAGCGAAAATCTCCCAGAGATCTCCATCCCAACACCAGCACCCAGCTTCAGTCAACGACCAGCAAGCTACAGTGCAGGTCACCCTATGCCAAGCAACTAGCAAGGCAGGAACACAACCCCACCCATTAGCAGAGAGGCTACCTAAAAACATAATAAGGCCATAGGCACCCCAAAACACACCACCAGACGTGGACCTGTCCACCAGAAAGACAAGATCGAGCCTCAACCACCAGAGCACAGGAATTAGTCCCCCCCACCAGGAAGCCTACACAACCTACTGAAACAACCTTAGCCACTGGGGTCAGACACCAAAAACAACGGGAACTACGAATCTGCAGCCGGCAAAAAGGAGACCCCAAACACAGTAACATAAGCAAAATGAGAAGGCAGAAAAACACACAGCAGGTGAAGGAGCAAGATAAACACCTACCAGACCTAACAAATGAAGAGGTAATAGGCAGTCTACCTGAAAAAGAATTCAGAATAATGATAGTAAAGCTGATCCAAGATTCTATTTCCATGATCCATAATCTTGGAAATAGAATAGACAACATGCAAGAAACAGTTAACAAGGACCTAGAAGAACTAAAGATGAATCAAGCATCGATTAAAAACACAATAAATGAAATGAAAAATACTCTAGATGGGATCAATAGCAGAATAACTGAGGCAGAAGAACGGATAAGTGAGGTGGAAGATAAAATAGTGGAAATAACTGATGCAGAGCAAAATAAAGAAAAAAGAATGAAAAGAACAGAGGAGAGTCTCAGAGATCTCTGGGACAACATTAAACGCACCAACATTCGAATTATAGGGGTTCCAGAAGAAGAAGAGAAAAAGAAAGGGACTGAGAAAATATTTGAAGAGATTATAGTTGAAAACTTCCCTAATTTGGGAAAGGAAATAGTTAATCAAGTCCAGGAGGCACAGAGAGTCCCATACAGAATAAATCCAAGGAGAAATACACCAAGACACATATTAATCAAACTGTCAAAAATTAAACACAAAGAAATCATATTAAAAGCAGCAAGGCAAAAACAACAAATAACACACAAGGGAATCCCCATAAGGTTAACAGCTGATCTCTCAGCAGAAACCCTACAAGCCAGAAGGGAGTGGCAGGACATAATTAAAGTGATGAAGGAGAGAAACCTGCAACCTAGATTACTCTACCCAGCAAGGATCTCATTCAGATTTGATGGAGAAATTAAAACCTTTACAGACAAGCAAAAGCTGAGAGAGTTCAGCACCACCAAACCAGCTTTACAACAAATGCTAAAGGAACTTCTCTAGGCAAGAAACACAACAGAAGGAATATACCTACAATAACGAACCCAAAGCAATTAAGGAAATGGGAATAGGAACATACATATCAATAATTACCTTAAATGTAAATGGACTAAATGCTCCCACCAAAAGACACAGAGTGGCTGAATGGATACAAAAACAAGACCCATATATATGCTGTCTACAAGAGACCCACTTCAGACCTAGAGACACATACAGATTGAAAGTAAAGGGATGGAAAAAGATATTCCATGCAAATGGAAATCAAAAGAAAGCTGGAGTAGCAATTCTTATATCAGACAAAATAGACTTTAAAATAAAGACTATTAGAAGAGACAAGGAAGGACACTACATAACGATAAAGGGATCGATCCAAGAAGAAGATATAACAATTGTAAATATTTATGCACCCAACATAGGAGCACCTCAATACATAAGGCAAATACTAACAGCCATAAAAGGGGAAATCGACAGTAACACAATCATAGTAGGGGACTTTAACACCCCACTTTCACCAATGGACAGATCATCCAAAATGAAAATAAATAAGGAAACACAAGCTTTAAATGATACATTAAACGAGATGGACTTAGTTGATATTTATAGGACATTCCATCCAAAAACAACAGAATACACATTTTTCTCAAGTGCTCATGGAACATTCTCCAGGATAGATCATATCTTGGGTCACAAATCAAGCCTCGGTAATTTTAAGAAAATTGAAATTGTATCAAGTATCTTCTCCGACCACAATGCTATGAGACTAGACATCAATTACAGGAAAAGATGTGTAAAAAATACAAACACATGGAGGCTAAACAATACACTACTCAATAACGAAGTGATCACTGAAGAAATCAAAGAGGAAATTAAAAAATACCTAGAAACAAATGACAATGGAGACACGACGACCCAAAACCTATGGGATGCAGCAAAAGCAGTTCTAAGGGGGAAGTTTATAGCAATACAATCCCACCTTAAGAAACAGGAAGCATTTCGAGTAAACAACCTGACCCTGCACCTAAAGCAATTAGAGAAAGAAGAACAAAAATACCCCAAAGCTAGCAGAAGGAAAGAAATCATAAAGATCAGATCAGAAATAAATGAAAAAGAAATGAAGGAAACGATAGCAAAGATCAATAAAACTAAAAGCTGGTTCTTTGAGAAGATAAACAAAATTGACAAACCATTAGCCAGACTCATCAAGAAAAAAAGGGAGAAGACTCAAATCAATAGAATTAGAAATGAAAAAGGAGAAGTAACAACTGACACTGCAGAAATACAAAAGATTATGAGAGACTACTATAAGCAACTCTATTCCAATAAAATGGACAACCTGGAAGAAATGGACACATTCTTAGAAATGCACAACCTGCCAAGACTGACTCAGGAAGAAATAGAAAATATGAATAGACCAATCACAAGCACTGAAATTGAAACTGTGATTAAAAATCTTCCATCAAACAAAAGCCCAGGACCAGATGGCTTCACAGGTGAATTCTATCAAACATTTAGAGAAGAGCTAACACCTATCCTTCTCAAACTCTTCCAAAATATAGCAGAGGGAGGAACACTCCCAAACTCATTCTACGAGGCCGACATCACCTTGATACCAAAACCAGGCAAGGATGTCACAAAGAAAGAAAACTACAGGCCAATATCACTGATGAACATAGATGCAAAAATCCTCAACAAAATACTAGCAAACAGAATCCAACAGCACATTAAAAGGATCATACACCATGATCAAGTGGGGTTTATCCCAGGAATGCAAGGATTCTTCAATATACGCAAATCAATCAATGTAATACACCATATTAACAAGTTGAAGGAGAAAAACCATATGATCATCTCAATAGATGCAGAGAAAGCTTTCGACAAAATTCAACACCCATTTATGATAAAAACCCTGCAGAAAGTAGGTATAGAGGGATCTTTCCTCAACATAATAAAGGCCATATATGACAAACCCACAGCCAACATTGTCCTCAATGGTGAAAAACTGAAACCATTTCCACTAAGATCAGGAACAAGACAAGGCTGCCCACTCTCACCACTCTTATTCAACATAGTTTTGGAAGTTTTAGCCACAGCAATCAGAGAAGAAAAGGAAATAAAAGGAATCCAAATTGGAAAAGAAGAAGTAAAGCTGTCACTGTTTGCAGATGACATGATACTATACATAGAGAATCCTAAAGATGCTACCGAAAAACTAGTAGAGCTAATCAATGAATTTGGTAAAGTAGCAGGATATAAAATTAATGTACAGAAATCTCTGGCATTCCTATACACTAATGATGAAAAATCTGAAAATGAAATCAAGAAAACACTCCCATTTACCATCGCAACAAAAAGAATAAAATATCTAGGAATAAACCTACCTAAGGAGACAAAAGACCTGTATGCAGAAAACTATAAGACACTGATGAAAGAAATTAAAGATGATACAAATAGATGGAGAGATATACCATGCTCCTGGATTGGAAGAATCAATATTGTGAAAATGACTCTACTACCGAAAGCAATCTACAGATTCAATGCAATCCCTATCAAACTACCAATGGCATTTTTCACAGAACTAGAACAAAAAATTTCAAAATTTGTTTGGAAAAACAAAAGGCCCCGAATAGCTAAAGCAATCTTGAGAACGAAAAACGGAGCTGGAGGAATCAGGCTCCCTGACTTCAGACTATACTACAAAGCTACAGTAATTAAGACAGTCTGGTACTGGCATAAAAACAGAAAGATAGATCAGTGGATCAGGATAGAAAGCCCAGAGATAAACCCACGCACATATGGCCAACTTATCTTTGATAAAGGAGCCAGGAATGTACAGTGGAGAAAGGACAGCCTCTTCAATAAGTGGTGCTGGGAAAACTGGACAGGGACATGTAAAAGTTTGAGATTAGATCATTCCCTAGCACCATACACAAAAATAAGCTCAAAATGGATTAAAGACTTAAATGTAAGGCCAGAAACTATCAAACTCTTAGAGGAAAACATAGGTAGAACACTCTATGACATAAATCACAGCAAGATCCTTTTGGACCCACCTCCTAGAGAAATGGAAATAAAAACAAAGATAAACAAATGGGACCTAATGAAACTTCAAAGCTTTTGCACAGCAAAGGAAACCATAAAGAAGACCAAAAGACAACCCTCAGAATGGGAGAAAATATTTGCAAATGAAGCAACTGACAAAGGATTAATCTCCAAAATTTATAAACAGCTCATGCAGCTCAATAGCAAAAAAACAGACAACCCAATCCAAAAATGGGCAGAAGACTTAAATAGGCATTTCTCCAAAGAAGATATACAGACTGCCAACAAACACATGAAAGAATGCTCAACATCATTAATCATTAGAGAAATGCAAATCAAAACTACAATGAGATATCATCTCACACCAGTCAGAATGGCCATCATCAAGGAATCTAGAAACAATAAATGCTGGAGAGGGTGTGGAGAAAAGGGAACACTCTTGCACTGCTGGTGGGAATGTGAATTGGTACAGCCACTATGGAGAACGGTATGGAGGTTCCTTAAAAAACTACAAATAGAACTACCATAAGACCCAGCAATCCCACTACTGGGCATATACCCTGAGAAAACCATAATTCCAAAAGAGACATGTACCAAAATGTTCATTGCAGCTCTATTCACAATAGCCCGGAGCTGGAAACAACCTAAGTGTCCATCATCGGATGAATGGATAAAGAAGATGTGGCACATATATACAATGGAATATTACTCAGCCATAAAAAGAAACGAAACTGAGCTATTTGTAATGAGGTGGATAGACCTAGAGTCTGTCATACAGAGTGAAGTTAGTCAGAAAGAGAAAGACAAATACCGTATGCTAACACATATATACGGAATTTAAAAAAAAAATGTCATGAAGAACCTAGGGGCAAAACGAGAATAAAGACACAGACCTACTTGAGAATGGACTTGAGGATATGGGGAGGGGGAAGGGTAAGCTGTGACAAAGCGAAAGAGAGGCATGGACATATATACACTACCAAACGTAAGGTAGATAGATAGTGGGAAGCAGCCGCAGAGCACAGGGAGATCAGCTCGGTGCTTTGTGACCGCCTGGAGGGGTGGGATGGGGAGGGTGGGAGGGAGGGAGATGCATGAGGGAAGGGATGTGGGAACAGATGTATATGTATGACTGATTCACTTTGTTATAAAGCAGAAACTAATTAAAAAAAAAAAAAAAAGAAAAAAAAAAAAAAATGTCTTAACTTCCTCTTGTTTAATGACAATTCCACCACTCCCAGGGTCTCTCAGACTCAAGACACTGCAGTCGTTTGTAAAATTCCTTCACTGTAGTTCTCCAAATTCAAAGAGTTCTCCATTCAAAATGTAAGTGTAGACTAGGTACTAGGTATAGACATTAGTCAAGACTCTTCACATCTCAGGTTTGGAAATCTACGGCAGTTCCCAGATTGCCCCCCAACAATGGAGTCCTCCCTAGTTAATCCTTCTAAGTCGGGGGCCAACACATCTCTTCTGTAAAGGGCAAAATAGCAAATATTTTAGGCTTGGTGGGCCATAGAGTATCTGATGCAATTACTCAACTATGCCGTTGTGGTACAAAATCGGTCACAGACAAATATACATGATGGGCATGGCTGTGTTCTAATAAAACTTTATTTACAAGACAGGTGGCAGGCTGGATTTGGCTCACAGGCTGCAGTTTGCCAACCCCTGTTCTGTACCGCTCTTGTATTAATCTTCCTTAAACACCATAGTTCTTGTCATGTTTGCAGTGTTTTGCAGAAGACATGTCATTAGGTCCGGAAATGAGCCTTGGATTCTAGTCTTCTGTAGCGGACACTGGTGATGACCTGTCCCATAGTTCCTTACCCTTCTTCTGAGTTGACCTACAACCTCAGGGGACAGTTGCCAGGAGCACTGATAGCGTCCCACCTGAGCCCACATCTCTCTGCTTCGCTGCTTGAGTGCTTTCTCTAGTGCCCTGGGAGCTTGCTTAGCTATTTGTGAAGGACAGAAATGCTCGGCATGTAACACCCTCAAGAGCAACCCTCACCGATGGGGGATGTGAATTGTGAATAACTATTATACTTTCTCATCCCTTAGGAAGATGATTCCGAGGTGCACTCTCCATGGATGTACAGAGGGTCTCGGCAGGATTGCAAACCAGTTGCCCACAGCAGTAACCCATTGATTCATGTCTCTTCGTTGGGTTTTCTCCCATGGCTAGCACATTTTCCCCACTCCCTCATTGCTTCCTAGGGTCTGAATTCAGGAAACTAAACTAAGATGTCTTCTGACTCCTAGTCCAGGGCTTTTTTTTTTTAATTCCCTTCATAAGAGTCTACAATGGCACTTCTGCTTCTGGCAACATGGCAGACTAAGCACTCTAAAAATATCTTCTGACCTTAACACTTAGGTACTGGACAAATTACAGCAAACACACTTTTAAATGTATTTATGTGTTTTCAAAAAAGGGAAGCCTCCAAGGGCCACATGCATTACTTACACAAACACAGAATAAGCTGAGACGAGAGGGGTAAGTGATGTCCTGAGGGCAAATGCCAAAACTTAGAGTTTTAGAGATTCATGTGGCCTTGATGTGAATGCGAAATGGGAGGCCAGGCCTTGGCCTCCTGCAAGGTTGAGTAGCTAAACTCCATATAAAGCGACATCCTCATTTAAAGGGAAAACTAAAGAAAAATACATATATAAAAATACATATATAAATACATAAATACATATATAAATACATATATAAAATATATATATATCATATATAAAAATTACTCTTCCTGTAGAATTCATAACCTAGATCTGTTCTCACTGGAAGTCAGGAGTTGAATTCATACTATCCACATGTAAGGGAAACCTCAAGCTGAGAAACTGAGTTAAAGTGATCCTAGTTTGGTAGTGCCCTCAATCCAAACAGAAGCAAATACACACAGTCTGGAATAAAATTCCTCAATCTGGACCCCACAGATTATGTCCAAGTAAACAAGAGCTCAAGTAAAAAGTTATCAAACACAAGGAGAAATGAGCTGCCATAAGGCAGCATCAGCAGAAATGACAGATAACAAATGTCTGCCCCCCAACGAGTTTGATTATTGAGTTATCAGGGAGTAAATGTAATATAACTAATGATGCAATTTTTGAAGAAAAGAGAGACAATTGGGAAAATGAACAAAGTGAAAGAGTAGAATCAAAAATAACAAGGAGAATTTGTTAATTAAAATTAAAAATGCAGTCACTGAAATTAAAAGCTCAAAGGAAAGTTTTAACATCATATTAGGCACCTCTGAAGAATAAATTAATGAAATGAAAGAGAGCTGATGAAGTATGCAGAACCTAGCATAGAGAGATAGGAGATGGAAAATATGAATGAAAGAGAGGTCAAGAAACATGAAAGCTGAAATTAGAAGGCATAGAGCATGTGTAACTAACGTTATAGAAACAGAAAATGGAAGAGAGACAATATTCAAAGAGATAATGACTAAGAATTTTCCAGAATTTGTGAAAGATATAAATCTATACATAAAGGAAGTACAACTTTACAAAGCCGTATAAATAAAATAAAATGCATGCCTATACACCTTGTAGTGAAACTGCAGAACAGCAAAGACAATGAAAACATCTTTTTAAATATCCAAAAGAAAAGACTAATCACCAAAAATGGAAATACAGAAAGAAAGAAAGAGAAAGAGAATTAGACCAGCGGCAGACTCTTCACTTGTGACAATGGAGGTCAGCATATAATGGAATAATATCTTCACTATGCTGGGAGAAAATAACTGTTAACCTTGGACAGAGTATCCAGAAAATTTGTATCTCAAGTTGCTTTCAGATAAAAAAAAAAAGAAGAAGTATTTTTTACTGCCAAGGTATCCTCACTAAAGGACTTACTTTAAGAAGTAAAAGAATCCTAGGGGAAAAACCTGCAAAGCAAAAAGGAATTGTGAGTAATGAAAATGATAGCATGTATTATATAAAGCTGTACAAATAAAATAAAAGTAATATTTTTTTGTGCTTAAAAACAAGAACTAAAATATGTGGGCAATCCTGAAGAGCATAGGGTTGATGGGAGATAAAACATTCCAAGATTCTCATTCTTGAGGGAAGTGGGGTTAAGATGCTAATATATTTTTGATTGTTAAGTGCACAAAATAAAATTTAAAGGCTAATCTTTAAATGAATATAGAGTGAGTAATTTCCAAAACTAGTAGAGGGAAAACAAAGTTAAGAACAAACAATCCAAAAGAAGGCAAGGAATAAAGAGGTGGTGGGGGAGGAACATAGAAAAAGCGAGATTAATAGCACAAAATGACAAAGTAGAAGTTTAGATAGATAGATAAGTTAAAAATCAAATAAAGCTTAATATATATGCAATACAATTAAACCCAAAGGCAAGGAGAATAATTAATATAAAATTCCAAATAATGATCACTCTTGGGGAATACCGAAGGTAACTCCAGGGAAAGAGAACACAGAAGGGATTCAAGGGTATTGGTTGTGTTCTAATTCTTAAGTGGAATAAAGGGTACACAGATTTTGTTTCATTCTTTATACCTTATATAATATAGCACCTTTATACCATGTGTGTGTGTTTATATAAATGAAATACTTCGTTAAACGTTTTAAAAAATTTTTAAGGATCTACAGTGGCTCTGTATTGCTCCATTAAGAGTAAACTGATCAGCCTGGCATTTTTAAGCCCTTCCTCAGCTGGCTACAACCTCTCTCTCACTCCTGCCCAAAGTGGGTTTTTTCCTCTAGTGAGAATTCCTCATTGCCCTCCTTCTATTCTTTACTGACACTACCAGATAATTTACGTCTCCAAGACTTTGTTCATTCTGTCCTCCTCATCTTTCCTTCTATCTATGATGCAAACTCTACACTTCCTGGAAGAAAAAAAAGAAATAAAGCATTTTCCCCTATTTGAAGCCTTCTTGAGTTTATCCCAGGACACAGGGATCTCTCATTCATGTGAAATAGTTCCAGAACCGGTGAACTCCGTCTGCCACATGTTCTTGGTGTTCAGTGTGAGGGGAAGTCTTGTCTCTTAACCAGCCAGAGAACTCCTTGAGAGCAAAGACAGAGTCTGACGTTTCCTTTTATAACTCACTACCTCTTGGGGAGCACTGAACTCATAAAATGCACTCAGCCAACCCACACTGAAGAAAGGATAGCATGGGATCAATTCTTAATTCTCATGGAACAGATTTTGTTTGAGAACCTGGAAAACTTTTCTGTCCTTGGTTCACTAGTCTTCCTGAGATCCAGTTGTAACCTGTCACACACCCCTTTTCTCCTTAAACCACTTTTATATTTAAACCTGTTCCTTTTGGTTCCCGTTAGTTTTTAGCCTAACAACCCTCATTCAGAAATGTGTGTCCAAGACTCAGGAAAACTCAGGTTCATCCCTCAACAAAAATTTCAAATTACTACACACCATCGACCTTCGAGATTGCCCATGAACAATAAATCTGTGAATGCCAAGGGAACACTGAATTAAATTAGGCACTCAAGGTCCTCAACTAGTTCTCTACATGATCAGAACACAAACCCAAGTCTCTTGACACTGATTCCAGGCTCTTCTCACTCTCCAACATGCTCATAGATGTTCTTGTAGAATTCACAAGTCCTTTTCTCTTCTGAAGCCTCATAAAGAGGTTCCTGATAAAATAGCAATTAACCAATACCTCTGCCAATAGATAGCTGAGAACTATCTATTGGGATGTTCCTTCATTCATGCACTTATTCATTCCACAAATGTTTATTGAGCGCCTACTATGTGACAGGCATTGTCCTCAGCTGTAGGAACATTTGAGTTAAGGGAATCTTGACAATAAAAAAGTAAGTACGTCCCATATGTTTATGTCAAATGTTGACACGTGCTATGGAGAAGAATATAGACAGAAGGGTGTTAGCAGCGTCAGGGGGTCAGGGTGGAAATCTCAGGGTGGACAAAGAAAGTGTCCCTGCGAAGGGAACATTTAAACACCAGCACCCTGAGAATGGAAGCAGGAATAATGAAAGAATGAGTGCAAAGTGAGTTGCCAGTAGCTCTTGGATAGCCTCTTCCAGGTCTGATTCCTTTTGGTCTTTTCCTTGAACCAGGAAGATAATGAGGACAGAGTGCTGGCAAGGCTCTCCTTCAAGGCAAAGAAGTCACAGGGCTGGTGGGACCCGACATTAGCAAGCTGGGGTGGCAGCCAGCAAATCCTGCCTCTAAAGAAGTAAACTACAGACCAGGGCTGCCCATTTTCATAGCAGACCTTTAAATCCCTTTGATCCTTTCTCTCTCATATGATATCACACGCTGATACACACTCACACATGTGAGCACATGCCCACACATCAGTTCCTAAATGTTCTAACAAGACACTCTTTTACTGCTTTTGGGAGCTTTGAGGAAAACTCTTAGGACTTCTGTGATTCCACCAGATTACTTAGGGGTCAATCTGTCAAGGCCAAAGAACTTCATTGGGAGGTTGAGGGAAGAGCTATTTGCACACAACCAGTGTGAAATCCTACCACTAAAACACACAAACAAGAGCCATGCAGGATAGACCTATGCAATGAGCTCGCAATTCCCAGAGATTAATCAGTTTCTGAAACTTAGCCAGGTCCCTCTGATGCCATTTAGGAAGACTTGAGACACTGATGTGACTGTGATATCCCACCTCTCACCCATCCTCCAAAGCAATGTGGGCTTCCTCCAGTATCTTCTATGGAAAGCATGGGTTTTGGAGTCAGACCTGTGTTCAAATCTCAGCTCTGTGTTTTATAGGAACTTGCTTTTTGGCTTAGTTTTCTTAACTTTTTTTCTTCACCGTACAATCTACCTACTCCATATTCCCAGGGAAAGATCTGGTTTTCTTGAGTATTTTATTCTGTTAGTCACTTCATGAGACCTCCGAGGGGAATTCTGGAGTAACAGTGGATGGGCCCAAACTGTTTTCTAAGGGCTTTCTGTTTCTCTGTCTCATACAGCCTTTTAGAACCCTGTTATCCCAAGAAATTCAGCTCTGGTTCAATGTATACCATGTTCAGCAAAACAGAAGTTTCAACCTTTCTGCTTCACTATCCTAGCTAATGACTTCCATCCTCAAGGCCATCCCAGGGTCTCAGATGGCTTTGGGGTTCTAGCCATCACATCTGTGTTACAGGCCAGAAGGAAGAAAGGCAGAAGAACAAAAAGGGGACCCTCCAAGTGAGTCAGCTCTTTTCAAGGTGGCTTCTCAGAAGTCCCACAAATACCTCTGCTTACATCCCACTGACTAACACTTAGTCACTAGCCCACACATCATGGCAGGAGAGACAAAAATGTGCCTGGTTCAACATGAGAACACCTTATTAAGGAGTAAGTGGAAAATAGATGCTTGGGTGGGCCACCAATGGTCTCTGCCAAAGTGCAGGATGCTACCATACATGGACATGGATGTGGGAGGTCACCCACATGTGGATCTCAGATTAAGTGAGAGTCTCATGCCTTTGCACTGTTGCACCTTTCCACCTGCCTGGAGGCTCTTCTGCCCTTTTTACATGACTCTCCCTTTCTTTGAGACCCAACTGATATGACACTTCGAGAAAAATCTTCCTTACCCACCAGCCACTGCCCCACCCCTCACTTTCTGTTTTTCCTATTGCAGTGCTTTTCACATCCTGTATAATTCTGTCTTTACTGAGCTTGTCAGAGTAAGAACCAGAATAAGAACACATCCCTGTGCTATACTAAGTGCTAGTCATTTATTTATTCCTATTATTTCTCTCTTTTTTTCCCTTCATCTTTCTCACAGTCCATTTTCCGTATTTTTCTTTTTCCCATTCCCTTGCCTGTTCCTTGGGGCTGCCGGGGGCATTGAAGGAAGGTCATCACTGAGTTCCACTGATGTACTATAAAGTCAAAGAGTATCCTGACTTTGAATCTATTATATTAAAGCTTCAAAGCCAGAAATGGATTGCTAATGGGCCTGAAAAGTCAATACAGCTCCCAAGCTGTCTTAGGAAATAGTTTATGCTCTAGAAGAATCTGGTCAAACTATGCCATTTCAATGCTCTTGATCCTAAGAAACGACAGAGTTCCCCTTATACAATACCAGGACAAAGAGTGCGGCAAAGTACCAAAAAAAAAAAAAGCTGCATCCTTTGCAGAGTGCATGTAGATTTCACATGAGTTGTGGGACTTCTCATGTCATATTGAGATAGCTTTTCTGAATGGGGCCTTCAAGGTCACACCTCCGAGAGATCATCAAGGAATAGGGAAGACTTCAGTCAGGAAACAGCAGTTGGGACACAGGTCTTCTGGGCTTCCATAGGCCCTTCTGGACCCAAAAGTCCCTGATTGTTTTCTTGGCTTCGCATCTTGGAGGTGGCCTATGGCAGGGTGGGAGCAGGGTGGTAAGTTTTTGGATGAGCTTCCCAGGTGATGAGAGTGGGCTGTCAGCATCTCATGAAGAAAGGCCAAAAGGCATGAAGGAAAAATTCTAAGAGCAAAGCCTGAAGCAACAAATGGCAAACCGCTTCTTGCAAGGCAGATTACCAAATTTCCTATCAATTTCTACATTTATCTCCCTTTTATTATACTCACTCCTTTCATAAGTCCTGCTTAAGTGTTCCTTACTTATCTTTGTGGGCTTTACACTATAAAGGGAATGGTCTCAGGTCAATACTTGGCCCAGGGTGTAAAGTAACAGTAGTTGCTTCTTCCTCCTTCCCATCCCCCCAGGTCCACGTTGTTGTTGAAATTATGATTGCTGAAGAGACAAGAAGTATTTACTTTTCTTAAGAAAGGTGAGATTCTGTAGTGTAAGAAAAATAAGACAAAATTGCCTGCCAAAGAAACAACTGGTGTACAATGGAAAACACCTAATATTTCGAGTCAGAAAACCTGGGTTTGGACCCCTGTCCTGCCACTTCCGGAGTGAGCCAGAACCAGCTACTTAACCTTCCTGAGCCTCAGTTTCCTCAACTCTAAAAACGGGAGGGGCTTCCCTGGTGGTGCAGTGGTTGAGAGTCCGCCTGCCGATGCAGGAGACACAGGTTCGTGCCCTGGTCTGGGAAGATCCCACGTGCCGCGGAGCGGCTGGGCCCGTGAGCCATGGCCGCTGAGCCTGCGTGTCCGGAGCCTGTGCTCCGCAACGGGAGAGGCCACAGCAGTGAGAGGCCCACATACCGCAAAACAAACAAACAAACAAAAAAAAAAAACGGGAGATAATAAAATCCACTTCACAGTGATGTCATAAAGATTAAATGAGATTTAAACTGTAAATACAAACAGCATGTCTTGTATTAGAGCAGGTGTCTACAAATGGTTTTTTTGAACCTGACTCAGACCCTGGAAGAGCAAATATCAGAACAAAAACTCTTACCTTCCTTTCCTAAAGCTAATATTTCCCCCCCTTTCTAGAATATTCTCTTCTATCCACCCCACAAGTTAACCATACACCTCCTAAATACTTCAAGATGTTGACTGGATTTCACAAAACTGCCATCAACGCGTTCATATTGAGTACCTGATACTAAAGCACTCTCCCAAGTATTTGGGCATACAGAGCCAACCAAGTGAGATTTACTATATTCAGAAGTTACCGTTTATTTGGGGAGACAAGACTAAACCACAGGGAAAGAGTCAGCAAACAATAACCCTCATTCCAAGGGTCGGGAAGCCGATGCGGGATTTCAGCCAAATTCCTGAGTATGTCTCTTCCATGTATATATTCAGGAACAGAGAGGAAAACTACAGAGGGTCCATGGGCCCTCTGAGCCCTCTGTAAGATGGATTTATGCCAAAACTTCCTTTATCATCTGATCACCAGAAGTTCCCACTTTGACAAATGGATCACAGTAGCATTTGGGGACCCAGTTACTAGTGTCAATTCAGAGCCAATTCAGTTTCTAGTAAGTCCCTGAAATGTCTGAAGATTTTCTTTCCCCGCACTGCACAGTAAACTTAGTAAGTGGCCAAAGGCCCCTTTGGGGAAGTCTTGGAGGAATATTTACAGAATGTGGTTGCAGCAGGGTTGCACATAGCTGAGTATGCGTGCAGCCAGGTTGCACATCTTCAAGGGGGCCAGCCTCCCCATCAACCAAGGGGCTCAGGCTCTGTGATCTGGCTTATGCCTCAACACTAGGTAGGACACGCTAAGACTGTCCACTGTGTCCAGTCAAATTAAGTTCCTGGACATCAGATCTAGAGCGTTTTGTTTACGCCGAGAAAGTAGTATTTTAGTAGGCTTTCCATCTACTTCATTCTTAAGAACACAGTAATCAATTAGACATGGCCAAAGAGCCCAGAAGTTCATTCTGTTTACCTCTTTGTCCCTCCTGCCCTTTACAGTAGTTGTGTCTACCTTGTCTCTAGCAGTTAAAAGCTAATCCTTGGCCACTCATTTTCCAGGATCTCCGTGGAAACCAGACAGCACATCTAGTAGCTGCATCTCCTCATGTGTATAGAAGAAGCCATCATAATACTTTTCAAATATGTTGGTGCTCAAACCACTAATACGTTTCCCAACTTCTCTCCTTAATAAAGGGAAGAAATAAAGGCAATGTCTAGGGTCTCTTGGGGGATAGAGTGGGAGTGGGAGGAAGGGTCTGCAGTTCACATCTGATAAATCCATTCCCATATTCCTATCTCATCAAATATCTGGAGTCAATCTTCCACATGATGCTTCAACATCTCTGAATATAGGCCATGCAAAATTTCAGCCACCAATCAAGTAAACTGATTTTCAGCGCCACTTCTAACATTAGATCCATCATCTCTGGTAAGTGCACCTATATAATGATTTTGATTTGGTCCAGTTTTATATTCCATTCTCCTTGTCCATCGCATACATGTTCCACCCAGATTTATGCTGATATAAATTAGCAACACCTTGCATTTATTTTGGAGTACGAACTATTTTTTTCAGGTCAGACAGAGACAACAGAGATGGGGGCTGGGAGACTTGAGAAGAATAAGCATCTTTTGCAAGGCACCCGCTCTAGGTGAGGTTATGACCTGGTCTTAGAAATAAAGGGAAAGCTGATCTTGTTGGCCCTAGAAGAGCAGGCTGCTTCCTCTAACAAGGGAGGCTTAAAGAGACTTGGAAATTCAAATCTCAGTTTCAAACAAGTCAACCCAGGTAGAAACTTGGTGGATCCATGACTTCATCTTACTTTATAATTCTACAGCCCACACAACTAAATTCTGAGTTGTGTGGATTTTCATCAAGATTCATCAAGATTTTCATCAATATTGACCCTGTACACGGTAAGAGATTCTTCTAGGGTGTTTGTAAAAGCATGATCGTTTTCTGAACATTTGAGCTGAGAGTCTAACTTTGTCATTGTCTATGTGTGAGTTCTCCAGTGCTCTTGGAAGAAGCTATTCCACATCCGGGTTCTTGTAGTTACCATTATCACCATATTAATCAAGCCTAGTAGCTACTTAATCCCCAAGGCACTGGTGCAGTAAGTGCTTTATCACAACCAGCCATAGGTGACAATTTTATCATATTACCACTGCATGCTATGGATGAGTAGTAACCCATTTGCCATTGGCAAGGACTTCAGCATTGTGTTCAAGGCTAGGAAAAAAAACAAACCAGGCCCAGACATTTTTTAAGGGTCCTGTGACCACTTCCATTACCAAATATCATACCAGCCAGTGTCCAATCAGGAAAATAGCCTACAGTAGATATATCAACAGAAAGAAATTAGTTAATCATGCAAGTACTGGAGGGCTGATAAAGGAAAAAGAAAACATTGATAATAACTGGAGGAAGCAGCTAACACAGCTAAGGCTGGAAAAGAGGAAAGATGCTGAGGTTTTCAGAGCTAGAAGCTTAAAGTAGGACCCCCAAGAAGCTGGGGCTCATGCTACTGAGAAGAGGGCATACTTGGATGCTGCTGGTTCCTCCTGCATTCGTAAGAGGAACTCAGACAGCTGGGACTTAGACCTCAGGAGAGGTTGGCTGCTGACCTTGCTCAGCTGCTGGTGGTACCTCTGCAGGGTCACAGTGAGGCTGCCTTCAAGGTAAGATGCTCTTGTTGAGCTCTGCTTATAGTACAGAAGTAAATAAGAAAGTGGAAGTCCCTTCTTTCCTCCTGTATCCCAATCTCCTTCCAGAATTCCCTACTGCAGAACTTAACAGGAACCCAGATGACAAAGGGGGAAGGTTGTTTGCAGGATCAAGTGCTAGCACTGGCATCACAGAGCAGAAACTACAAGGGTGTCTTGGAAAGAAAAAGCAGCAGCTTAATAACCAGTACAAATAGAGCTTACTAAAATGGATGCAAGAAAAATAGAAAACCTGTATGTTCTGACGATTAAGTAAATTTAAGCAGAAATCAAAAATCTTTCTACAAAGTAGCCTAAAAACCCAGATGGTCTCATCAGCAGGTTTAATGAATTAGTCAAGGAAAAAATAATTCCAATCATACACAACCTCTTCCTAAATCATTATATGAAGCTAGCATAACCTTTATATCAAACTCAACAAGGTAGCACACAAGAAAAATTATCCTTCTATTGCATTCATGCACATAGATGCAAACATTCTAAACAAAATACTAAACAAATTTTGTTTAGAATACAAACATTGTAAACAAAGGTGTAATGAATCAAGCAATATATTAAAAAGGATAATAAATCTTACCAAACTGGATTTATTCCAAGGACACAAAGTTGATTAAATGTTAGAAAACCAATTAGTGTAATTCAACACATTATCATATTAAAGAAAACAACATTCAAACATCTCAATAGACAGAGAAAAAAGTATTTGATAAAATTTAATGTCCATTCATAAGGAATAGAAGTAATTTATTAAAGAGTTTATTTAAAAATATAAATAATATAATATAGTACTTAAGGGTTGGACTTGAAAACTTTCCCTTTGAGATATGAACCAAATAAAAGATTTTTCCATAACCATTTTATTTCAACATTGTACTAGAGGTGCCAGCCAATACAGTAAGGTAAAACATGGAAATAAAAGGGATATTGAATGGAAAAGAAGAAACTGTAGTGTCGCTCTATGCAGCTAATAATTGTGTACATAAAAAATCTAGAAGAATCTACAGGTGAATTCTTAGAATTAATTTAAAAAAATGTTAATCCCTCTCTATATGATCAACATACAAAAATCAATCATAAAAACCACTCTGAGATTAGACAGCCATTTGTATTGGACTAACACTCTCACAGATAATATTTATACAATATTTTTTAAACCAACTACTTGAGGGTACTAGAGGGCAACCAAAAACAATCAGAAACCGATAGTCAAATTTTATATATATATATATATGATTTTTAAAGTTACTTTCTATTTATAGTTATTACAAAATATTGGCTCTATTCCCCATGTTGTACAGTACATCACTGAGCCTATCTTATACCCAATAGTTTGTACCTCCCACTCCCCCACTCCTATCTTGCCCCTCCCCGCCTCCACTGGTAACCACTAGTTTGTCCTCTAAATCTGTGAGTCTGCTTAAAAGAGTCAAATCTTTTTTTAAATAAATTTATTTTACTTCATTTATTTTTGGCTGCGTTGGGTCTTCGTTGCTCTGTGTGGGTTTTTCTCTATTTGCAGCGAGCGGTGGCTACTCTTCGTTGTGGTGCGCGGGCTTCTCATTGCAGTGGCTTCTCTTGTTGCGCAGCACAGGCTCTAGGTGCACAGGCTTCAGTAGTTGTGGCACGCAGGCTTCAGTAGTTGTGGCTTGCGAGCTCTAGAGCACAGGCTCAGTAGTTGTGGCACACGGGCTTAGTTGTCCCACGGCATGTGGGATCTTCCCGGACCAGGGCTCAAAACCCTGTCCCCTGCATTGGCAGGCGGATTCTTAACCACTGCGCCACCAGGGAAGCCCCAAAAGAGTCAAATCTTGAAGGAAGGGAACTCCCTTGGGTCTGTTTTTGCCCAAGGATACTCTATTGTCCACAATGCATGAGACACCTAGATGTCAAACAGAAAGCTTCTGACTTACTGGCTTCAGGAGTCAGGAAATGAACTTTCAGAGGAGCTGAATAGTAAGAGGAGAAATCTTAAAAAAGAAAAAGTAAGGTATAAGGAGATCCTCCAAATCTACATATAATTCCACCCAAATCCTTGACCAACCCTTGAATGGCACATGTATGGGAGCTATTCTAAGGAAACCAATGGGAAACAATAGCTGTCAGGCTGAAAGAATGAGCCAGGATTTCAACTCTTGCCTGCTCTGGGGGAAACAGTTTGGATTTTGAGCCCAGCCCAAGTAAACTACTTGCTAGGACAAAAATAAACATTCTTCAAAGGAAGATAACAGAATCCAAAGTCTTTACAGTGTATCATCAACGAAGTCTAGTTTACAATTTTTTTAAATTATTAGGTGGGGGAGTGAGAATAAACAAACAAACAAAAAAATGTGACCTAGAGTCAAGGAAGAAAAATATTGTCTACATAAACCAATGTCTAGATGACCCAGATGTTAGCATTAGCAGACAAGAACTTAAAGAAACCATTATAAATATGTTCAAAGTCTTTAAGTAGCTAATGCCATAATGAGAAAAAAACAGATAGAAATCTCAGTAGAGAAATAAAAACTATAGAAAAGAACCAAATGGAAAATTTTTAATTAAAAATTACAATATTGGAAATGAAAAGATGACTAGATAGCCTTAACAGCATACTGGAGACAGGAGAAGATAAGGTCAGTGAGCTTAGTGATAAATTGTTAGAAAGCATCCAATCTGAAGGGAAAAAAAGAAAATCTTTTTGAGAAAGGAACAGAACCTCAATAACTTTCAGGACAATATCAAGACATCTAATAAACATGTAATTAGTGTCCCAGAAGGCAAGGAGAGAAAGACTGGGGAAGAATAAATATTTAGAGACATACAGTCAAAAATTTTCCAAATTCACATGAAAAACAAACCTGTACATCTAAAGAGGTCAGCAAATCCTAGGAAGGATAAATAGAGTGAAAAATCACACAGAGGTAAATTACAGTAAAAATGTTGAAAACTGGTGATAAATAGATAATCTTGAAAGTAATCAAAAGAAAATGATATATTACATACAGAGGGACTTCCCTGGTGGTCCAGTGGTAAACAATCCGCCTTACAATGCAGGGGACACAGGTTCGATCTTTGGTCAGGGAACTAAGATCCCACGTGCTGCAGGGCAACTAAGCCTGCGCACCACAACTACTGAGCTCTCAGGCCTCAACTAGAGAGGCTGCATGCCATAAACTACAGAGCCCACGCGCTCTGGAGCCTGCACACCACAAATAGAGAGAAGCCCACATACCACAATAAAGAGTCCGCGCACCGCAATGAAAGCTTCCTCATGCCTCAGCAAAGATCCTGCGTGCTGCAACTAAGACCCGATGCAGCCAAAAAATGAAATAATAAAATAAATTTCATATATATGTGTGTATATATATGTGTATATATACACACATATATATGACATACAGAGAACTAACAGTAGGACTTATGGCTGAGTTTCAAATAAAAAACACTGAAAGCCGGAAGACCATGGAAAGACATCTTTAAAGGTTCAAAATGAAAAGAAAAATTATCCCAGAATTCTATATCAAATGAAAATATATTTTTGAAAGTGATGGTGATATACAGACATTTTTAGAGCAACAACAAAAAAAACTGAAAAAGTATTAATCAACAATGAACCTGAACTACAAAAATGCAAAAAGAAGTTCTTCAGATTGGAGGGAAATGATAACAGATGGAAATTTGGATTTACTGGAAAGAAAGAATAAAAAGTACTGAGCGGTTTACTGTGGGCAAATATAAACGACTATATCCTGTTTCTCTCTTTCAATTTCTTTTGAAGGCATATAATTGTTTCAGAAAAATTATGACACTCTATTGTAAAATTCTTAACATATATAGATGTAATATATAAAACATCAATAGCACAAAGGATTCAGGAGAGAGAGTTAGTAGACCTGTATTCTTGCAAGATCCTTAAATTTCATGTGAAGTGATAAAAGATTAATTCTAAAGATACTCTGATAAGTTGAGGAGGCATTTTGTAATCCTTAGAGAAACCTCTAAAAAATAATGCAAATGGTATATCTTAAGAATCCAAAAGAAATAAAGCTGGGGGAGAGAGTCAGGAAGAAAGGGAAGGAGGAAGGGGATAAGGGAGGGAGAGAGGGAGGGAAGAAGGGAGGAAGGAAGGGAGATTTGACTGATTTTCACAGAGGAAAGCAAAAAAGGAGAAATAAAGGAAAGAAAAAGCAGAAGGGATAAATAGAAAACAAGTGTCAAAATGGTAGATCTAAATCAAACCATATCAATAATTACATTACATGTTAATTGACTAAACACTCCAATTAAAAAGCAGAGATTGTCAGACTGGATTTTAAAAGCAAGATCCTACTATCTGCTGTGCATAAGAGATGTACTTTAAATCAAAAGACACAGATGGGTTGAAAGTAAGATGACAGAAAAAGATATACCATTGCAAACACGAATCATAAGGAAGCTGAAAAGGCTATATTAATAACAAATGAGTGGATTTCAAGAGAAGAAGCATTACCATAAATAGAGTGATTTTTCATAATGATTAAAAGATAAATTACCAGGAAGACATGATAATCATAAATCTCTATGCACTTAATACAGAATTTCAAGCTACATGAAGTGAAGACTGACAAAATAAAGAAAGAAGTAGACATAGTCATGATAATTGAAGGTTCATACCATTCCCTAACTGTAGAACAACTAAACAAAATAATAAAAATATGGAAGATCTGAACGACACTATCAAACATCTTCACCTAATTTTCATTTATAGAACACTCCACTCAATGACAGCATAATATTTCAAAGGCCACACAAAACATTCACCAAAATAGACTATATACAGGGCCAAAAACCAAGGCTCAATACACTTCAAAAAATGATAGGGGGATCTATGCAGCATACTTTCATGTCTACCACAAGAATGTGAATACACTATCATTGGATTGTAACTTAATGCAATAATATTTTAATTTTTGACTCTATGTATATGTATATATATACATACACACATACATATTTTAAAATATGTGTGTATTTTATTTGATAAAGCAAACGGGGCAAAATGTAAATAATGGGGAATCTGGTTTAAAGATATATGGGAGTTCTTACAACTTGTCTGTAAGTTTGAAATTATAAAAATAATTTTTTGATACCATATATAAAATAGATAAACAACAAGGATTTACTGTATAACACAGGGAACTATATTCAATATCTTGTAATAACTATAACGGAAAAGAATCAAAAAAGAATAGAGGGGCTTCCCTGGTGGCACAGTGGTTGAAAGTCCGCCTGCTGATGCAGGGGACACGGGTTTGTGCCCCGGTCTGGGAGGATCCCACATGCCTTGAAGCGGCTGGGCCCATGAGCCATGGCCACTGAGCCTGCGCATCTGGAGCCTGTGCTCTGCAATGGGAGGGGCCACGGCAGTGAGAGGCCCGCGTACCACAAAAAAAAAAAAAAAGGAATAGAGATAGAGAACAAACATATGGACACCAACAGGGAGGGTGGGATGAATTGGGAGATTGGGACTGACATATATACACTACTATGTATAAAATACATAACTAGTGAGAACCTGCTGTAGAGCACAGGGAACTCTACTCAGTGCTCTGTGGTGACCTAAATGGGAAGGAAATCCAAAAAAGAGGGGATATGTATATACATAAGCTGATTCACTTTGCTATATAGCAGAAACTAACACAACATTGTAAAGCAACTACACCCCAATTTAAAAAAAAACAGCTCAAACTATAACAAGCGGTGAATACAGGTGCATCATACATTGTTAGTGAATGTAGGTATGGACTCAATGGAGGGCAATCTGGCATTACCCATCAATAGCTGAAATCCCATTTCTAAGAATTTGTCCTAAATATACACATTTGTGTGATGCAAATGTTTGTGAACAAGAATGTGTTTTGAAACATGGCTCCTTAATGGTAAATACAACAAACAAAAAATTAAAAAAAAAAACTAGAAATAACCTAAATGTTAGCCAAGAAAAGAGAAGTTAATATATAACTTTGATGATAGGTATAATGCAATCATTAAAAAGAATGAGAGTTTATACACTTCCAAGAAATACTAATTGAAAAACATAATCAAGAAGAAAAAGAATATGAAAAAGAATATATATACATGTATAACTGAATCACTCTGCTGTACAGCAGAAAGTAATACAACACTGTAAATCAACTATACTTCAACAAAAGATAAAAAAGAAAAAGAAAAAAGGAATATAGGTATATACATATATATGTATAACCAGATCACTTTGTTTTATACCTGAAACTAACATAATATCATAAATCAACTTTACCTCAATAAAAAAATTCATTAAAAATTAAGAAAAAATTTAGAAAGACAGATTTTAAAAGATACAATTTACAACAAAATACCTAAAAATAAGTCTTTATGGGGAGAATTATAAAACTTTGTTAAAAGACATCAAAGAAGACCTAAATAAACAGAGTTATACAATATTCATTAACTATAAGGCTCACTACTATAAAGTTTTAAATACTCCCCAAAGTTTTTTGTGGGCTTTTGTTTGTTTGTTTGTGTGTGGGGCGGTGTTTTTGTTTTTGTTTTTTTGTAGATTTGTTGCTATTGAAATAAAACCTCCAAGAGGATTTTTTTTTGAACTTGATAAGTTGATTCTAAAATTCATATGGAGATTCAAAAGGCCAAGATTAAGCAAAATACTCTAGTAGAAGAATAAAAGGTAGGAGAACCAGCTCTACCAGACAGCAAGACATTATAAATCTATAGCAATTAAGATAATATAATAATGCTACAGAAGAGACCTCCATGTATATGGATGCTTGACCTAAGACAGAGGTGCCACTGCAGATCATTGGGCAGGATTTGTCAACAGATGATGTGAGGTAACTGCGTATCCATTTGGAAAAAGTTGAATTGGATCTCTAACTCATACCGTACACAAAAACCAAATCAGGAGGGACTAAAGACCTAACTATGAAAAGCAAAACAATAGAGATTTTCAAACAAGATATGGAACCGTGGGTCCCAAACTACTCACAAAGGTGCCCTAGGACACTGCATCAAACTCACAGTGGTGCCATGGGATATTTACATTTCTGAGGGAAACACAGGTATACTTGACACTGTACAGATGACCAGCTCTGGATGGTTTCAACATTAGATCAAGCTACAGTCCCTTCAGTGGCATCATATCTTTGCCAATCTGGGTTGTCAGCAGTTGCCGTAATTAAAAGCAAATGCTCCCTAAAAATCAATATGAAACAGGAAACCTTATTCCGAGGTTTGAGAAGTTGTGCAATGCCCAACAGGCTCACATATCCCCTTAGTAAGTGATTGCAATTATTTAAAAATGAAAAATACATTATTTTTTCTTTATATGTGTATTATCTTTTCAAATGACTACAAAGTAGCTGGAATATAAACGCTTGGTAAGTTGTTTGGACCTAACTACCTAATAAATGGAAGTGTTGGGTATTCTTTTGACTTAAGTATACCATGAAAAAATAACTGAGACATTAAAATGAACCATGAACTGAGAAAGTTCAGAACTTCTGATACAGAATAAAATGTGACCTCAGAGTAGAAAAGAATTTCTTAAGTGGGAGCCATAAAGCACTAATCATAAAGGAAATAAAACATAAATTCAAATCCCTTAATATTAAGGACTTCTTTTCATCAAATGACACCATAAAGATACTGAAAATGCAGGTCACAGAGTGGGGGGAGATATAAATAATGAATAAACCTAACAAAAGACACTCTCCAGAATATATAAAAATTCCTACAGATCAATAAGATAAAGACAACTTTATAGAAAAATAGGCAAAAGACTGTTCACAAAATAGGAAAGTCATATGGCAAACAAACTTATGAAAAAGTGCTCATTCTCACTAGAAATCAGCAAAATACAAACTAATGCACAATGAGAAGATAAAAATATAAAACCTCGAGAACAAAACATAAGAAGAATCTTTGTGATTTCGGGTAGGCAAAAAATATTTTAGATAGGGTACAAAAAGCTGAAACCATTAAAAAATTGATAAACTGGACTTCATCAAAATTAAAAGCTTCTCTCCAAAAGATACTCTTAAGAGAATAAAATATTAGCCATGGACTGGGAGAAAGTATTTGCAAAACACATATCTGTTAAGAATCTGTCCAGAATATACAAACAACACTTAACAACTCCATTGTAAGAAAACAACTAAATTTTTTTAATAGGTAAAAGATTTAAACAGAAGCTTTACCAAAGTCAACATAGAAATGACCAATAACCATGTTAAAAGATGCTCAACACCATTGGCCACCATGGATATATAAATTAAAATACAATATCATCACACACACTAGAATAGCTCAGATTAAAAGGACAGAATATACCAAGTGTTGGCGAGGGTGGGAAGCAACCAGAACTCTCAGAGACCCCTGGTACGTAAAGTGTATAATGGAAAAACCACAATGCAAAACTCCTCGGTGGTTTCTTCTAAAGTCAAAATTACACCTACCCTATGACCCAGCAGTGCCACTCCTACATGTTTGTCCAAGAGAAATAAAAGCCTACATCCACAAAAAGACTTGTACTAATACATCTCAGGAGCTTTATTCGTAATTGCCCCAAACCAGAAACATTCCAAATGCCCTTCAACAGGAGACTGGATCAATTGGGATATATTCATACAACAGAACACTATGCAGCAGTAAAAAGGAACAAACTACTGATACATCCAACAGCACGATGCATCTCAAAAGCATTCTGCTAAGTAAAAGAAGCCAGACACAAAAAGAGTCTTCCGGATGATTCCATGTACTGAATATCTGGAAAAGGCAAACCTATAATGACAGAAAGAGATGAGTGATGGGGTGGGTGATGGGGTGAAAAACTGACCACAGAGAGGCCTGAGGGAACTTTGAAGTGGTGGAAACGCTCTACGTCTTGGTTGTGAATACATGATGGTATACAGTTGTCAACAGTCATCCAACTGTACACTTCACAGGGAGGAACTTCATTGTATGTAGATTACACCTCAATAAATCTGATTTCTGAAATTTTAACAGAGGAAACGCACTCCGCAAGCACAGTGAGAGATCCTTAAGCGACCAGATTGGCAAAATTTTAAGTCTGCCGATAGGAGATGCTGGCAAGGAGGAAGAGCTGTAGGCGCACTCACAGACAGAGTACTCCGGAAGCTGCTCTGAGCTGGAGCCTGGTGTGGCAGGAGTTTATGAGGGACCAGCCTCTAACACAGGGCTGTGGAGCCCATCAGCCTGGCCACACCTTTGGTCCCCACCCAATGGTCATCAGATCCGGGTGGTCCTGGGAGGGTGTGTTCTAGGGCAAGGACAGTTCTGTGTGGGGCCAACCCCAAAGTGGCTGAGCTGGGCAGAAAGAATTTCTGGAAGGTGGATGCCCA
Organism: Mesoplodon bidens; assembly: GCF_964165515.1. Classification (NCBI taxonomy): domain Eukaryota; kingdom Metazoa; phylum Chordata; class Mammalia; order Artiodactyla; family Ziphiidae; genus Mesoplodon; species Mesoplodon bidens. The sequence goes on along the minus strand of NC_138181.1, from coordinate 12,718,464 downwards.
CAACCCACCTTTGAGTCCCCCACAGGAACAAGTGCACCTCTTGATTGTGTTGTGACCTAAGACGATCATTTTGGACACTAGTTGGGTAAAGTTGGAGATGCGCCCGCCCTGTGATGCAGCATTCCACTTCTAGGTCAGTATCCCAGTGACACACATACCCGTGTGTCCTGAGATAAATGCCCATGGCTGCCCTGTTTGTGTGTCATGGCCCCAAACCAGAAACAACTCAAAAGTCTGTCCTTGACAGAACAAACAAGTAAATTACACTATATCCATATACTGGCATCATCAGTAAATGATTGTAGATCAATAAAATTGTATCCATAGACGCATACAAAACGTATACAACCTACATATCAAGAAAAATGAACAAGCTATGGCAACAAGATTCACATGGGTGAATCTCATCAACATAATGAAGGAGCAAAAGAGTACATACAGCCTGATTTCCTCCATGTCAAGATTTCAAGTTGGCAAAACTAAACCCTAGGGTTTGGGAATAAATAAATGAATAAGTTATAATTCTATGATGAGAAGGGAGGAGACGGTTTTCACAGAAGTCAGGGTAGTTACTCCAGAGGGAGAGCGAGTTCTGATCAGGGTGGTAGCACCAGGGACAGTAACCCAAGTTTCAGCCATCTGTGGGTGTTCGCTTGATAATTATTAATCAAGCTGAATGTATGTGCAGGGTGCTTCTCTTGTTACTTGCTCTATTTCGCAATAAAAACAAGGGTAAGCTGTGACAAAGCGAAAGAGAGGCATGGACATATATACACTACCAAAGGTAAGGTAGATAGATAGTGGGAAGCAGCCGCAGAGCACAGGGAGATCAGCTCGGTGCTTTGTGACCGCCTGGACCGGTGGGATGGGGAGGGTGGGAGGGAGGGAGATGCATGAGGGAAGGGATGTGGGAACAGATGTATATGTATGACTGATTCACTTTGTTATAAAGCAGAAACTAATTTAAAAAATAATTTAAAAAAAAATAAAATAAATAAAAAAAGTAAAAAAAAAAAACAAAAAACAAAGGGAAATGGCACACATATAATGGTCCACAGAACTGGTCAAGTTTGGCCTGAAAAAAAGTGCAGGCTTAAGGGTCATATAAAGGTCACCAAGGATCTAAAATGCTGTCCCACTGAGCCCAGAAATAAGTTCAGCCATTCCCTGGGCCCGTGCAATCCCAGACTGAGCATGAGTAATCTGGAACAGAGGGTGGACCAGGTGACATCAACTTCTCTTCCAGCTCTTGAGGTCAAAGGTACAAAGAACTAGGCCTTGGTAGGGAACTGGGTGGAGCACTGGCTGCCAAAAGCCAGGAAGCCATTCCACATAAAGGAGCAGAGAATGAATGAGCACATGTTTATTTTTAAAATAAATGTCAGTTAATGGACTCGCGCCCTGTGAGCTGACTTAGTCGGCCGTTTCTACCTGGGGAAACGCCTGGGTTTACACAGAGTGCAGTTTCCAGCTGAACCTGTTGTGCCTGTGTCCCTCCAAGCTCTAGGTCCTGGGAGAGGCCCAACGCCTCCCTCCAAAGGTGAACAGCACTGGGGCTGCCCAAGGGGGTTCCAGCTGCCCTGAGCCCATCAGGGACCATGCAAGGCCTTGTCTTCTGAGCACTTCCCCATGCTGATCGCCATCCAGGAAGATGCAGTGCAGGGAGACCCAGGCAAGGGATACCAATACCACGGCTGTAATAGGGAAGAACAAATCTGACTCCATACTGGATCTGTTTCTTTTACTTTAACCTTTGTGTTCTATTGCTTTTGCTACAAGAATGTTGCTAATAACCTGAAATATACACGATAGCCCATTCTCAAGGCTCTGACCTTTAAAGGTATAACACTTTTCCATTCATAGAGAGATAAAAAGTTGCAGAACAGAGAATAACGTTTGTCTTGTTGGAGGTTTACAGGAACTTCAGTGACCCAACCTACCTGGACAGCTGCAAGAACAAAGGATTCTGACATCAAGAAGTCTGCAACAAACAACCACACCCCCTTCCCTTTTTGCAGAAAAGAAGCCTGAATTCTAACTCGAGTAGGATAGTTCTTTGGGACACTAGTCCACCATCTTCTTGGTCTGCTTGCTTTCTGAAATAAAGCCACTATTCCTTGCCCTAACGACTCATCTCTCCAGTTATGGTCCTGTCGTGCAGCAAGCAGTATGAGCTTGGACTCGATAACATCACCACTGATCACGATGACCAGCACTGGCTCTGTGTTTTGCCTGCATTTTCTCATTTAAATAATCAAGCTCTGTTATGCCTTCAACCCACACTGCCATATTCACCATGACTCAGAAGATGGACCCACCCACATTTCCCATAGCAATCAGGAGTGGTCTGGCAGAAAGTGAGCACACACCAGTTTGGACCCTCCTTAGGGTGGGGGTGATATGGTCCTTATTCTGGACTCAGAGGGGCAGCCCACTGTCTCCCACTGCCAGCTCCTCTCATTTCCTTGGCTGCCATCTGCTTCACTTGTCAATAATAACCTTCCCCGCTGCCCACCATATCATAACCAACATTAAGGCAGCACCTCCTGGGGGTGAGATACAGAACTAGAAGCTTCTCATGTGTATTTCACTTATTCATCCTACCACTGTTTTACTGGTGAGCAAACCAAAGCTCAGAGTAGTGAAGTAACCTAGACAAGGTCACACAGCTAGTAAAGAGCAGGCGAGAGTTCCAATGACCTTATAGCCCCAGTGCTTCACTATACACCACGTTCCCCTCCAACCACCCACTCCTACTCCATGCCCTTCCTATATGGGGAAACTGACTTCCCGTGTCCTCCAGCAAAGGCCCGCCCAACCTTCCAAGTCTAAGTTCTTATCTTGGCTATTAATTGTCATCACCCTCCCTGACTTCCTTAATAAAACCAAGAGCTGTTCTCCATCGCACCCTGGAAGAAATATTTCCTACCCATTAAAAAATGGAATTCACGCCTTCTCTCCCTACTCTTTTTCCTTCGTAATTTTTGTGAAACCCTTGTTTGTGACAGAGTGTGGGTCTCTTTCCCACAAAGGTTCATTCTGTATCTGCACACTTGCTTGGGGAGGAGCTGATGGAGCCGCTGGCTACGGGTGTTCTGTGGCCATACTGGTCAAGAGTGGGCAGAACCCATGAAAACTCAAGGAGTCCAGTGACTCATGGGCGAAAACTATTCAAGAGCTCACAAGTACATGAGTTCACAGCTTCCTAGGAACCCACCAGGAGTGCCAAGAAAGGGTCATAGGTCAGTGGGCGTGCTGACGGCACTACACGGTCCAGCTCTCTTGGGTCTGGAACATAACCCCGCCCCTTCCCCGCCCCCCAAGCCCAGGTTCACTTTCACCGAGATGGCCACCACCCCAGTCCGGCGTGACTCACTTGTCAGCCGATTTCTCTGCAGAAAGCTCTTAGCAGTTAATTTCTGGCTAATATATTATCCTTCAGCTGAGCCCTACAGTGCCATTAGCTAGGAGCCTGACACGACTGAGTGAAATATTGTCTCATTTATTATCTTATTACTCCTCTGGAACAGGATCAATTAATTACCCATTAAAGTATTTCAGCTGTGGAGATTTATGAGGGGCCCTCTGCATTTTAACGAATGATTAGTTATACATGTTTGTTTGCTTGAAGAGCAGAGACCAGCAAATGAATAGAGGCGATGGAAGAGGAGAGAGGAGGCGACGGAGACGGTGCAGCGGAGGCAGCTAATGGATCGCCCCCGACTCGGAGAAAATGGAGCAGTCAATGACAAGAGTTATCGACTCGTTCACTTGCGGTTTCGAGATAACCATACGGACAGGGGAAGGGGAGGGGGCGCCGAAAAACCCTCACTCAACTGCTTTTTCCATTCAATAAATTCGCTTTGGAATATATTGGATTGGGGTTTGATGGCTATTTCGTGTTTTGCAGAGTGCTGACACTGGTATGATTCAGTAATTATTGTTTCTTTTAAGTTATTGCTGTAATTTTGCTCCCTAAGATCCCAATCAATTTCTGCCTCTCAAGGGCACGCTTGAAGAGCGATATTTGAAAACAGCCCTCTGATAGATTGTGCGGCTAGACAGTGGCTGAGACAAATAGCCTAATCTGGCACAAATTAGCTTGGCTTCCACAGATAGTTTTATATAGCGATGTAAATTACATTGTCAAGCCAAGTCACTTTCCTGCTTAGAGTGCAGCTAACAAGGAACCATGGAGACATTATCGGTGCTGCCGTGCACTCCCAGGGCTGCTGCAAAGCCATTTGTAAGGGGAAATAGAGAGACACAGAGAGAGAGAGAGAGAGAGAGAGAGAGAGAGAGAGAGGGGCTTTGGGTAACAAAAGCAAGGTGGTGGAGCAGAAGTGAGCTGGAACAAGGAGGCGTGGATGAAGATCTGAGCTCTCTTGGTCAGGACTGAACTAATGGGACATTGGAACGGGGGACTACCGAGTATGTGATGGGCTGGTCCAATTGTGGGAGAGACGGGGGAGGCTGGACAGGCTCTATTCCGAGGACTGGAAGCAGGAGAGGCAGTGCTCTGCTGGGAAACGGGGCAGAGAGGAGACCACCTGAACCCCAACCTCCTTCCTGCCTCGGGAGATGGTCTATGCTGGCCTGGAAGCAGAGGCGGGACTGGGAGACCGGCTGAGCTGAACTGAAGGGGAAGTTGAGCTGCGTGAAGCTGGAGGAAAGTGTGCCGAGCTGACTAGAAGGCCAGGCTACACTGGCCATCCTTGGGAGGTGTTGACCTGCTGGACCAGGCTCCAGGAAGGCGGGGGGAGCCAGGGACCACTCAGCGGGGCTCCACCCCCAGCATCCCATGGCCGGGGTGGGAGAGCTGGAGCCAGGGACCACTCAGCAGGGATCCACCCCCAGCATCCCTCGGGAGGCGGGAGTTGGTCCAGCTGGGAAAGAAGCTCAGAGGTGCTCTTCCTGGGCCGGGCGTAGGAAGCATCCCCATCCCTTGTCTGATGTGGAACTTCTCTGCCAGGCCCTCCGGACTGGCTTCCTGCACCTTGGCCATCACAGGCCCCATGTTCCTCATCCCCACCCTTCACCCCAGATAGATTCGTCCCCTGCACCATCCTCATCAGTCCATCCCTCCTTCCCCTTCTTTCTCTCATGCCTGGCACCTGGGTCTTCTTGTACCAGAGAGATCTCCACTTCTCTATTCCTCTTCGCAACCTCTTCGCAAAATGTATGATAGCCCCAACACAATAGAAGTCTGTTTCTCACTTAGACTAAGTCTAGAATGGCCTCCCTATTGTGTGGGGTCCTGCTCCTCCAAGCAGTGATTGAGGGGCCCAGCATCCTTCCATCTTGTGGCTCCACCACCTTCAATACATGGCTTCTAACTCCCTGTACTCTTCTACATCAGATCTGAAAGGGAAAAAACATGGAGGTTTATCCATGAGAGGTTTTCTTATGGACCAGTTCTGGAAGCACATTGCAGGGCTTCTGCACACATTGAATGGATGAGAACCAATCAGAGATGCACTCCAGATGCAACTGCTTGGTCCTAGCTGGACAGCTATTTACCATTTTATGCCCTGCATTCCTTCCTGAAGATTCACTTTTCCATCTGGTGTTATTTCCTTTCAATCTAAAGAACTTCCTTAAGCATTTGGTATAGTGTGGGTCGGCAGGTGATGAACTCACCTAATTCTCGTTTAGCTAAAAATGCCTTTGTTTAGCTTTCATTCTTGGAAGGTATTGCCAGTGAATATAAATTTGGGTGGCCAGGATTTTGTTGGGGTTTTTAACCACTCTAAAGATGATCTTCCATTATTTTCTTGCCTTCACCAAGTCACTGTCTCCCTGTAGATAATGAGTCCTCTTTCTCTATCTGCTTTCAAGATTTTCTCTTAATCCTTTGGCTTTTCATAATTTGACTATGATGGGCCAAGGCATGGTTTTCTTCATATTTATTCTGTTTGGGGTTTGCTGAGATTCTTGAATGTATCAATGTGTCTTTCATTGAATTTGGAATATATTTGCTCATTATTGCTTCAAATATTTCTTCTGCACTGTTCTCTCTCCTCTTTTGAAACTCTAATCAAAAATAAGTTAGATATTTTGATGTCTCACAGGTACCTGAAGTTCCACTCTTTTGTTTTGTTTTTTCCTCTCTGTTCTTAAGATTGAATAATTTATGTTGATCTGTCTTCAAATTCACTGACTCTCTATCTCCATTCTGTTTTTAAGTCTATTCCATGAATATGACTTCAGATATTTTACTTTTTACTTCTATTTGTTCCTTTTTAAATTTTCTAAATTTTTCCACTGATATTTTATATTTCTTCATTTATTTCAAGCATATTTTCTCTCAGGTAATGAGTATAGTTATAATAACTACTTTAAAATCCTTATCTACTAATTCCAACATTTGGATCAAGTAGATGTCTGTCTTCATTGATGGCATTTTTCTCTTGAAAAATCGGCCACATTTTTATAGCTCTTTCTGTGCTGAGTGGTTTCAGATTATATTCTGGATATTGTGAATGTCTTGTTGTGGGTACTCTGAATTTTGCTACATTCTGCTGAAGAGTGGTAAGTTGCTATTACTGTTGCTGTTATGATAACAATTAAGGCAATAAAATTGGTTGGACTCAAATCGCAAATTCTATCTCTTGGGTGGCAGCTCAAATCTCAGTTCAGTTCTGCTATTTTTAGCTGAGCTGCTTGGACTCTACCCCATGCATGCTTGACCCAGAGATCTGAGTGGAGTTTATATTTAGCAGCTGTGGTTGCCCAAAACTCTGTCATCTAGTTCTTTAGGCCATAAAGACTTCAGGTTTTCTGTAGGTGCTTTAGTTGCCCCATGGGACGCTGACTGCAACCAACGGCCATAATAAATGGGAGGCTTATCCCATACTATTCCCTCCTTCCAAGTGTCAATTGTGCCTTCAGGAGGCTGGTTTTGTTGTTGTTGTTTTGGTTTGGTTTTTGTCCAGGGTTTATGGCTATTGTCTATTTGTAGAAGGTTAGTCTGATAGAAGCCTACTTGGCCATACCAGAGGTAGAACTCTCCCGATGTATTTTGAGAGGGAAAAAAAGCCAACTGTTTCAATAAAGCCATCCCTCATAGCTCCTTGTCGTACTGCATTTCACAGAACTTCCCCAAACTTTCAAAGGTGAAACAGGAGTGTTTGTGGTGGGGATGAGGAAGGAACAGAATTCAACTATAAATGCAGACATTACTGGATCTTTAATATGTCAACAAGCATTTATTACGCATCCACCATCTGCCAAACAGGGAATTTCAACCGGGGCTCTTCATGGTTAGTACATGTCAAAGCTCTTCCAACTCTGATTAATGTGAACATATTATAGGGTTATGCTGATCACCTGAGGTGTAATTAATAATAATAGACACTATTTTGAGTGCCAAATTTATGCCATGCACTGGCTCTAATTTTACAAGGATTCCTGGTTTTGGCATCTCTATTTTACATGAACAGTGTTACGAAGTGGAAAAATAATCAGGTGTTAGATAGGCCTGGGTTTGAATGTTCACTTTGACACAGGCTAAATGACCACATCCCAGTGCAAATTGCCTAATGTCTATGAGCCTCAGTTAACTTACCCATAAACTGAGCATTCAAAGTTGTCATAATGATAAGAAATACCTGGCTCTAGTGGGAAGCAGCCACATAGCACAGGGAGATCAGATCGGTGCTTTGTGACCGCCTGGAGGGGTGGGATAGGGAGGGTGGGAGGGAGGGAGATGCAAGAGGGAAGGGATATGGGAAGAGATGTATTTGTATAACTGATTCACTTTGTTATAAAGCAGAAACTAACACACCATTGTAAAGCAATTATACTCCAATAAAGTTGTAAAAAAAAAAAAACTTAAGCAAGATACATGTAAGAATTTACTAGAACCTGATTAAAAAAAAAAGAAAAAAAAAAGAAATAGCTGGCTCATAGTAGCTACTATTCTTTTTACAGAGGAGAAACTTAAGATCAGAAAGTTTCAATAACTTGCTCACCATCAGAAACTTATTTTGCCACCTAATAAGTGTCATCACTGGGTTTTAACATCATGTCTCTTTACTTTCTTTGCAGTTGGCTGCTTTATCTCCACAATAACCACCAATTATTGAGTACCTATTATGTCCAAGAACTATCCTAGGTGTTTTACATACCTAGAGATAACCCTAAAACTAATCAAAAGATAATACAAGACCCTCAGATCAGGCAAATGCTTCCCCTTATGGAATCATCAGAATTATAGGTCTTGAAGATAGTTCTTACTAGCCAAGAGTTAAGGTCTTGCCTTGGGAAAAGCACCTCCCTCTAATGGAGCTGCCGTCCATCCCAAAATGCCAGAGAAAGACACACCAGCTGTTCTCCTAGAGCACAGGTTCTGTAAATAGCTACCTGGTACGCATTTGATCCAAGAATACTTTTTTTTTTTTTTTTTTTTTTTGCGGTACGTGGGCCTCTCACTGTTGTGGCCTCTCCCGTTGTGGAGCACAGGCTCTGGACGCGCAGGCCCATCGGCCATGGCTCACGGGCCCAGCCGCTCTGCGGCATGTGGGATCCTCCCGGACCGGGGCACGAACCCATGTCCCCTGCATTGGCAGGCGGACTCTCAACCACTGTGCCACCAGGGAAGCCCCCAAGAATACATTTTTTTAAATTGAAGTATAGTTGATTTACAATGCTTCGTGAGTTCCTGGTGTACAGCAAAGTGACTCAATTATACATACATATACAATTCTTTTTTATATTCTTTTCCATTATGATTTATCAATCCAAGAATACATTTAGATGGCTCGGAGGGGTGGGGGAGAGAATGGAACCTGGACAGAGGAATATTTAAAGCTCCCTGAAGCCAATGAAAGAGCCAACAGCCCTCTGGTCCCTTTGTGCCTAGGAGAGAGTGAAGCTGGGTATTATTCATACATTTTGTATCTTGCATTTCAATCAAATTCTGAGCTACAATAAAATTTCCTTTTTCAAGCCTGTCATTAGTGGGTTTAAGATTCATGAGGAGTACATACAGACCTCCCACACCCACATAGTTATTCAAAGTGATTGCTGAATTCACTTAAAAGCAATTATCTAGTCTCTCAGCCAGACTCCACTTTTCTCCTGTACAGCATAACATGTTCTATTGTTCCTATTTATTACCCCATAATTTTTGACCTACATGTTGGTGTTAAATCTTAGCCACATTGCCAGACCTACTGGTATATCTACTCATGCATTTATCTGTTCAACAAACAATTACCAAATGCCTGCTTATGTCAGACCAAGAAATTAGAGATATGCATAGTTGTGTTTCATGATCTCCATCACAGCCTGATACAGCAGACAGGGCTCCCGGCTCTGCAGTCAGGCATCTGGACTCAAGCTCTACCTCCTTTATTGTCTAAATGGACGACCCTAGTTAAATCATTGACCTCCACAGAATCTCAATTTGCACATCTGTAAAGTGGGGACAATTTACCTGACATCTCTAACTACCAGGGTCTTGCAAGGTTCAAATGAAGTGACATAAACAAAAGCATTAAAATTATAAAATAGTATCTAAACGTAAGCTAATATAATTAAATATTCAGTGTCATTTATATTTATTGCTATTTGTTTCCTTCACTTCATTCCTAATCATTTTCACCGGCAGAAGCTGCTGTTACCATTATTGCAATAGGCAAGCAGGACATCCTTACACAGAGGCTTTGCATAGAGGAGTAGTGGGTGAAGGAGTAAAGGAATTCTTTGAAGATAGCATGTTGTTTTTTGTTTTTTGTTTTTTTGTGTGGTACGCAGGCCTCTCACCGCTGTGGCCTCTCCCGTTGCGGGGCACAGGCTCCGAACGCGCAGGCCCAGCGGCCATGGCTCACGGGCCCAGCCGCTCTGCGGCATGTGGGATCCTCCTGGACCGGGGCACGAACCCATGTCCCCTGCATCGGCAGGTGGACTCTCAACCACTGTGCCACCAGGGAAGCCCCCGAAGATAGCATGTTTTTGACGAATACTTTCATTAATTTTACTCATCCAATAAAGGTAGCCCAGCCTTCTTGGAGCTTACAACATAATCACACACCCAGATACTAGCCATTTAATTATTGGTTTGGTTAGTGTTAGGAAAAAAGAATTACAAGGTGCCATAGGAACACAGAACAAGGAGAGGGCCCGAGCAGAAAGGAGGAAGGCCCCCCTGAGAAAATCATCCCCAAACTGGGCTCCAAGGAGAAATAGTTAGCCAAGCATGGAAGGGAGCAGCAGGAGTGCTCCAACAAAGAGAGTAGTACGTTAGAAAGACCAGAATCAAGGGATAGCATAGCTGATTTCAGGAGCTGAAATAAATCCCATATATCAGAACTGGAGAGAACCAAGACCAGAGAAGCATGAGGTCAGCCTGGTGACAACTGGCAGAGGTCACATCACGCTTGATCTCTTAGAGCACATTAAAATTAGGGTTCATGAAAAGCTACTGAAGGATTTTCAGCGGGAGTAGTATTATCATATTTCCATTTTCATATGGAACGTTGATATGGAATGGGAAGTAGATCTGAAGACCAGTTAAGAGCCTACTGCAATGGTCCAAGGAAGAGATCATGGTCTGTTGCACTAAGCTGGTGGCAATGGGATAAACAGAAGCGTCTGGATCTAAAATATTTAAGAGACAGAAAGGACTAGAGTTAAAGATTAGGTGTGTGTCAACGAGAGAAGAGGGAACTCAAGAATGATTCCTGGTTTCTTGTTGAAGCAACTGGGTCGGACAATGATACTTTCCGAGAGAGGAAATTGCAGAAGGAGCAGGTGTGAGGGGAAGATGACAAGGTGACTTTTGGAGATGTTAGGTTTGAGGTCCCTGTGGCAGACATTGCTAATTGTCCTCCCAATAGTCACTCGGGTGGTTGGGGGTGAGGGAGGTGAAGGTGCAAAGAAGCTTGATCTGACCAGTCACTTGGATAAACTTGTTCCTTGTACCTCGGGTCCTGTTAATTGATTTGCTTCATTTCTTATCATTCTATGGTGGGTGGATGTAGACCCACATTCCTTAGCTTAGCTTGCAACGAGGCGTGGCCACGTGGGTTGGGTGTGTCAGTGCCGCGTACAACCACTGTCTCACCTTCTGAAAAGGAAGCTGGTTGCCCTCCGCTTCCTCTTCCCCCTTCCTGCCTGCTGGGTCACAGTGCTTTTGAGACATTGTCACCCTGTGGAAGAGGACAGTTACCCTCTACGGTGAAGTCACAGGATAGAAAGACAACTAAGTCAACATCATGGAACCACCTGCCCTCCCTGGAATGGCTGGAAACTCTGGACTATGATGTGAAAGAGAAATAAATTTCCATCTTAACTGAGCCACTGGATTGTGTATTCTGTTTGTTACAGCCATGTAGCCGAGTGGAGCTGTCTGGTAGAAAGTTGGATAGAGTCTCAGAAGAGCTGGAGAGTCCTCAGAACCTAAAAGTCTATTGAAGCTGTGGCAAAGAGAGAAAACAGGGTGAGCAAGCAGAGACTTGGTCAAAACTCTAAGGACCCCAACAGGAGGGTCAGGTACCAAAACCCAAGGTGATAAAGCAACCAGAAAGGTGAGCAGCCCCCAAGAGATTGTGATGTTCCAGAGGGAGCATGGGCAATGCTGGGGTGGGTGGGGGGAAGCGCTCAAGGTAAGCATCTGTTTGACTTAGTGTCTTGGAGCTCAATGGTGACCTTGGGAAGGAGCGTCAAGGGCATGGAGGAGAGCAGAAACCATACCCAAGTGGACTGCAAGGCAATGGAAGTGATGACTAGACATACCATGGACGTTCAGAAAGTTGTGGCTAGAAAGAGAAAGAAAGAGGTAGCCAATCTAGAGATGATGGCAGAGGAGAGGCAACATTTTTTAAGATGGAAGAGATTCGGACATGCGTAAATGCTAAAGGTAAAGGAAAGCATGGATGTAAGTCATGGTTCTACATCACAAGAAAGTGAGAAATGATGGGATGAGCTGGAGAATGTGGCAGAACTGAAGGCAGAGAAAAGGACAAGAATGTGGCTTCTATTTTAACAGAAGGGAAAGATTTGATGTGACCACACAGGTGTTCCACTAATCTGAGTCCAGGTTCACAATCCCTTTTTATCATCACATTAGACAAGCCGGTCACCAATTCAGTCAAGCGCAACTAATAAGAGTTTTTGAAGAAACATTTATAATAATGATCTAAATTTCTCAGAGTTTTGAAGCCACCCTAATTAGTGGATGCTGGATGTTGAAAGTGTCTACATTTTATTATACGTATTAGTATGTATATACAAAAGATAGGCAAATCCCTATTAGAAAGTTAGAATAAAAGCCCCTTGAAGGCAGGAAGGTTATACAATTTTTGTTTGAATCCTCAGTCCTTAATGGGTGTTCAATGACTGTTTCAGGATTCAGTTAAGTTCAAATCAGACTTTACAAAAGAATTATTGTTCTTTACCAAAAGATTCACCACTAGGGACCTGCAAATAGCCGGTAAGTCTGGTGTAGTCAAATTTTGAATAGAAACTTACATGGAAATGTTGCCTCTAAATACTTTTAACATTTTGAGTTATTATTACTGCAGACTCTAGCCACTTCGGTATTTTAGGGACATATCTATTAAGCAAAATCAAGAACCCAAATCCTCACAAATCAGTGAGAAGAGGTATAGCCAATGGAGTGAAGGAGGAAATACCAAGGACCCTAACCTGACCGACCAGTTGGATAAACTTTGTCCCTGGGCCTTAGGTCATATTAATAGACTTAATTTCTTATGATTCTATCCTGGGTTGACAAAGTCCAGGGCCTACCTATTTATCTTGCCCCTGAGGTCAGTTTCTCTTTGAGGCCAAGAAGTGATTATGGGAAGGAAATATTCAGCTGAACACCCTCTGGCGCCAGTTTTTACTGAAGCTCTCAAACTCTCCTTACCATGTCCTTGGTTTCTGAATTGTTAGTGTATTCACCCTGTCTGCCCCCTGTCAGAAGATGTAAGTGGGACACATTGACAGTTCCTGGCGAGCTGTGTTTCCCTTTTCTGGGTCACTGCAGGTAACCCTCGAGAACATAGTTTGGATGATTTGGTGGATGAGAACCTCAGCCTTGGCTTTATCTGCCTTCAGGAACAGACTAGACAAGTGATGGGGAACCTAGAAACATCGAACTCTAGAGAGAGACGATCCAGTCCAATCTCTTCGATTGGTAGAGGAGGCTGTGACCTAAGTTGGGAAAGCAATTTGCCTGAGGTCATGGTTATCAGCAGGGCAGACACTGGGGTAACTTCTCCTGGCTCCTGGTCCCAGGATCCCCTGAGCGACCTCCAGGTTGCACATTTGGTCTTCAAACATTTGGTTCCAGCCATTTCTCTCTTTTGACACAGGTCAGGGAGGAAAAGAAGGTACACATCTCTGCCCACATGCTTTAATTTTTCCTAAGGTAAGAATTCGTTTGGGAGAGGATCTGCCCCTGAATGACATACACTTTGCATTTTTCCATCCTGTTGTTTTATACAAAAGCCTCCAGGAGGTCATAAAGACTTGAAAACTCACCCTAATTTAGCATCTTTATACCATCCTAAAAAAAAATCATTCCCTGGGGACTTCCCTGACAGTCCAAGTGGTCAAGATTCTGCGCTTCCAATGCAGGGCGCACGGGTTCGAGCCCTGGTCAGGGAACTAAGATCACACATGCCATGTGACACAGCCAAAAAATAAATAAATTTAAAAAATAAAAACAATCGTTCCCCAGTAGCTAATCTGCCTGGGCCCTCTATTCCATTTTGCAAATTCGTCTTCTCCTAGCAAGGCATCTAGGCCTTCCTTCAATGTCTGCTCAGTCCACCGACCTTGAAGACAGCAGGGAGCCAAGTTAATCCTTCAAGAAAGAATCACACCTGCGGGCCCCCTTTAATGGCTTCCAGGCATTTGCACACCTATATTTATACGTGCATACATACGCACACACAGGAAAACACACACACACACACACACACACACACACACGTGGCAGCCAAGCGAGCCAAAAAGAAAATATAAGAAAAGGCCCACGCAGGAGAGAAGAAAATGCCCCTTTATATCTGCAGGCCGCCTCCAGCAAAAGCATTCCTAAAGACGATCGGTTAAATATATTGCTGCCATTACACTCTACAAGAAACACATTCCATAAAAACGAAGGTGCTGTAAATTACACAAATATGATGCTAACAAGCCAGGAAACGCGCCGCTAATGAGGTCAGCGACAGAACTCCCGCAGCGCCGCAGATCACGTGCCAATCCTGCACGGGAGGCCCTAGAACCGCATCGGGTCAGCATTTTCTGAGCGCATTTGTAACCTGCTGTTTGGTATATGGTTACACAGGTAGATAAGAAGCCTCCACTTCTCCCCCCTACATTCTCCCCACCCCCATCTTTGTTTACGTGTCAAATATCCAAGTCACCAGAGAGGCGCGCTCTGCGTTAATGTACCTGACTATTACAGCCTATTGTTCTCCGGCTCAGAGGAGAGAATTAGTCACTCAGATGTGTAAATATTGGTTACCGTTTTGAAGCACTGCAAGCTCTGTGTTTCTATCAGGCCTGTTCCTGGAGGAATTATGCATGCTGTTGGCACCGGGTTTTGTACACACTGTATTTGTTAAAGCTCTAAAAATCAAATAAACATGTTCTGGGCTCCTGAATTATTAGTTCATTCACCATCTTTCCCAGTTGCGGGGGGAAGCAATAAACACGCCGAAATGTGGCATTTAGGAACTGCGACACGATTTCTGCTTGGCATTTACAAGTTGGAGAACAACCCGTAACACCCATCCCCGTGCCTTTGTCACACGGCCTTCAGCTCAGAGAGCCCAGGCGTCTTTGTGATGGATCCTGACCTCTGGGCGATCCAGACCTTCCCCTGGGGTCGGTGGGCAGCCTCCACTTCTGGACACATGTCAGATGTGGGGCCTGGTGCCTTCAGAGCTCCAGAGCTGAGGGCAGAGTCAAGGGAAACCCACACCACACAAATTCGGAGGCCAGAGCCACATCTGGTAAGAGCAATCCAACTTCCCCTCTGAATGTTCCCAACTCTCTCTCTAGTTCCTGCTCTGCAGCAGGATTACTATGACCGACCCCAAGATGGAGCTTGGGAGCACTGCTCAGAACGGTTCACCACATATGATCCTGCAACCCAGCAGCCATTTGGAAGAGAAGAGAGGGCCGCCAATTTTATAGGCCAAGCCCATAGTTTCTTTTTTTTTTTTTTTTTTTTTGCGGTACGCGGGCCTCTCACTGCTGTGGCCTCTCCCGCTGCGGAGCACAGGCTCCGGACGCGCAGGCCCAGCGGCCATGGCCCACGGGCCCAGCCGCTCCGCGGCACGTGGGATCCTCCCAGACCGGGGCACGAACCCGTGTCCCCTGCATCGGCAGGCGGACTCCCAACCACTGCGCCACCAGGGAAGCCCTCTTTTTTTTTTTTTTTAATGTCTAAACAATAGTGCTTTATTGGTAAAAGGTTAGTTTCAATGGATACAACATCGCTGTGTAAAATAAGTTTTCAAAATACATTTTTATAGGTAAAGCTTCTCTCTTAGTAAAAGAGCAATTATCTATTAGCAAAAGTATTTCGATTTGGGCAGCAAAATAAAAGGGAATTTAAAAGTTTAACAGTGTAGGTGCACCCCCGACCCCCCAACCGTAACCATTAGGTGGCAGCTAGCACTAAGTAGTAGTTTTACTATATAGAAGCCCATAGATTCTGGACACATTTTTTTCCATTCCAGAATCCAGGGCAATTAAGGTTTAAAACCATTGAGGGTGGGTGAAGAGAAAAGTGAGGAGTTCAATGTGAGATGCATGAAAGAGTGTAAGTGGACATTTAGCGGATAAATATGATCACAAAAATATCGCCTACATCCCCCAGCGTTAAGCAAAGTATTTATGGTTCAGATTCCACTCAGAGCCAACAGCGGGGGTGGAAGGTAGTTTTGTTCTGAACCGCCTGGCCTAGCCCTAGTCTCAGACACCTGTTTATACTCCATCACGAGGGTTTTATTGAGCCTGTTCTCCCCAGTCTAGGGGCCCTGCTGTGGATCTATTTGTATACACATATCATAGGTTTTGGAAATAGCTTCAGCACGTAAATGCCATTATGTCCAACAGAGTTGGTGTACACCATATTTACTACTCAAACGCTCGGCTCAAAATCGAGCTGAAAGGAAACAGTAGCAGCCGTGGTAACAACAACAACAAAGAAATCCGTGACAGCTACAAACCACAACCACAAATCAAACAAATTCACAAAGAGGCCTTGAGGTGAGAAGAACAAAGCAGAGGCAAGATGGCAGGCTGGGCAGCGCTCAGAGCATTCAGAGGAAAATGGAATTAAAATCAAAGGAACTCCCTGCTCTAAATTAAATACAGAATACATGTGGGGTGCATACAGGGATGTAAAGAGAGGGGAAGGTTCAGAGGGAGAGGACACAGTCAGAAGCACTAGTTTTTCTCACTACCATAAAAATCTCAATAGTCTGTGTGATCATAGACATGGGAATCTCAGGGTCTGTACAGGGAGCTCTGGAGCTGTTACTGACACTCAACAGCTACCTAACATCCAGCATCGTCCAAACAAGAGGAAACATCTTATGGGCAGCATCCCCACAAGTCAAGACTCTCCCTTCCCTTGGAGGTGGGAATGGTCTTGCAATCAAGAGAGAGAAAGCCAGCAAACTATTATATATAAGAGGGATAAACAACAAGGTCCTGCTGTAGAGCACAGGGAACTATATTCAATATCCTGTGATAAACCATCATGGAAAAGTATAGGGCTTCCCTGGTGGCGCAGTGGTTGAGAGTCCGCCTGTCGATGCAGGGGACACGGGTTCGTACCCCAGTCCGGGAGGATCCCACATGCCGCGGAGCGGCTGGGCCCGTGAGCCATGGCCACTGAGCCTGCGCGTCCGGAGCCTATGCTCCACAACGGGAGAGGCCACAACAGTGAGAGGCCCGCGTACCGCAAAAAAAAAAAAAAAAAAAAGTGTATAAAAAAGAATGTATATATGTATGTATAGCCGAGTCACTTTGCTGTACAGCAGAAATTCACAACACTGTAAATCAACTGTACTTCAATTAATAAAAAAGCCATCACACCAGAGCCACACCCACACCCCATGTGGGAACTTTCATTCATTGTTTTTTTGGTTTTTTGGTATTTTTTTTGTATTTAGTATATTTGATTTACAGTATTATATTAGTTTCACTGTACAACACAGAGGTTCAATCTTTTTATAGATTACACTCCACTGAAAGTTATTACCATAAAATGGCTATATTTCCCTGTGCTGTACAATATATCCTATTGTTTATTTTATTCATAGTAGTTTGTACCTCTTAATTCCATACTCCTAGTAACACAACATTGTAAATCAACTAAACTTCAATAAAAAAAAAAAAGAAAGATCACACCAGAGCCATACCCACACCCCATGTGGGAACTTTAATTCATTCATTCTTTTTTTTTTTTTTGACAAGCATTTACTAGGCACCTACTATGTGTCTGGCTCTGGAAAAGATAGAAATATAGGTAAGACGTTATCATCTAATTGGGGAATAAAAATGTTAAAGAAGAAAATGATGGTTATACAGGAAAATGACAATAGCTTTTCAGAAAAAAAAAAGTCTAAAAGGAGCAGCATATGATTGATGACCAAGGGAGAGGGTAATAAGAGCTTTAGGTACTGACCAAGTCCCAAATGAAGACGGAGCACTACAGGCTGGGGTGCTCCAGGAAGGGCTTCAAGGAGGAGGTGGGCTTTGAAGGCAGACAGGACAGAGCTGGGCAGAACAGAGAGAAGCGGAATCGATGCAGAACAGTTGTGTGTGGTGAAGACCAGGAGGAGGGAACAAACTTGGCGTGTCTGGGGAGCCTAAGGTGACCATTCTGATCAGTATGCAGATTTGTACAGGAGACTAGAGGCGGGTAACAGTTGGAAAGGTTGATTGTTTCTAATGAGCGGCAACCACACTGATGTTAAAGATTTGGTCGTGGTTGAAAATGATCTGTAATGGACACAAGGCAGCCTTCAATAGAAGGAAAATACATGTTCATACATTCTACATAAATATGTATCTCGGTGGCTTCCCTGGTGGCGCAGTGGTTGAGAGTCCGCCTGCCGATGCAGGGGACACGGGTTCGTGCCCCGGTCCGGGAGGATCCCACATGCCGCGGAGCGGCTGGGCCCGTGAGCCATGGCCGCTGGGCCTGCGCGTCCGGAGTCTGTGCTCCGCAACAGGAGAGGCCACAACAGTGAGAGGCCCACGTACCGCAAAAAATAAAAATAAAAATAAATAAATAAATAAAAAATTTGCATCTCGGGAGAGTGAGACGATGCAGGCTGTGTGGGGAGGAGGGGGACGCAGCCCGTGTGTGTGCTCACTCTCCGACCCATGTGCCCTGGGGTCTTTTACGCCCCCCTCCCTCCTGGAGAGCCCTGGACCAGCGCAGTGAACTGACAAACAGCCTTGCCGCCTCTCCCAGACAAACGTTCCTGTTTGGGGCAGGTGCGGGGAGAGTGGGAGAGAGAGACAGGGATATGGTTTCTCCAGACCAGCAGAAGGTACTTGAACTCTGTGGGAAGGTCAGTTGTCTAGGATGGGGATGAGTTCAGAATCGCCATAACCCAAAGCAGACAAAGTGTGAAATATGCATTTTTCTCTCATTTTACACCATTTTTACCAGACCTCTGTGTCGATGCAGCTAGCAAGAGCCCTTGGCTGGAGCCCCGCAGGGTTGGCAGATTTATTACGGAATTCGAAAAAAAAATGAAAACAGTTCAGCTGTCTGACCAGGTAGAAGGGATTATCTCTCCTTGAAAGAAACCAGACCAAAAAAAAAAAAAAAAAGAGTTGCGCTGACAGAGAGAAGAATTCTGCCCAAAGCGGTGTGCCCTGCTGCAGCCCAAATTGCTGCTAATTCTTAAAATGGTTCTTAATCCTGTCTCCAGCTGGGCTACGAGAGCCCAGCTGTCCCTCTCATGAGCATCGGGCCAGCTCTCTTTGTGGCAAACCCTCTCAAGTCCTGTCCCATCATCTCGAAATTGCCAGCTCGAGGCAGACTGGTGATTCTTGGCCCGGCCAAGGAGGGGCTGGGCCCAGGCCTGGACAGCAGCCCCCCACCCACAGGGGGCACCTGTAGGACCTGGGTCTCCAGCAGCCAATCGCCACCAGAGCTCCAAGCTCCCAGAGAAGCACCCCGTGGAGGACACTTGTACTTGGACCTTCCCCACCCAGGGCCCAGCCCAGGACTAGCCCAGCCTGGAGTCAAATACTTAACCCCACCTTCACAAATAATAAGGCCGCCAGGGAGCCGAAAATGGGGCGTCGGGATTCACAAAATGCTCACACCATCTCATTTGGCCGATTTTCCATTGTAACAGATTTTACTGGCCTCTTACCACATGCCAGGCGCCGGGCAGGGCGCTGTGTATACGAAGATGGGGCCCTCGGTATGACCCTCACACCCCAACAGGCTGCCTCCTCTGGCCCCCACTCAGGGAAGTATTCATCTGCTCATTGGAAGGTTGAGGTAACTGGGACTCAAGGAAATTAAGCCCAAGGCCACAGAGCCAGCAAAGGAAAAATCCATACCTGTGAACTGTTCATCAGAAGCCACAGCCTGCAGGCTCCATACCCCCTTGGGGGGTCTCTGGGAGCCTGTGTCTCCTATAAACACACGTGCCTATCAGTTATCTTCTCCAGTGAGCTGTGTTGCTTTTTTGCCTTTATCAAAGGCCATAAAAATGGCCTGAAGATCTCCTTCAGGTCAACCAGCCCCCTGACCCCCACTACCTGGACCTTCAGTATTGTTCCCAGCTCCTTGACACGGCCTTGGCCATGGAGAACTGGTTGGCTCTTCCTACTTCTTTCTACCCTCTAACGCTTGCCTGCGCCTAGAAACCGAGATCCGGAAGTCTGGGGCTGGAGCTTCTTGGACAGGCCCACTGGGAATGCAGGAGGCGCCCCCTCCCCTGGTCTCCCATCAGCCCAGCCCCCAGCATCACCTCTCCTGCAGGGTCCTGCCCTCCGGCCTGACCTCCCCTCTGGGCCTCGTCCTACCTGCCCCCTCCCCTCACTCCAGCCCGCAGAGAAGTGCAGGATTAGTGTTTGCAAAGTGCCGTGATGGGGAGAAAAGCCAAGCGCTTCCCATCCAGAGGAAGGAGACAATTTTAATTGAAAAATGAAATCACAGATTACATGCAAATCTTTGTTGGCAAACTTCAATTACCACCAAATTAAATGCGTAGCTAAGTTAAGCATCTTTGGGACACTCCATTTAATGTTTTCCCGGGGTATGTCCACAGTTTTCAGAGGCAGCCTGATAGGTGTCCTCCTGCAGAAGGAGCCCCCGGGAAGGATTCAGGGGATTTGGGCTCTAGCTGCCTGGGACCCCCATCTACCGGCCTTACTTGTTTGGGAAGCAGTCAAGTAGGGCAGGAAGAGAGAGGCGTTCTGACACGTTTTGCCATTCAGCTCCCTGCCTTTCAAAAAATCAGGCAAAGGAAAAATTAGAAAATATTCTAGAGCTTCCCTGGTGGCGCAGTGGTTGAGAGTCCGCCTGCCGATGCAGGGGACATGGGTTCGTGCCCCGGTCCGGGAAGATCCCACATGCCGCGGAGCGGCTGGGCCCGTGAGCCATGGCCGCTGAGCCTGCGCGTCCAGAGCCTGTGCTCCGCAACGGGAGAGGCCACAACAGTGAGAGGCCCGCGTACCGCCAAAAAAAAAAAAAAAAAAAAATTCTAGTAGCAACGATATTAAAAATTACCCCCCCCAATTACCTCATCTTTCCCTACGAATTTATACTTGAGGACACCGAGGCTCAGAGCATCCCTTGATCAAGCTGACACCGGATACAGGTTACATCCGGCCCAGGACAGGATTTTGGTCCCTAAGGAGCAGTCCCCTCTGCTGGGGGCGGGGGATGAGAGGTCCGCTTCCACGCTGCTGTGTATTGTTTCATTCTCATCGTCTACTTCGTGTTGGTGGCTGTGCCGGGGACTTTGCCTGCTGCCGCATTCCCTCTTGTACACTCAATACGCATGTGCCAGGCACCGTGCTAGGCACTGGACTCCAAAACCAGAAAGCCAAGCTCACCCGCGTTCCTCACCCACAGGGTCACATCCTGTCTCCCAGTGAGAGCGGGCCCTGCCATCACCGTGCCTGAGATGGGTTATAAAACAGTCTCTGCAACGGGACTGTAAGCGCCTAAAGGAAAGAAGAGCGATCATTAATCTGTGCATCTACCTCCAGGTCAACTGGCTTGAGAAACTCCCTTATTGTATATTAATGGAAGGAACCTATATTTGAAAGAAGACGCTAATATCACAGCAGTTTTGCTCAGAGAAATTGGGGATAGCCATGGGACGTTTACCCTGAATTAGGAGGAGATGCTTCTAGGTGTCTTTCACCCAAGCAACATTGTGTTTCTTATCACAACCAGATGTCAGTTAAGCCAGAGTCAAGGCCATCCCAGCACCTGCCTGGCCCTGGGGCACCCCTGCTGTTGCCTGGGCTCAGACGCCAGGGCCTTCGGAACACGTGGTAGGGGGGACAGGTAGAGAGCCCCGGGAGGAGGTGACTCTGGGGCCTGTCTCCAGAGTGGGGACAGTTCTGTGAGTTGCAACCGCCAGCGTAACCAGGGCCGCCAATCTGAGACTGATGAGAAAAGCCAGGAAGAGTGTGACAGGCCCCAGCTTGGTGGGGAGGAGGAAGTTCCCCTCCACAGGGCCTGGGGCCCCAGCGAGGGGGGCTCTCTCTCCGACTCCGCCTCTGCAGAGTATGTGGGTTCTGGCCTTATCTGCCAGATGGCTCCCGGAGGGGATGATTTATTAGGTGCAGAAAGCTCGCTGATAAATTTTACTGCAAGTCCCCGGCAGAAGACTGGGGGTACAACAGCCCAGCGCAGGCAGCTCTAATGGAAAGTGCCGTCACCAAAGCGCAAAGCATTATTTATGACTGTCTGTAATGCCGTTGGGGGAAATTCATCATCGCCTCCCTGCTCCGTGCACACGGGGACAGCAGCTGGGGGAGGGGGAGCACAGGACAGGTGGGGAGCAGCTAGAGCTTCCCTGGGAATCTGCCAGTGGAAAGCAAGGCCATATTTTCCCTGGGTGACCCAGCTTCCCTCGCCAAGCACTGACCTACCAGTCCCCTCACCGTCCCTCCCCCACCTCGAGCCCCACCTCCCGCCCCCCTCCTCCCCCCCCCCACCAAAGCAGAGAGGAGAGAAAAAGAGGGCATTTTCTTGTTCTCTGTGTGCAGATCCTTACCTGTCTGCACAGTTGAGAGCAGTCCCTTCCAGAAGCAGAGGTCTACACCAAATGAGCACTCCAGTCCCCATCAAGCTCAGAGCGAGAAAAGAGATATTCTCCCATTTTGCAAAACTGCTCAAGAAGTCAGGCTTAGACAGGACGGTGACCCAGCTGTGGTCCCTCAGCAGTCAGGGTCAAGGAGCTCAGAGGCTGGAGTCTTTGGCGACCCCCAGGTACTTTCCTCGTGACACACAGTATGGTCCTGTGGTCGAGTCTCTCTGCCCAGGTGTCCTGTGCACGCAGCTGGATGGAGACATTTGGGGCCACCCTATCCGAGCTCGGCCCCCTCCCACCATGTCAACCCCCCTCCCACTATGTCAACAAGGGAGGCCCCCATCACTGTTCTTCCTTTCAGTATATATAGGACATAGTACTCATGGATTACTAGCTGCCTTATATTTGAATTCTTTATGTCTAAGTCTGTCTCTGTGATCGAATCAAATGCTCCTTGAGGTCAGGGCCTGTATCCTATCCATTTTTATATTCATCTCAGCTGTAAGCAGAGCCCCTGGCACATAGTAGCTTTGATAAATGCTTGATAAAAAAAATGACCCTGGCAGACTTCAGATCTACTGGGGTCTCATGTATTCTTACATGTCTGTCACCAGGCTGGTATTCATAGCATTTCACCTTAGCTGGTCCCCGCCTGCGTGTCCGTCAGGGAGGCATCATGGAAAGAGCACTGGATTAGGAGTCAGCAGGGATGGGTTCTAGCAGGCAGCGATCCCAAACATTCGTTGGGTATGTAACATGGGCCAAGTCAGATTTCACCATTAGTGCAACGATTAAACCGGGCAGCTCAGCTTACTTCTGCACGCCTTGGTGTGCTGGGGAAGAAAGGAATAATAAAGTCTAACACACGGGACATCTACGAGAATGTGAGAATGATGAGCAGGGAGATCTGAGTTCTAGGAAGGGAGGAAACAACGTGTACCAGATGGTCCTCTATGCCAAGAACTATGCTCAGGTGCTTTGGATGTGTTATCTCATTTACATACCTTCACACAAGCTCTGTGGGGTCAGTTTTATTATGACACTCACAGTATAAATTAGAAAACATGGTTTCAAGTCCTTCACTACCTGGCTAGGTGTGCTTGAGTGGAGTCATTTTTCCTCCTGGGGCCCTTGATCTCATCCAGGAAATAAACGAGTTGGACTAGAAGTTTAATAGGGTCCCATCAGCTTCATATCCCTGTGAATAACATAGGCACACTGTCACCCAAGCAGCCAAGGTGGTTCTAAGCCCATTGGAGGGGTGGGATGTGAATGGGTGATCAGTATTTTTAGGAACAAGAAATTACACAGGAAGGGGGCTACTTAAATTTTTGCTTGAAGATCTGGGATTGAAATTCACCCCAACAGGAAATATTGAAGAATATGGCACTGGAACCCTCTTGGACTGTCTCAAGAGGAGAGAAGAGTCTGGCAGCTTCAGGCCCAGGAAGGAGCAGGCCAAAGAGGTCAGGGGGACAGGAGAAGGCTCCAAAGACTGGTCCCCAGCATTGTTCACCCTCTGCCCATCCTGGACCGGTGAGGACAGTCATGATGACACCCCTGTCAAGGCCCCATCCATCTCTTTGTCAGCTAAATGGCTGACACTTTTTCCAGAATCATGACATTTTAAATGGAGAAGAGACCTTTATGGGCTTTAGTCCAACAGATTTGCATGGAAACTGAGGACCACTGGGGGAAAAAAATGACCTGCCCAAGGTAACAGAGCCACCTGGAAAGCAAATCTCTTGACCACTGATCCATACCCTGGATGATGGGTCAGTCTACTTAGCACCGGGCGTGTCTTCTCCACGTGCACTTCCCAGAATACACCCTACAGGAGGTGCACCCACTGGTGGTTCTTTTATTTTTTAAAAATAACAATGGTAAAGAATAGCCTTTTAACTTTTCATACATATGAATTTGGAGCATAAGAACAATCCTAATATGGTTCAGCAAATTTTATTCATACTAAAAGAGGCAAATCAAAGAACTAGGACTCAACTTGATGACTTCTGATGAAACCAATGACAATACCAGTGTTTAACAGACCACTATTACTGGGTTTAGTAACAAGGGCCCTTCTCAGTTCTGACCTGAGGTTTGGGCTCTTGGTTTGTGTTTCAGCATCTCACAGAACAGGATATTTCTTGGAAACAGCAGGTGGAGTGTCGTAAATAAGAATAAAAGACTTGGAGTTAGACAGCCTTAGGGTCGAGACTCATATCCAAATCCTGCGTTACTCAAGGCAAGTTGTTTAACTTTTCTGAGCCTCAGATTCCTCTTTGGGGGACAATAATAACTTCTTCATAGGATTATTTTAAGGACTACATTCAACGATGTGTATATAGTCCTAGTGAAGAGTCCAGTACAGAATAGATGGACAATATATGATATTTGTTATTTTGATGCTAACATTCAGAAAGTCAAGTAGAATCAAACCCTGACCCCTTAACTAGAAATTTCAAGATGATCTGTCTTCTTGGTCAATATAAATTACTTTCTTCTCTCCCAATTTCTCTTAAAACCAAGCCTAAATGATAATATGGATGCATGATAATTCAAATATATCTCAAAAATTGATCTCCATAAAGCATGACCCATGCTCATCCAAATGACCAACCCCTTTGGAAACTGAGACTTCATGTCCATTTTCCAAATGACTATTGTTTTCAGCACCTGGGATGCCATGGAATTTAAGGTAGCTCAGCCATGGAAAATGAATATGGTATTTTTTGTCAACCACCTAATGACATAGACAAGGGCAAAAATTCCTATCATTTAAGTTTCCAGCTCTCAAACATAGCTTTGTGGGATGGTCTCAGGTGTCCTGCAGAAGAATTATTTAAAGTGTTTGGTAGACACGCTGATTTCCAGGCTCCAAGACCAGAAATTCTAATTTAGTCTGAAAGGAGGCCCAGGAATCTGCATTATAAATAAGCAAGAGACTCAGATGTACATCCAGGTTGAGAACCATTGACCTCAGTCAAGGGTTATTTTTCTATGTATATTTTATTATACTTTCTCCCCTATTTTCTGTCTCTTTGAATTTAATATTTATACCATTACATTACAGGGAGATTGGGAGAAAAGACAGAAAATATCTTTATCCTCATCTCATAGCCCCATCAGCAACTTCCATTTATATTTTGGGATTCTTACTACACTAGATGCTATAAAAATTTCTCCCTGCTTTCAGACAGTTCTTGGATTCCATAAAAATGCACTTAGTATTTAAGATAGCAGTAAAGTTTTAATACTTTAAAACAGAAAAAGGCAAATAAGATTCATCTGGTGCAGTACAACCAGCTGATTGGCAGGGGTGGCCTGGAACACCAGGGCACTCTTAGGAGAAGCCCTGCTCAGGGAGAAGATGTGCCGGGTTTGATTAGTGATGTCTGGCATGGGTACAGCCATCGAAAGTCAGAAAGAGCTACTTCTTCCAGCTCCACTTCAAAGTATATTACTGCCGGAGGAGGAAGAGTATTCAAAATTGATTAAAGGCTGATGTTTACATTTAAAGTTTCCATTCATACTTCAGTTGAGAGCTTGTTTTCCATTCTTGTTTTTTGGGGGGTTTTTTCCCTAACTAAATTAAAGGTGCATCCAGGAATCTGTGTGCTCCTGGTCCAGATAAAGTAGGAAGCCATCTGAATTAAGAACAGAAAATTCTAAGAGGCACTAGACCCCGTGGAAGCATATACACCAAGCAGCACTTCCTTTCCCCCACCCCCGAATGGGGACGCTGGTTTTGTAGCGTCTCCCTGTGTGTGTGTCCTCAAGGATGGACTGCAAAGTGAATAAAAGAATCGCTCCTGGCATTCCCTTTCCCATCACCCTGCCTTCCCTAGAACTATTCCTTCTATCCTAATGCCCTTCCCCACCCTCTACTGGGTTTTTACTGTAACCCGACCAATCACTTAAGGTCCAAATCAAGACCTACCTCCCAACAAAAGACTTGACACTCCCAGTTGTAATTCTTTTTCCATAATATTTGGTGACTTTACGAAAGCACTTCTGCCTAGCTGTTTGTTATCCTCGATAATCATGCAATATGTATACCCCCTCACCCAAGCAGTGAGCCTCTGGGGAGCAGAGACAGAATCATATTCACCGTGAGAGCCTCACAGCACCCAGTGTCATGAGCTGCCCTTGTAAGTATCATTGAATTAAACAGAAAAGGCAGCTGGGCTTTGTTTTGTTTTATAAACCCAAGAAAGAAAATAAGGTATAGGGTGAATCATGCCAGGGAAAGTCTTCTGTGTGTTTCACGCTCTTCCCCGGTGCACTTGTGTGCAGGGAAGCTTGCGTGAGAAAATGCCCTACCGGTGCCTCCTCTAAGATTCTTCCTTGCTTCTTCAGATGATGCCGAAGGAGCGCTAGCCTTGGGCAGCCCCTAAGTAAGGTTCTGCTGAGAGACAGGACCAGCAGGGATTAGCACAGCAGCTAATGACAGACTTTCAGGGGACAGTGCCTGCCTGGAGGTGTGGCCAGCAGAGTGGCAGGGGCGCTGCGCCATGCATCCACCCTCAGCAGCCCTCCCAAGCCCCGAGGACTCCCAGCGGCTGGGTCTCTGCGTGTGGGGATGCTTGCTGCCTCAGTCCTGGGCCAGCATTCCTCTCTTCCCCGCACTACCAAGCCGGCAGATAGGGAGGAGGGAGACCTGGCTTTACCAACAAGCCGGTGCTGAGTCTGAAGCAGTAGCAGCCTTCTTAGAGCCCGAGCTTGCTAACCAGCCTTCCAAAGGTCATTAGTTTCCTCCCGGCCTATGTGCCCACAGCAAATCACCCGGGTTCCTTGACAACGACCCTGGGGCGAACCAGCGGGGCTTCCCATGGCACAGACGATGGAAGGGACAAAGCTCACACTCATCATTTGGCTCCTTTCCTAAAAATCACTTCTTGTAAAATTCTAGAATTATGACCCTCATCAGTGACTTCATGATCCTGTTATTCCAAGCTCTTCATTTTACAGATCAGGACACTGAGACCCAGCAATGCCAAGAGATCTGCTCAAGGGCCTCCATCTGGTCAGCGGCGGAGGGGCATGAAGCCCAGGCTGGCTGACCTCGAGTCTAGCTCTTTCCTAACACAGCCTCAAAATACACTAATTACTGATTACTAGTGTTTACTCAACATAGGTAAGAAAATACATGATTTCTGACAAGGCACTGATTCAAATGATAAACCTATCCAAATGTTGTTCTCTATCTTTCCCTTTTCATTCTCAAAATCATACTGAACAGTTTAGATTTTTCCAGGAGAGAAAATTAAACGAAGACATGGAATCGACATCTCTCGCACCCCAGTGCCCCCTCCATCATGCTAAGCACATCTGTAGAGGTTATCCTATAGAATCCTCACAAAACTCCAGAAAGGAGACATGAATACCCCTTCATTTATAAATGAGGACCTGAAGTTAAGGGATTGGCCCAAGAAGCAAAGCTCATCGATTAGTGGCAGAACTAAGATTCACACTCGGGTCTCCTGGTCCCCATCCCAGTGTCTTTCCACTGTTCCACGGTGTCACTCTCAGGATGTGGGGTTCTTGGGGCCCTCCGCAGACACTGTCCCATATACCAAAGGAGGGCTAAGGCAAGTGAGGGCCAGATGGTCATGGCCATTCCCAAGAGTCCTGCCCTCATTCCTCCAGAGCTCCCCGCAATGAGTACCCTCTGTCTCACCCTGAGCTGGGTCCTCCAAGCTATCCGGTCTTCTCAGGTCTACATCCAGGTGGCTGTAACCTGTCCTGGAGCAATCGCCCTCTGCTCCAGGTTGAAGCACAGGGACGCAGTCAGCCCTCCGCGGTTGGTTGAATCTACGGAACCATGGCTATGGAGGGCCGACTGTGCCCCTCCACTTTACATAAGGGACTTGAGTGTCCACGGATTTTGCTATCTGCAGAGGGTCCTGGAACCAATCCCCCGTTGTTACTGGGACAACCTTATACAGAAGATAGGGCAGAGTACTTCCTCCTAGCCACACCCCAGAGAGGGGCTGTCCACACAGAGAGGTTTGTGCTCACGGTTTAGCTCTCGTGTGGTCCCCTCCCTTCCTGCCAAGGATGCTATGAGGACAAATGAGGTAATATACCTGAAGTGCTTTGAGAGCTCTCTGAATGTGACATAAATATCACAAAGGAGCCGCTGATGCTGAGAACAGTAATAACAGTGGTGATGACGGGACTACATCCACAGTCATAATTTAAGGGAATGTTTCAAATGAGAAAACCCAACCAAATCAATCCACTGAACTTTATTTAGAAGAGAGGCTGCTAATAAAAATATTATGGGAATGTGAACTCTTGGGAAATAATGATGATTCTCTCCTATTACAAGGCTCATCAGATCCATTTCCAAATACAGCTCAGTTATTTGTGGGCTCTTTGCCACTTGGG